>NC_069500.1:197661215-198261215 GCF_027579735.1 Bombina bombina | reverse complement strand
CCCTATTCTAAAATTAAAATAGAAAAGCTCTTTTACCTTACCAGCCCTTAAAAGGGCCTTTGCGGGGCATGCCCCAAAGTATTCAGCTCTTTTGCCTGTAAAAAAACCCATACAATAACCCCCCCCCAACATTACAACCCACCACCCACATACCCCTAATCTAACCCAAACCCCCCTAAAATAACCTAACACTAAGCCCCTGAAGATCTTCCTACCTTGTCTTCACCATGCCAGGTATCACCGATCGCTCCAGGCTCCGAAGTCTTCATCCAAGCCCAAGCGGGGGCTGGAGATCCATCATCCGGCTGAAGTCTTCTATCAAGCGGTGGCTGAAGAGGTCCAGAAGAGGCTCCAAAGTCTTCATCCTATCCGGGCAGAAGAGTAGATCCGGACCGGCAACCATCTTCTTCCATGAAGGTTCCTTTAAATGACGTCATCCAAGATGACGTCCCTCGAATTCCGATTGGCTGATAGGATTCTATCAGCCAATCGGAATTAAGGTAGGGAAAATCTGATTGGCTGATTGAATCAGCCAATCAGATTGAGCTCGCATTCTATTGGCTGTTCCGATCAGCCAATAGAATGCGAGCTCAATCTGATTGGCTGATTGGATCAGCCAATCGGATTGAACTTGAATCTGATTGGCTGATTCCATCAGCCAATCAGATTTTTCCTACCTTAATTCCGATTGGCTGATAGAATCCTATCAGCCAATCGGAATTCGAGGGACACCATCTTGGATGACGTCATTTAAAGGAACCTTCATTCGGACTTAGGACGTCGGAAGAAGAGGATGGATCCACGCCAGAGGATGGAGCCACTTGTCACCGCTTGGAAGAAGATGGTTGCAGGTCCGGATCTACTCTTCTGCCGTGGTAGGATGAAGACTTTGGAGCCTCTTCTGGACCACTTCAGCCGCCGCTTGATAGAAGACTTCAGACGGATGATGGATCTCCAGCCCCCGCTTGGGCTTGGATGAAGACTTCGGAGCCTGGAGCGATCGGTGATACCTGGCATGGTGAAGACAAGGTAGGAAGATCTTCAGGGGCTTAGTGTTAGGTTTATTTAAGGGGGGTTTGGGTTAGATTAGGGGTATGTGGGTGGTGGGTTGTAATGTTGGGGGGGGGTTATTGTATGGGTTTTTTTACAGGCAAAAGAGCTGAATTCTTTGGGGCATGCCCCGCAAAAGGCCCTTTTAAGGGCTGGTAAGGTAAAAGAGCTTTTCTATTTTAATTTTAGAATAGGGTAGGGCATTTTTTTATTTTGGGGGGCTTTGTTATTTTTTTAGGGGGCTTAGAGTAGGTGTAATTAGCTTAAAATTGTTGTAATATTTTTATTATGTTTGTAATTAATTTTTTTTATTTTTTGTAACTTAGCTTTTTTTATTTTTTGTACTTTAGTTAGTTTATTTAATTGTATTTATTTGTAGGTATTTTATTTAATTTATTTATTGATAGTGTAGTGTTAGGTTTAATTGTAGATAATTGTAGGTATTTTATTTAATTAATTTATTGCTAGTGTAGTGTTAGGTTTAATTGTAACTTAGGTTAGGATTTATTTTACAGGTAATTTTGTAATTATTTTAACTAGGTAGCTATTAAATAGTTCTTAACTATTTAATAGCTATTGTACCTGGTTAAAATAGATACAAAGTTGCCTGTAAAATAAATATAAATCCTAAAATAGCTACAATATAATTATAATTTATATTGTAGCTATATTAGGGTTTATTTTACAGGTAAGTATTTAGCTTTAAAGAGGAATAATTTATTTAATAAGAGTTAATTTATTTCGTTAGAATAAAATTATATTTAACTTAGGGGGGTGTTAGTGTTAGGGTTAGACTTAGCTTTAGGGGTTAATCCATTTATTATAGTAGCGGTGAGCTCCGGTCGTCAGATTAGGGGTTAATAATTGAAGTTAGGTGTCAGCGATGTTAGGGAGGGCAGATTAGGGGTTCATACTATTTATTATAGGGTTAGTGAGGCGGATTAGGGGTTAATACATTTATTATAGTAGCGGTGAGGTCCGGTCGGCAGATTAGGGGTTAATTATTGTAGGTAAAGTAGCGACGACGTTGTGGGGGGCAGATTAGGGGTTAATAAATATAATATAGGGGTCGGCGGTGTTAGGGGCAGCAGATTAGGGGTACATAGGTATAATGTAGGTTGCGGCGGTGTACGGAGCGGCAGATTAGGGGTTAAAAAAATATGCAGGGGTCAGCGATAGCGGGGTCGGCAGATTAGGGGTTAATAAGTGTAAGGTTAGGGGTGTTTAGACTCGGGGTACATGTTAGGGTGTTAGGTGCAGACTTAGGAAGTGTTTCCCCATAGGAAACAATGGGGCTGCGTTAGGAGCTGAACGCTGCTTTTTTGCAGGTGTTAGTTTTTTTTTACAGCTCAAACAGCCCCATTGTTTTCTATGGGGGAATCGTGCACGAGCACGTTTTTGAAGCTGGCCGCGTCCGTAAGCACCGCTGGTAATGAGAGTTGCAGTGGCGGTAAATATGCCTGTACGCTCCCTTTTTGGAGCCTAACGCAGCCATTCTGTGAACACTAAATACCAGCGGTATTTAAAAGGTGCGGGGGAAAAAAAGCCAGCGTTAGCTACGCGGGTCGTTACCGACAAAACTCTAAATCTAGCCGTTAGTTTGTTAATGTTTAAACACCAAATAAAACTTTTAAAAATACATCTACGTTATTCTCAGACTAACCTTTTCTTTCAATGCTTCATTCTAACTAGCATTTATTTAGGGCTAGATTACAAGTGGAGCGCTAATTTATCGCGCGCCCGCAAGTGGGCAAATGTGCCCGTTTGCGGGCACGCAATATATAACCAGCCATTAGAAGTGTATGGTTATTGCTACTATATGCTTGTGGTAGCAACTAGCGCTTTTAAAATTAACCAGAGATCAGATCTCTGGTTAATTTTATAAATATGCCCCAAATGCCCCCAAAATACAGTGTAGTGTATTTATAAGAAAAAATACAAATTGTAATATTTTTATTTTTTAATAAAATAATTGCACTAGGTAGTATTTTGGGGGTAAAGTTGGTCGGAGTTGGGTGTTATATTTGTTGCATCGCTGCGCTACTTACCCCCTTCGCTGAACTTAGAGTCTGAGCTTGCGTAACTTTACACTTTAGTTGTAATACCAGCTAATATTAGCGGGCGCTGGTATTACTCGATGGAGCACTAATATTGCTTGCACGCAAGCAATATTTAGTACTCCACTTGTAATCTGGCTCTTAGTATTTAATGTCCCTTTAAATAAGCAAGCACCTCACACAGCATGGGAGTATCACAGAAGTAAATAGAATACTGTCTTACTAAATGCTACTCTGCTATATCATTTTCCTTTGGGAAGGGAAGTGGGGATATGAAGATTTAGAATATGACAAATCTAGATAGCACATTACTTTATATTTTGTAAAAGAAAAAAAAACACAATTGAAAAGGAAATAAACTGCACACTGTGACTTTCCCTCTTTTATCTACAAAAGTCTAGGAACACAACCAAAATTTTAAATTACAACATAGGGTATCAAATAGTCCACATTGATTTCTAGAGAAGTAAAATATAAATATCCTAAGGAAAAAAAGTCTCAATATAGTAACCCTTAACAACGATGTACCATGTATGTTGTAGCTTATCAAGGTTTGTTTGTTAGTTTTTTAAATAGCAAGTGTCCCGCCACAAGTGGCGGTATTGCGCTATTATACCCTCCCTTCCTGTCATCGTAAATAGCGTGGCCTCAACACTGGCGGCGAGACCGCGCATTTAATAGCACTTCCCTATTCAAAGACGAGTGATGTACAGGGTACGTTGCTAGTCTTTAAGGGGTTAAAGTATAGGTTCTAAGCATCCCATTGGCAGGTAGTGACACAAAATCTGTTTGATGACCGTGGTCAAATATGTTAATATTTAGATGGAAATTGCATTGACATGAGAATTTATGGCAGTGAAAAATACATTTTTTTTGGTATTCATCACAACCTTGAAGTTGAAATAAAGGCGTGCTATTTTTTTTGTCAGATTTACTTTTTTAGTTCCACAAATTAAAGTTCTGCTGTAGACTAAGCAATTAGCACAAAATACCCATATTTATGTAATATTTGTTTTTATTTTTACAGGCCGGTGCCAAATTCAAGATCATAGATACAGATACAGATGGACATCATATTAAATTTTTGTTGTTCTGTCAACATTATTGTGCATCTGCATTATACTTGTACCCTAGGCCTATACTATAAGTTATTCTCTGGTTTATTACAATGTCATATTTAAAATGTTTTAATACCTGGAGAATTTGAAGCCTAATAAAAGTTTAAATTACTTTTGTAAGAGTCAATGCTGTTGTTTTTATGGAGTCATTTCTAAAGGATGTTTTGGTGAATATTTTTATCTTCATACAGTATTGAGGTTAACAGATCATATTTACCAGACAGGCAAAGGCTAATTTTATTAAAATCAGTAAAAGTATGAAATCAATAAAAAATAAATATGATTTTCCTAGTTTAACTTCTGGTAACAATTGCAGTTAGTTATATACAATATTTATTTTTTATATCTGCACAGATATGGAGATATCTGTTAAACAAATATTCATAAAGAAAATAATCAATTAAAATGACGGCCAAAAAACACTGAAAGGGAGGTAAAAACATGAAACATAATAACAATGGGCAGAACTGAAGACTTAATATAACTCTAATATAAGAATACATCAAGTATTCAACTTAAAGGGATACTAAACACATTGTTTTGCTTTTATGATTCAGATAGAGTATGCAATTTTCTAATGTACTCCTATTATCAATTTTTCTTCGTTCTCTTGCTATCTTTATTTGAAAAAGCAGAAATGTAAGATTAGGAGCTGGCCCATTTTTGTTTTAGCACCTGGGTAGTGCTTGCATATTGGTAGCTACATTTAGCCACCAATCAGCAAGCGCTACCCTTGTTCTGAACCAAAAATGGGCCGACTCTTGAACTTACTCTCCTGCTTTTTTGATTAAAAATAGGAAGAAAACGGAACAAAATTGATAATAGGAATAAATTAGAAAATTGCTTAAAATTGCACGCTTTGTCTGAATCATGAAAGAAAAAATGTGGGTTTAGTGTCCCTTTAATATATTACCTGTCATAATATTAGTTTTATATATGAATATATATTATCTTAGATAATGAATGGATACTGCAACTTTAAGATCAATTAAATTCATACAAACAACTTACATAGATAAACTTTTGCAGGAAAAATATGATTGACGTAAATAATAGTAAATTTGTAGTGCTCTTGTGGCAGACACTGCTCTTAATTGTGATATATGTGCCAGAGATATGCTAAAGATTTGCAGTAGTCTTGCTGTTGACTTGCTAGAGATTTGTAACAGACTTGCAGAGCTTTTGCAGCAGACTTGAAGGGCTATTGCTGTTGACTTGTCAGAAATTTGCAGCAGACTTGTAGAGCTCTTGCTATTGACTTGTCAGAAATTTGCAATTAACTTGCAGAGCTCTTGCTGTTAACTTGCCAGAAATAGACTAAACACTTGCAGAGCTCTTGCAGTTGACTTGCCAAAAAATGGCAAAAAACTTGCAGAGCTCTTGCAGTTGACTTTCCAGAAATTATCTTGCTAGAGACTTGCCAGGCAAACTTGCTGCAAGTGGAAAAAGTGTCAACTAGAACTTTTGCTGCAATTATGATGCAAGTAAACACACTTGCCAGTGAAAACTTGCAGAAAGTTATACTGACTTACAGTAAAAGTTAGCTACAAGTTTGTGGCAAGTTATCCTTGCTATCTGGGTGCCTGGGTTCCGTGGTCCCACCTGCTCCAATTATAGAGCAAGCTCTGGCTGGTGGTGTTTAGGGACTATCTCAAGGTGTGGGTGGGATTTTTCACCTACTCCTCAGCCCAGCATGTGAAATTCACAAATACTTTATTGCCCCTGAGTAATACCTTGTCTCACAAGTTAGGTTGTCTCATTTTTATGTTTTCATCTTTCTCTTTACATTTTATTTTGTGCATAGGTTAGCATGGGCTGTGTTAAAGTGATATTTTTTTATTTTCATTTGTAGGTTTTGGAAGCGTTTTGTGATGCCAGGAACCTTCAAAGATGAAGTAAGCAGTTATGAGATAAAGTCTGCTCCATTAATTATAATAGAAGATGAATGACAATGTTCAGCTAGGGGTGAGTGCAAATCTTTATCAATTGCTCAATTTTTAAGTTGCAATGTTTTGTCGAGTTATTGGTGCAAGATATTAGTTTAACAAATGTGTTTAATCGAATCTAGATTAGGGTAAGCCAACTTTTAGTTTTTGTGGTCCAGGAAAAAGCAGAGCTAAAAATTAGGATTATGTTAGGAAATGAATATTTAATTTGTGTTTATAGCCATAAACTTATACAGTATGCAGACTTTAAGGCTCCTGAATGTAATATTGATCTAAGACCCTATGTGTTAGGAAGTTGGCCAAGATGCTTTACAATAAATATTATTATTAATAGTAGTAATAGTACCAGTAATAATATTAATATTTATTTTAACAATGTAATTACAGCATTGCTGTACCACTGACTAAAAATAAATAGAAAATAACATATATTATCAGTATATATATCAGTTGGATAAATCACTTGTTAATATTTGAGATATGCTTTTAGGCATGCAAAGTGCAGAAGGCTCTGGCCTAGATTCAATAAAACAAATTTATCAATTTAAGATATTGCAGAAAAAAAATCAACTTAACTCAAAAACCATTCACCTATCAAAGCATAGAATGACTTTCCCTGTGAATGATAGCAGAATCAACACCTTCAAATACCTACAGAAAAAAGTAAAAACTAAAATAAAAAAAGCTCCCTGAATAAATCTATCTGTACTAACATATGCATTGAAGACAGTTAAAGAAAAATAAAATTAAAATAAAATTGAGATAATGTTGTCAGCTTTCATATAGAAAGACGACCATAAGACAAAATGCATCATGGGGGTAACACAGTCTTTATGATGTTCACACTCTGGTGTCAAGTATAAGTGTAAAATTCTAACCACGAGACAACTTTTGTCCTATCTAGCAAGACAACTTTACCAAAACAAATATGTGAATATTTTACAATTACAAGTATTTCCTTAAAAGGACACTGAACCTAATTTTTTTCTTTCGCGATTCAGATAGAACATGACATTTTAAGCAACTTTCTAATTTACTCCTATTGTCAAATTTTCTTCATTCCCTTTGTATCTTTATTTGAAATGCAAGAATGTAAGTTTAGATACCGACCCATTTTTGGTGAACAACCTGGGTTGTTCTTGCTGATTGGTGGATAAATTCATCCACCAATAAAAAAGTTCTGTCCAAATATCTGAACCAAAAAAAAGCTTAGATGCCTTCTTTTTCAAATAAAGATAGCAAGAGAATGAAGAATAATAGGAGTAAATTAGAAAGTTGCTTAAAATTGCATGCTCTATCTGAATCACAAAAGAAAAAAATTGGGTTCAGTGTCCCTTTAAGCTGCTTTTAAAGTGTGTTTCTAAAGTATTTAAAGGGACAGTAAACTTTGTTAAAAATATCAACATAAAAATATGTAAAACTATATATTTAGGCAACTAAATGTTTACTTACTGTTCATGTACGTATATTGGTCCTTTTTGGCACTGCAGTTTTTTAAAAAAAGTGTCACAGGCTCGCTGTCTAACTACATAGTGCAAAATTATGTAACATTTTTTACAAAGCTTTATGTCCCTTTAAGTTTGAATTGTTTTTCCACTTTCCTAGTGGTTTGCATTTGATGTGCAATATTCAATTTATTAGACACCGCTTGCAAATATGGATGTATATGGAAGGGATCACCTCTAACAAAACACTGGAAAAGATAGGTGCAGTGACATGATTTCCCATTTACAAATAGGCCTGCCGGAAACATCAAATGAATGTATGAATCTAGGCCAATGTCTAATAAAAAAATTATATTTGTTATCTTTATATTGTTTTATGTACTTAAACGTTTTTTGTTTTTTTTAGTATTTTGACATTGTAGCTATAATTCAGAATACATCAACAGTACATTGATGCTATTACAAACTAGATGAAAATGATATTAAGAAACAAAGAAAAGTAATTGACAAATAGCAAATTAATCACGTGTGATATACTGTAGGGTCTTAGACTGGATTATCCACTCATCAAAAATAAATTAACATAAATGTAGCTACTTGTTATTATCTTCAACATTAAGGGGAAATACATACTTCATTATATATACAGGTTTTATTTGCTATAAAGTAAACAATATTTGGTGCACTTGCAAATTAAAACAAATTTATAGAAGATATTTAATTATTTTTAAATAGCTAATCATATTTTGAAATATTCATGTGGCATTATTTCTATTAAACAGTATTTTTTTTTCCTGCCAATTATAGTTTTTATTCTTTTTCATTTAATTGATTTGTTCTTAAATTGTTAGTGGGAATCATCTATGTTAAAGTCGTAAGCGTATCTATGAACATTGATTAGTAGGTGTTCAAAATCTTCCAATCTTAATTGTATCTGAAATGCTACATTACAAATCCTTAAATCCATAATGATTCATTGTGTATGTTTCTTATTTTTATTTCCCTTAAAGCCTGTAAAATTATCTAATAAACTAGACACAGGGCGCTCTGTGTGTCTTCAAAAAACTCAATAATTCTGTTAGAAAACGTTGAAATCCAATCCCGAAGTATTCCGCCCAAATATTTAGTTTAAGTAACCCTGTGGGTTAATAAACTAAACAAAGACAAACCATGCAAAACTGAAGCAATGAAAACCAGGCTGAATAAACGAAAGAAAGTTTATAGGATTCCTCCTAGAGGAAGAGAAAGTAGATTTTAGACTGCACATATAGCTAATGTAAAGCATGTGACAGTGGGGAAAAATGAGGCTGAAAAGTGGGGGAGGTTTGTAACAGGTACATTCAGCAATTTGTATTCCATATTCTTTTCGTTTGGTATACTAAAGTGTTTTTTAAAGATCTGTTAAAGCAAGACCCATCATAAAATTTAATTGGCAACATTTTTTTGCTTAGACTGCTTGATAAAAACTAATTTATCATGCATTTTACAACTATACAGAATAAATCTTTACAAATTATTTTCTTTCTGAGCCTTCTGACATATGTAGGAATTCTTCAGGTACTATAAAAGGAGTTCTTGACCTTTAGTGGGGTTATATAAGCTTTTTAAGTAAAAATATTTTATTTAATATTCCACAGTTACTCAAATTACATTTGTGTAAAGTAACAAAACAAATCACTAATCTTTCTAAATCTGAGTTACTATAAATGTTTTAAAGTGATAAATGTGTTGGATTATTGTTAAATACTAAAAAAAATATAAAAGTAATATATAGCCAGTGTATACTAAAAATGTCATTAATAAGAAATAACTCTTTAAAAGAGGGATATGAAACTAGAAAAAACATTCAGAATATAACATATCATATTTTTGCTTATATAGATGTAAGAAATATCATTAGAAAAATATACCATTTGAAAAGTTTAGATAATTTTACTTATTATAAAATCAGAAATCTTGTTACTCTATTCAAATAATAACATAGTGTGGGTGACATGTTTTGTTTAATACTTCATTTCCAAAATATCATTTTCTTTTGTCATATATTCCCGGGAACAACTGGGGAAAGAAAGCAGAGTCTTAAATAAACAATCCTAAAAATAATAAAAGATTGTTTTAACTTCTCAAAATTGCTTTTCATTTTCCAGAGAAGCTGAATAAACAGCACTGGCCTCTAGTGACATGCAAATGGGACGGATGAGTTAAACAGAGAAAAGAGGAGGGGACGCTAACTCTATTCATTAAGCTATAGAGCATGGAGCACTTTCCAAAAGAATGAAAAGGACAAGTCAGTTCGAGTGACTTCACATAGGGCTATGCAATCAAATTACACTACCATAACTAAAAGTTTTCTTTAATGTATTTATAAATGTTGCGAGAAAAAAAATAATCAAAGGTTAAAAAAAATATATACCGGTATATATTAAATTATTAACATATTAATATGACCAAAAACATTTATACTGTTTTACAAAATTTCTTGTTATCCTGTTACATTATTTAAATGTAGGTTTAATTGTTTATTTTAATAACATTTCTGTGTAAAATACCCATTATAAAAACTTCAAAATATAAATGTAGTGACACATCTATTTTAGTTTTGTCAGGCATCATCAAAAAAAAGCAAACACTAAATTTTAATTTGATCAATTAGTAATACATTTAATTAATTAATTATGCAGTACAGCACATAGCTGAAAATGAATAATTACATACATTAATTTAAAAAATAAACAGAATTTTTGTCTAAATAAATTATTAGCTTGTTTATATAATATAAATATATTATACCTTTTTAAAATTAATTTAGACATTTATTTTAAGGCAGCTGCAATTTCAGCCAACTATTTTTAATTTTAATAGAAAGGACAAAAATAGTTGATAAGGAAAATCATTGGAATGTTGATTGAGACAAATATCATTATGTACCTGTTATAATGTTTTTAGAGACTTAAAGACTTTTTTTTTAACAAATGTCATTGAATGATGAAGTAATTTAGAACTACATAGGTTTTCAAAAGAGAGATACAAACTACAACACATTTATCTCTCTCCTATCAGACAAGACAAAGAAGGCTTAACAACCGTTTGAAAAGAGTGGCCTGTGAATAGTTACTATTCAATTTGTATTTTATTCCCCGCTGGTCATGGAATTGAGATCAGAAGAAAAAGTGAAAACACATGGTTGAGGTCACCAAGATCAGAGAACCACCACATACAGCAAAGGGGAAGGAACGCAATGGGAACTTGTGTGAAGAAATGGATTACATAAACATAGCTTACCACTGCCTGCACCCCAGTACCTTATAATTTACACTGCATGGCAGCATAGACATTCATTAAACCAATGGAAGGTTCTATCATTGCTTGTTCTGCCACTCAGTCCTTATATATATACTTTCAGATATGTTTAAAATTCTTCATGCAATGTGTTTATTTGAAATATAGCAGAGAAATTATTACATCACCTGCAAATAATGTTTTAGTGGTCTGCCTTTCCTTTTGATGTCTGCAGAAGACAACCATGATTTGAGTCAGATAACTACTTTGAAAGTACAATTGTATAATAAGAGGTGAAGATTGAAAGGGAAGTGTACAGCAAATTAAAAATTGTGTAGAAAGTGAAATGCGTTATGTAACAAGACTAAACTGCCAAGTCCTAGTAAAGAAGACAATATATATATATATATATATATATATATATATACACACAGTGAAACCTGCTTAAAACAGAATGGCATCAGACTTTTCCGTCTTGGACAGGTTTTTGCCTTATACAGTTAGTGACTGATGGAACGTCTTTTGACATGCGCAAAATCCAAAAATGGCAGAATAATGTTACTGTATTGGTCATGAAGCCAGTCTGACCTGCACTACCGCAAGGGAGCGTGGGAATGGATTCCTGACCATTTAGGAAGTCGGGCGGCAGGTAATGACCTGCTACCCGGCTTCCTGATTGGCTGGGAAGCTGTTTCCATGTTCCCTTGCGGCACCGCAGGTCTCCCTCTGACCGTCAGTTCCTGGTATCGGAGCATGTGGGTGCAAATGCTCAGGATCAGCACCATACCATACAGTACCAGTATCAGTGCATCCCTAATCAGAATCAATTTCTTGTTTTTCTTGCATGCAAGTACAAAGACAGTACAGTTTTTCTGCTTAATCATTACACCAATTTTTTTTTATTTATTTTTTTATCTGGATTTACTTATTTTTTCAAACACAGAAAATGGGTGAGAAAACATCAATTGTATACAAACACAGTATAATATTAAAAGATTAATTGCTGCATCAATTACTGTCTTCGCTTTCCTCTTCACTTCGCTATTACCAGCTAACTATTCTTCCATGATTTTCTCTTTATTTTTGATAGCTTCATAAATTTGCGTTTTGCCGCACTTAAATTTCTCAACGCATTGTTTTAGAGACAACTTATCTTTTGTGTAGGCCTCAATGACTTTCACTTTCGCAGCGAGAGTAAGAGTGTTGCACTTTCTATTAGCCATTCTGTGTCCCACATCTCTTCCGTTTCAGCGTCCGTTCCCACACCCTTTCCGTTTCAGTGTCCTTCCCACACCCTTTCCGTTTCAGTGTCCATTCCCACACCCCTTCCATTTCAGCGTCCTTCCCACACCACTTCCATTTCAGCGTCCTTCCCACATCACTTCCATTTCAGCATCCTTCTCACATCACTTCAGGTTCAGCGTCCACTCCTACAACCATTCCGTTTCAGTGTCCATTCCCACACCCCTTCCGTTTCAGTTTCCATTCCCACACCCGTTCCGTTTCAGCGTCCTTCCCATACCCCTTCCGTTTCAGCGTCCTTCTCACACCACTTCCATTTCAGAGTCTGTTCCGTCACTTCAGCATTCTCATACCACTTCCGTTCCAGCATTGCCACACCCCTTCTGCATTATATTTTATGGCTTATCCAGGTAGCTGAACATAATGTATACGCACTTAACACTGGGACTGCATTCCGTTTCCGCGTTAGACAAGTTCCGGCTTATCCAGGTAGTTAAACAATGTAAGTATAATACTAAGCTGGAATATTTCCTTCATGGACAGGTTTCCGTGTTATACAGGGTCTGTATAACACTATATACCTTGCTGACGAAGGGGACTAGATCCCCAAAAACGTTCCTTATAAAGTAATTTGTTTACTTCACCTCAAAAAGTCCTGTGAGTTCATCTTTTTGGTTGGTATATTGCTTGCAAGTCTGCACCCAGGCGGTTGTCCATTGTGGGAAAAGCTGGTGTTTGGATGCCTATATATATATATATATATATATATATATATATATATATATATACATTGCTGAGTTAAAAAAGCACACAATCTATCATTCTCAAGATTAAAGTTTATAAGTAGACAGTATTTGGTAAGTAGTATTTTTTTTATTTATTTTTTAAGAAATCCTGACGAGGTAAAATAATTTATGTTCAAAAAATGAGTTAGGCTCATCATCACAGAGTACACTATATTTCACTAAACACAGTTTATGTCTACTATTTAAAAGCCATCTGTAATGATTAATATTATAGCCCTATTATGGGTTATAGCACTTTAAGAATCTACTACCTCCAATAATCCTGCTGACTCATCACTGCCAGGCCTTATTTCTAATGGCATTTTAAGCCAGGTCTGATTAGACATTTATTATGTCCCAGAAGGTTTGTTGACAAACACTGCAGTATGTTCCAATCTTTTAGAATGTGTTCAAAATCAGAGGATTGAAATCAAATGTGGTGTTCTTTTTAACTATGTTCCATTCCCTGTGAAGCGTTTGTGTTTCAACAAGTTAAAACCTACATATGTGATAATTACAAAACATCTGCATTTATTCTCAGCTTCACACCTGTTATTTTTCATATCGTTTTTTAGCGTTCTAACATACAAAAGATAGTCTGGACCCTATTTATAAGATGCAGCATATCTTACTACTCAGATCAGCATACTTCAAAGGGACAGTCTAGGCCAAAATAAACTCTCATGATTCAGATAGAGCATGTAATTTTAAACAATTTTCCAATTTACTTTAATCACCAATTTTGCTTTGTTCTCTTGGTATTCTTAGTTGAAAGCTTAACCTAGGAGGTTAAAATGCTAATTTCTTAGACCTTGAAGCCCACCTCTTTCAGATTGCATTTTAACAGTTTTTGACCACTAGAGGGTGTTAATTCACGTATTTCATATAGCTAACACTGTGCTCGTGCACGAGAAGTTATCTGGGAGCAGGCACTGATTGGCTAGACTGCAAGTCTGTCAAAAGAACTGCAAAAAGGGGCAGTTTGCAGAAGCTTAGATACAAGATAATCACAGAGGTTAAAGTATATTATTATAACTGTGTTAGTTATGCAAAACTGGTAAATGGGTAATAAAGGGATTATCTATCTTTTAAAACAATAAAAATTCTGGTGTAGACTGTCCCTTTAACAATAGTGTGGGTTTCAGTTTGTTAGAAGAGCTGTTAATTTCTTTAAAGGGAAATGAAACCCAAATTCTTTATTTTATGATTCAGACAGAGCATATCATTTTAAAAAAAGCTTCCAATTTACTTCTATTATCAAATTTGCATTGTTCTCATGTTATTATTTGTTGAAGGGATATCTAGATAGGTAGCGGGCACATGTCTGCCGCACTACATGATAGGAAATAGTGCTGACATCTAGTGCTCTTGCTAATGTATAACTTTGTTGCAAAACTGCTGCCTTATGGTGCTGCAGACACGTGCACCCTTCTGAACTTACCGTCCTGCTTTTCAACAAAGGATAATAAGAAACCAAAGAAAAATTGATAATAGAAGTAAATTGGAAAGTTGTTTAAAATTGTACGTTCTATCTGAATCATGAAAGAAAAATGGGTTTTATGCCCCTTTAAATTGGTTCATGCATTGCTATAAGCTGTTCTCATATTCAAAGTGATTCCAATCCATAAGTTTTCAAGTGGATTTTAAATGTCTTTACATAGTGAAAAAATGTTGTCAGATACACTCATGTTTAGGATTTTTGAGAAGGCGTTGACGGTTGACAGGGTAGCCAGATAGGAGCAGCAGATTAGGATTAGCTCTAATTAATTTATTGAAGCATTTTAAACATTTACATTTTTAAATGTATCTATCTATATCAATATCTATATATCTATATTTTCTCAAAAACAGGTCAAATCTTGATCACTTTGTATATTATAAATATATGCCCCCGCCACACTCACTACCCCCTCTTATATGCCCCCGCCACACTCACTACCCCCTTTTTGTTTATGTTTAGCCATTTACCTCCCTTTCACATGATGCAAAGTTGTGTAAACTAAGGCAGGTTCAATTTGAGGCAGCAGGGACATAAAACAAAACAAAATTTGCCTTTTGTTTAATTTTACATTGAGTAACCTGGTCAAATAATCATGGTTGGCTTTTAGCTTGATAAAGGGGACACTCATTTGAAATAGTTGATTTTGCCAGCGGAAACTGCCACCTATACTGATCTTGTTAATAGGGCAGTTTTTTTTATTGAAAAGTTATGCAATCAAGAGGTAGTGACAATGGAGTTAGAGCCCAGCCTATTTGAAAAAGTGTCCCTGCAGTTGCTTGCCTGAGTTATTACATTATCCCTTTAAGGGAGTTATTTGCTAAGATGAACTGTTCTTTGGGTACAGAACATTTCTAAGTTGTGGGCGTGACCAGACATCAGCATGGGCGTGGTCGGGCATAGTTGGGGCGTGGCCGGGTGTGGTCGACACAAGTGAGAGGGGAGAGAAATAGAAAGAGAGGGGGAGAGACAAAAAGAGATAGGAAATAGTTCAAGAGAGGGAGAAAAGAGGAAGAGAGAGAAAAAGAGAGGGGGGAGAGAGAGCAAAAGAGAGGGGGAGAGAGAGCAATAGAGAGGGGGAGAGAGAGAAAAAGAGAAGGGGAGAGAGAGCAAAAGAGAGGGGGGAGAGAGAGCAATAGAGAGGGGGAGAGAGAGAGCAAAGAGAGGGATGGAGAGAGAGAGCAAAAGAGAGGGGAGAGAGACAGAGAAAAAGAGGGGGGGAGCAAAAGAGAGGGGGGAGAGAGAGAGCAAAAGAGAGGGATGGAGAGAAAGAGCAAAAGAGAGGGATGGAGAGAAAGAGCAAAAGAGAGGGATGGAGAAAGAGAGCAAAAAAAGGAGAGCGAGACAGAGCAAAAGAGAGGGGAGAGAGAGTGCAAAAGAGAGGGGGGAGAGAGAGCACAAAAGAGAGGGGGGGAGAGAGAAAGCACAAAAGAGAGGGGGAGAGAGAGAGCGCAAAAGGGAGGGGGAGAGAGAGCGCAAAAGAGAGGGGGAGAGAGCGCAAAAGAGAGGGGGAGAGAGAGCACGCAAAAGAGAGGGGGAGAGAGAGCATGCAAAAGAGGGGGGGATAGAGAGAGCTCAAAAGAGAGAGAGAACACAAAAGAGAGGGGGAGAGAGAGAGCGTAAAAGAGAGGGGGAGAGAGAGCACAAAAGAGAGGGGAGAGAGAGCAAAAGAGAGGGGGGAGATAGATAGCAAAAGAGAGGTAGAGTGAGAGAGAGCTCAAAAGAGAGGGGAAGAGAGCACAAAAGAGAGGGGGAGAGAGAGCAAAAGAGATGATGGGAGAGACAGAGCAAAAGAGAGGGGGGATAGAGAGAGCAAAAGAGAGGGAGGAGAGAGAGAGCAAAAGAGAGGGGAGAGAGCAAAAGAGCAAAAGAGAGGTGGAGGGGGAGAGAGTGCAAAAAAGAGGGAAGAGAGCACAAAAGAGAGGGGAGAGAGCACAAAAGAGAGGGGCAGAGAGAGAGCAAGGGGTGGGACCGCTGTACTGCAAAAATGGCCTGTGTGAACGGGTTTTAGGACTAGTCTTTTCATAATTGGCTTTAGCTGATAACAACTACAAAACAATGTACTTTATATACTGTATATACCTGTATGTATATATATGATATGTTTTTATAAAGCAACACAACAAAATGTCTTATAATCACAAGGTGTTTACTGTCAATTTAACAATAAAAAAGATTTTTTTTGTGCTGTTGCTGGCTTGTTGTAGCAGTAAAACTAGTTACTATTTTAGATTTAAGATGCAGTCTAGCAACAGCTCTGGTGCCCAGAAAACTATTCCCCACAGACTCACTATTAGGTGAAAATCAGTCCCTAAAAATATCTATTGATATATTAGTGGTATATACTTAAAAATGCAGTGCTTAATTTCTATTTTACTATATAATGAAGGTACTTGATAAGTTTATATCACTATGTCCAAAGTGTAAATATATAAAATTGTGCATAAATAAAAAGAGAAAAGCGCTCAACCTGGGAACGAACAATAGCATAATAGCTTGTTCTATGGCTACTTACCCCCTAGGAGCAGCCTCTTTTTGCTCAACATGAGCCTTTCACAGAGAAGAACTTTCCTGTAGTATATCAGTCTGATCCTGATTAAACAGTGCAGTCCAGTCCTGAAATACCAGGTAATCTCTCTCTCTTAATGAGAGAAACGGCAAAACCCAAGGCGTATGTTTCGGCCTAGTGTGGGCCTCTCTTTTTTTATATAAAATTGTGCACCTGCATGGGTGTGTTTAATAACAGAAATGAACCAAAATGCCAATGCTGTTTCACAAACTTTAGTCAAAAGGTTAATAAATACATTGTAATTACAAAAATGTTCTGTAGTATTCCTATAGTTTAACATCAGCACTGTCTGGACACTTTTGGAGCATATTAACACCTTATTAGCTACAAGGGATTACACCTACCACTTTCCTCATTTGGATAAGACAATATGGACTTGAGTGTGGAGAAAAAAGGACTTGCTTCTGTCATTATGTTAACAACATCACCATTGTTCAGCTTCAGGAGAAATGATAAGATAAGAAGCTGCAAATTAGGAACAAATATGTGGCAAGGTTAAGCTCATGAAGCTTGTCATGTGCTCAGTTTTCACACAAATTATGGGAAAATGGGCTGAAAAAGTACAGAACATGTATTCAAAAACTGTTTTACTAAGTATAATGATCTATTTTATATTACAGTATAAAAGTAGTTATTGTCCCTTTAAAGCATCCTTGGTACTGTAGGATCTTCCATTGCACGGTAACGTGCTAAACCTTGTGCCAATAAGGAGACCATAATTTAGGTGCAATGTTTTATCACTGAAAACTGTATCTGCTTTGTTTCTTAAATGCTATTTCTGTAACACAAAGGTCGGTGCTTTTCAACTTGCATGTGGTATTATGTTTCATAACTGTTAATATATGAAAAAAAAGAACTTCAGGAATGACATCAGCTTCCAGCAGACCATCAACATAAAATCAAAAGATAAATAGTGCTTTAATGTTTTGACAGTTCAGGGATATAAGTTTTTTCATTACAGAAAGAAAAAAATATATAGAAATCAGATCTAGGATATAAATGAAACAAAATAAAATAACATAAGACACTTTGTACTAACAAAACACACAGTGAACTTCCAGACTTGTTACTTTTAATATATTTCAAAGCAGAAACCATGTACACTATTATGTATATGTGAGAGTTTAATTGAATAGTGCTCCATAGTATTTAAGCTATGTAGTTCCAATTACCATCATTTATACTTACAGGGACACTGTACTGTAAAATGGGTGGCCATTTAATTTTTCCAGTGACTTGCGTTACCCGGTGTAGAGTGTACACTGTATGGCAAATTGCTCCTTCAGGGTTATTTCAGTATATGGAATAGATTTGTTTGCTCACAGATCTTTTAAGAAACATTTGTCCTAAATCGAGCTTTATGGAATTTTCAAAAAAAGTCTGTGATTTCCAAGACATATTGTACTTGGATAACTGGTTTGCTCCTATTTTGTTATTTTATTTTATAGGTTCATCTAGAGTTGAAACTATTCATTGAGGAATATTTACCAAGCAGTGGATGCTACTTATTCCGCGCAAACAGGAGTTAAGAAGCAGCGGTCTTATGATTCGGACATGATTCGCTATAGAGAATCATGTCCGCCTGGGGTTTGACAAATCTTCCCAAAAGTGTCAGTGTTTCCAACATGAAAACACAACCCTACAATTAAAACCCTCTCATCTAGCCTGTTTATTACTCTTAAAGACAGGGTATAAAAAAGAGAAATTAAAAAAGAGGAGATGGATAGCACATGAGAAAAAGAGGAGACGAGGAAGAAACCTCTAGGGGCAAATAGAGTATGGTAGCACGAGCATCTCATACCTATGTACAACCTGTGCTGAGCCCTTATCACACAGGTCACAAAGCCATTTGTACCAGAGTATGCTTTATGTGCAAAAAATGTGGCTGCTCAGATTTAATATCCTAGGTCCTCTGCATAAATGTGACCTATTTCTTGTTAATATTGTAAATGAAAATGCACATATGTAACCTTTCCCATGTAAGCATTGCTAGTGATACATATATGGAATTCTCAGTTACAAGGCAGAGCCTGCTAGTCATTGTTTAAAAATTAGAGAAATATTTTCAGCAATACTTTAAAGGTCAGAGGTTAAACAATGAGTTATTTCCTATATGTGTTTTCAGTCTAAGCAGAGATAACGACATCAAGATTTTTGAGGAGTTTGGGTGATTTTGGGGATATGTACGCCAAATACATAAATGCTTTTTTACTTTCATCCCCTTAACGGTAAGGTAAGACTGAAGGAACAAATGGCATCAGAGATAATAAATATTGTGAATCTTATAATAAATCTGCATGTCTACAGACATTAGACTGCTGGCATTTTTTTATCTTATTCAAAGGGGCCAATTTATCAATGGCCAAATGACCCCTGATGCCCCTATTTCTGCGCGAGCCTTCAGGCTTGCCGGAAACAGCAGTTATAAAGCAGCGATCTTAAGGCTGCTGCTCTTTAACTTGTCTGCTGCCTCTGAGGCTACAGACATTAATCCGCCCGATCCTATACGATCGGGTTGATAGACACTCCCTGCTAGCGGCCGATTGGACGTGAATCTGCAGGGGGCGGCATTGCACAAGCAGTTCACTAGAACTAATTGTGCAATGCTAAATGCCGACAGTGTATGCTGTCGGCATTCAGCGATGTCGGGCAGACATGATACGATACATCGTATCATGTCCAACAGACATTGGTAAATCGGCACCAAAATCTTTCAAAACCTGAATAGGAAACATCATCTGCTTAAAGAGCCATTGAGGCCTAGTTATCAATGTGTCTACTTACCTGCCTTCGCCGTCCCAATACGCCTGCCTAAGCTTGCCTACGAACGCCACCGCGGACCTGAATAATCTCGCCAAAGTTATCAAAAAAGTTGTCAAAAAGCAGCGCACCAAGTACGGGGCGATGAGCAGCGGACTGTGATATTTATCACTCATCCAATCTCGCTGCTCTTCGGCTTTTCTACAGCTTTATTGATAAGCTGTCACTAAGCACCCACACTAAACTACACTGTTCTACCCCCTATACCAGCACCCCCGGAACTAAATAAATTTATTAACCACTAAACCGCCGCTCCTAGACCCCGCCGCAACTATAATAAATGTATTTACACCTAAACCGCCGCTCCCGGAGCCCACCGCCACCTACATTATACCTAGTAACCCCTATCCTGCCCCCCCTATACCGCCCCACCTATAATAAATTTTTTAACCCCTATCCTGCCGATCCCGGACCCCACCGCAACTAAATAAATTGGTTAACCCCTAAACCGCCGCTACCGGACCCCGCCGCCACCTATATTAAACTTATTAACCCCTAATCTGCCCCCCCTACACCTTCGCCACCTATAATAAATATTTTAACCCCTATCCTGCCCCCCTACACCGCCGCCACTAAAATAAAATTCTTAACCCCTAAACAAAAGTCTAACCCTAACCCTAACACCCCCCTAACTTAAATATTAATTAAATACATATAAATATTATAACTCTTATTAACTAAATTAATCCTATTTAAAACTAAATACTTACCTTTAAAATAAACCCTAATATAGCTACAATATTACTAATAATTATATTGTAGCTATTTTACGATTTATTTTTAATTTACAGGCAAATTTAAATTTATTTTAACTAGGTACAATAGCTATTAAATAGTTATTAACTATTTAATAGCTACCTAGTTAAAATAAAGACAAATTTACCTGTAAAATAAATCCTAACCTAAGTTATAATTACACCTAACACTACACTATCAATAAATAAATTATTCCTATTTAAAAATAAATACTTACCTGTAAAATAAACCTTAAGATAGCTACAATGTAATTAATAATTACATTGTAGCTATTTTAGAATTTATATTTATTTTACAGGTAACTTTGTATTTATTTTAGCTAGTTAGAATAGTTATTAAATAGTTATTAACTATTTAATAACTACCTAGCTAAAAGAAATACAAAATTACCTGTAATATAAATCCTAACCTAAGTTACAATTAAACCTAACACTACACTATCATTAAATTAATTAAATAAATTAGCTACAAATAACTACAATTAAATACAATTAAATAAACTAACTAAAGTACAAAAAATAAAAAAAAACTAAGTTACAAAAATTTTTAAAAAAAGTTACAAACATTTAAAAAATATTACAACAATTTTAAGCTACTTACACCTAATCTAAGCACCCTAATAAAATAACAAAGCCCCCCAAAATAAAAAAATGCCCTACCCTATTCTAAATTACGAAAGTTAACAGCTCTATTACCTTACCAGCCCTTAAAAGGGCCTTTTGCGGGGCATGCCCAAAAGTATTCAGCTCTTTTGCCTGTAAAAAAAATACAACCTCCCCAACATTAAAACCCACCACCCACACACCCCTACTCTAACCCAAACCCACCTTAAATAAACCTAACACTACCCCCCTGAAGATCATCTTACCTTTAGCCATCTTCAGCCAGCCAACCACCGATGGAACAGAAGAGGACATCCGCAGCGGCCGAAGTCATCATCCTAGGGGCGCTGAAGAAGTCTTCCATCCGATTGAAGTCATCATCCAAGGGGCGCTGAAGAAGTATTCCATCTGATTGAAGTCATCATCCAAGGGGCGCTGAAGAAGTCTTACATCTGATTGAAGTCATCATCCAAGGGGCGCTGAAGAAGTCTTCCATCCGATTGAAGTCATCATCCAGGCGGCGTCTTCAATCTTCATCCATCCGGAGCGGAGCCATCTTCAGACGAGCCGACGCGGAGCCATCTTCAGACGAGCCGACGCGGAGCCATCTTCTTTCACCGACGACTTCCGACGAATGACGGTTCCTTTAAGTGACGTCATCTAAGATGGCATCCCTCGAATTCCGATTGGCTGATAGGATTAGGATCAGCCAATCGGAATTAAGGTAGGAAAAATCTGATTGGCTGATTGAATCAGCCAATCAGATTGAAGTTTAATCTGATTGGCTGATCCAATCAGCCAATCAGATTGAGCTCGCATTCTGTTGGCTGTTCCAATCAGCTTGAACTTCAATCTGATTGGCTGATTCAATCAGCCAATCAGATTTTTCCTACCTTAATTCCAATTGACCTGAATAATCTCGCCAAAGTTATCAAAAAAGTTGTCAAAAAGCAGCGCACCAAGTACGGGGCGATGAGCAGCGGACTGTGATATTTATCACTCATCCAATCTCGCTGCTCTTCGGCTTTTCTACAGCTTTATTGATAAGCTGTCACTAAGCACCCACACTAAACTACACTGTTCTACCCCCTATACCAGCACCCCCGGAACTAAATACATTTATTAACCACTAAACCGCCGCTCCTAGACCCCGCCGCAACTATAATAAATGTATTTACACCTAAACCGCCGCTCCCGGAGCCCACCGCCACCTACATTATACCTAGTAACCCCTATCCTGCCCCCCCTATACCGCCCCACCTATAATAAATTTTTTAACCCCTATCCTGCCGATCCCGGACCCCACCGCAACTAAATAAATTGGTTAACCCCTAAACCGCCGCTACCGGACCCCGCCGCCACCTATATTAAACTTATTAACCCCTAATCTGCCCCCCCTACACCTTCGCCACCTATAATAAATATTTTAACCCCTATCCTGCCCCCCTACACCGCCGCCACTAAAATAAAATTCTTAACCCCTAAACAAAAGTCTAACCCTAACCCTAACACCCCCCTAACTTAAATATTAATTAAATACATATAAATATTATAACTCTTATTAACTAAATTAATCCTATTTAAAACTAAATACTTACCTTTAAAATAAACCCTAATATAGCTACAATATTACTAATAATTATATTGTAGCTATTTTACGATTTATTTTTAATTTACAGGCAAATTTAAATTTATTTTAACTAGGTACAATAGCTATTAAATAGTTATTAACTATTTAATAGCTACCTAGTTAAAATAAAGACAAATTTACCTGTAAAATAAATCCTAACCTAAGTTATAATTACACCTAACACTACACTATCAATAAATAAATTATTCCTATTTAAAAATAAATACTTACCTGTAAAATAAACCTTAAGATAGCTACAATGTAATTAATAATTACATTGTAGCTATTTTAGAATTTATATTTATTTTACAGGTAACTTTGTATTTATTTTAGCTAGTTAGAATAGTTATTAAATAGTTATTAACTATTTAATAACTACCTAGCTAAAAGAAATACAAAATTACCTGTAATATAAATCCTAACCTAAGTTACAATTAAACCTAACACTACACTATCATTAAATTAATTAAATAAATTAGCTACAAATAACTACAATTAAATACAATTAAATAAACTAACTAAAGTACAAAAAATAAAAAAAAACTAAGTTACAAAAATTTTTAAAAAAAGTTACAAACATTTAAAAAATATTACAACAATTTTAAGCTACTTACACCTAATCTAAGCACCCTAATAAAATAACAAAGCCCCCCAAAATAAAAAAATGCCCTACCCTATTCTAAATTACGAAAGTTAACAGCTCTATTACCTTACCAGCCCTTAAAAGGGCCTTTTGCGGGGCATGCCCAAAAGTATTCAGCTCTTTTGCCTGTAAAAAAAATACAACCTCCCCAACATTAAAACCCACCACCCACACACCCCTACTCTAACCCAAACCCACCTTAAATAAACCTAACACTACCCCCCTGAAGATCATCTTACCTTTAGCCATCTTCAGCCAGCCAACCACCGATGGAACAGAAGAGGACATCCGCAGCGGCCGAAGTCATCATCCTAGGGGCGCTGAAGAAGTCTTCCATCCGATTGAAGTCATCATCCAAGGGGCGCTGAAGAAGTATTCCATCTGATTGAAGTCATCATCCAAGGGGCGCTGAAGAAGTCTTACATCTGATTGAAGTCATCATCCAAGGGGCGCTGAAGAAGTCTTCCATCCGATTGAAGTCATCATCCAGGCGGCGTCTTCAATCTTCATCCATCCGGAGCGGAGCCATCTTCAGACGAGCCGACGCGGAGCCATCTTCAGACGAGCCGACGCGGAGCCATCTTCTTTCACCGACGACTTCCGACGAATGACGGTTCCTTTAAGTGACGTCATCTAAGATGGCATCCCTCGAATTCCGATTGGCTGATAGGATTAGGATCAGCCAATCGGAATTAAGGTAGGAAAAATCTGATTGGCTGATTGAATCAGCCAATCAGATTGAAGTTTAATCTGATTGGCTGATCCAATCAGCCAATCAGATTGAGCTCGCATTCTGTTGGCTGTTCCAATCAGCTTGAACTTCAATCTGATTGGCTGATTCAATCAGCCAATCAGATTTTTCCTACCTTAATTCCAATTGGCTGATAGAATCCTATCAGCCAATCGGAATTCGAGGGACGTCATCTTGGATGACATCACTTTAAGGAACCGTCATTCGTCGGGAAGTCGTCGGTGAAAGAAGATGGATCTGCGTCGGCTCGTCTGAAGATGGCTCCGCTCCGGATGGATGAAGATTGAAGACGCCGCCTGGATGATGACTTCAATCGGATGGAAGACTTCTTCAGTGCCCCTTGGATGATGACTTCAATCGGATGGAAGACTTCTTCAGCGCCCCTTGGATGATGACTTCAATCGGATGGAAGACTTCTTCAGCGCCCCTTGGATGATGACTTCAATCGGATGGAAGACTTCTTCAGCGCCCCTAGGATGATGACTTCGGCCGCTGCGGATGTCCTCTTCTGTTCCATCGGTGGTTGGCTGGCTGAAGATGGCTAAAGGTAAGATGATCTTCAGGGGGGTAGTGTTAGGTTTATTTAAGGTGGGTTTGAGTAGGGGTGTGTGGGTGGTGGGTTTTAATGTTGGGGAGGTTGTATTTTTTTTACAGGCAAAAGAGCTGAATACTTTTGGGCATGCCCCGCAAAAGGCCCTTTTAAGGGCTGGTAAGGTAATAGAGCTGTTAACATTCGTAATTTAGAATAGGGTAGGGCATTTTTTTTATTTTGGGGGGCTTTGTTATTTTATTAGGGGGCTTAGATTAGGCGTTAGTAGCTTAAAATTGTTGTAATATTTTTTAAATGTTTGCAACTTTTTATTTTTTATTTTTTGTAACTTAGTTTTTTTATTTTTTGTACTTTAGTTAGTTTATTTAATTGTATTTAATTGTAGTTATTTGTAGCTAATTTATTTAATTAATTTTATGATAGTGTAGTGTTAGGTTTAATTGTAACTTAGGTTAGGATTTATTTTACAGGTAATTTTGTATTTCTTTTAGCTAGGTAGTTATTAAATAGTTAATAACTATTTAATAACTATTCTAACTAGCTAAAATAAATACAAAGTTACCTGTAAAATAAATATAAATCCGAAAATAGCTACAATGTAATTATTAATTACATTGTAGCTATATTAGGGTTTATTTTACAGGTAAGTATTTAGTTTTAAATAGGAATAATTTAGTTAATGATAGTGTAGTGTTAGGTGTAATTGTAACTTAGGTTAGGATTTATTTTACAGGTAAATGTGTCTTTATTTTAACTAGGTAGCTATTAAATAGTTAATAACTATTTAATAGCTATTGTACCTAGTTAAAATAAATTAAAATTTGCCTGTAAAATAAAAATAAATCCTAAAATAGCTACAATATAATTATTAGTTATATTGTAGCTATATTAGGGTTTATTTTATAGGTAAGTATTTAGTTTTAAATAGGATTAATTTAGTTAATAAGAATAATATTTATTTAGATGTATTTAATTAATATTTAAGTTAGGGGGGTGTTAGGGTTAGACTTAGGTTTAGGGGTTAATAATTTTATTATAGTGGCGACGGTGTAGAGGGGGCAGGATATGGGTTAATAAATTTATTATAGGTGGCGACGGTGTGGGGGGGGCAGATTAGGTGTTAATAAGTTTAATATAGGTGGTGGCGGGGTCCGGGAGCGGCGGTTTAGGGGTTAAACAATTTATTTAGTTGTGGCGGGGTCTGGGATTGGCAGGAAAGGGGTTAAAAAATTTAGTATAGGTGGCGGCAGTATAGGAGGGCAGGATAGGGGTTACTAGGTATAATGTAGGTGGCGGTGGCCTCCGGGAGCGGCGGTTTAGGGGTTAATACATTTATTATAGTTGCGGCGGGGTCTAGGAGAGGCTGTTTAGGGGTTAATAAGTTTATTAGAGTGGCGGTGGGCTCCGGGTGTGGCAGTTTAGGGGGTAATAACTTTATTTAGTTGCGGCGGTGTAGGGGGGACAGATTAGGGGTGTTTAGACTCGGGGTACATGTTAGGGTGTTAGGTGCAGACATCTCCCATAGGAATTAATGGGATATAGGGCAGCAGCGAACATGAACTTTCGCTATGGTCAGACTCCCATTGATTCCTATGGGATCTGCCGCCTCCAGGGCGGCGGATTGAAAACCAGGTACGCTGGGCCGGAAAAGTGCCGAGCGTACCTGCTAGTTTTTTGATAACTAGCAAAAGTAGTCAGATTGTGCCAAACTTGTGTGTGGAACATCTGGAGTGATGTAAGAATCGATCTGTGTCGGACTGAGTCCGGCGGATCGAAGCTTACGTCACTAATTTCTACTTTTGCCGGGCAGCAGGGCTTGATAACTACAGCGAATCAGCCTCGCCACAAATACGCTGCGGAATTCCAGCGTATTTGAGGTTGACGGCTTGATAACTAGGGGCCATAGTCCTCTAATATATTAATGAAAATCACAACTGCCACTGCAAAGAAGAGTTAAAGAGATATGAAGCACAAACAAAAGATATTGTGTCCCAGACAGAGCGTACAACTTTTATAAGTTTAAATTCACTTCTATTATCAAATTTGCTTCATTGGTATGGGATTCATTTATCAAGAGATAACTAGGTAGATGTTTGGAGCACTACATGACAGGAGACAGTGCTGCCATCTAGTGTTCATGCAAAACTGCTGCCAGATAGTCCGTCAGACACGTGCACACTTCTGAGCTTACACCCCTGCTTGTCAACAAAAGATACCAAGAAAAAATAATAATTTGATAATAGAATAAATTAGAAAGTTGTTTAAAATGAAATGCTCTATCTCATTCATGAAAGAACAATTTTGGGTTACATGTCCCTTTAATCATTAGGGGCCTGATTACGAGTGGAGCTTTAAGGTTTGCATGCGAGCGATAAGGGGTTTATCGATGGTGCTTGCGTTCGTCGGTTTTCCTGCCGGTATTACGAGTTGAAAGTAAACACGATCTCTTGAGCGCAATTGCAATTTATGCTAGAATGATTACTGCATACTCAGAGCTCTGATTAACAGGTTTGCAAAATAAAAAAGTCACAAAACACATCAAAAATACATTACAAAGGGGGGTGGAGCCAACAGCCGAAGCAACAAGACGTGCCATCTCAGAGCTCCTGGCGTTTGACCACAAAATGTCCTATTTAGGACACATTAACAATTCCTATACTCATATATTTGACTTATAACATGTACCAGAACACATGAGGCAATGATACCTAGCAGTTTATACTGTAATTGAACAAAGGTCTTATAACTCACTGAGACCACGGCTTAGAGTAAGCCGCCATACTTGGAGACGCCTACACATCATCTCTATTGCCAGAGACACAAATTTTATACTATTGCCACCCTTCAAGCTTTCTAATGGAGGTGCAAATTATTTCTGCGCTGCACAAATTAATATTTTCCCTGGACTCCCTTTGGTGAGCTTTTACTGCGGAACTAAGTGCTGTTATTTGCCCACTACAGATTACAACGCAGACAGAGGGAGTTACAGAAGTGCCCAGTCGGTGTGAACCTGACCTGCTGTACTGGACTGAAGACCCGCCTCGGGATACAGAGGAGGTGTGCAGGATAGACATAGAGGGTCCCGGTCCTGATATTGTGAAACAGCCAGATCGCCTATGCGAGTGGAACAGTGCCAGACAGCCCCTCTTCAATATCTCAGCGCCGGTGCAGCATGATACGGTTCAACTAGCACTCCAACAGGTACAGCTGAACAGATCAAATCAGATGCATAGCTTAAGAGCGGCAGCCCATACTCCCCTCGATACTGCGAAGACCAATTCTCCTGGAGGCCCTCCTGTAGCTGCCAAAGCTCCCCCGGGGCATTGTCAGAGTTGGTGGATGAGCGGAGTGTAAAATGCCCAGGAAATGCTATCAGCAGCGAAGACCAAATTTTCCAAAGAAGGAGCTGCAGCACAAACAGCTGTTTACTGTCTGGGGAGTTGGCCCGACACACATCATAAGCTCTTCAAGGCTACTACTCGGAATATGGAGCTCCACCCGGTACACAATGAGCTTTCCTACATCTTGTTTGCAAACATCGCCACAAAGGTAGCTGAGTGTATTTACTTTTGCCCACTTGTTCTGGAAGGGTTGACATGGGATCCAGGGAGGTTCCCCTATTCATGCTTGATCTACAGGCTATCCTGAGCTAACGGAAGAAGTGCACTGCTGACTAGATCCTGCAAGCCATTACTAAACACCCAGCGTAACTCATGTTCTGACTGGTTATAGTTTGAGAGGTAGATTTCAGTTTGCTGCATAGGATCAGATGTGACATTGGTTAAATATCTATATGCTCCGGAATATTTACCCTAACATGATAATACTTTTTGTTGATGGGGGTACTGTGACTGCTTACTTATATAAGCACCGCTTCTAATCTAGTTCTAATGTTAGCACTGTTATTTTATTTCCTTATGTTATGTGCCTTAAATGTTCCATAGAATAGTTACTTTATATATTGCAGTCCTAAAATAGCAGATTACACTTTTTCACACTGTACTGCACTGTACTATTATGCTAATATACTATGAGACCCTGCTATTTAGCTATAGATATGTGTATATAGCAATGTATTAAAAAAAACAAAGTATATAGGCTCTCAATATGGGGCAATAAGAATTTCAAATTATGTACACTACAGTGTGTATAACTTTCTAATGCATGAGATATTATATATGGTCATGACAGGCATACTCTGTATGCCTCAATAATGCTCCTATGTTATATGCTCATGTTGCTAAACTCACATTGCAATCTAGCAGGATATAGATGACTTTATCATGGCATAAGAGTCAGAATTAATTCTGTAGTACCTGAGAGACAGACAGTTCCACCAGTGAGTTTGTGTTCCCTATACCCAAATCTGTTGGGATCTGGTATTTGAAAGTTGATAATGGGCACTTAGATCTCTTATTGTCATTCACAATTTCACTACTACACACAGTTTCCAAGCTAGCAAACTTGCTATGCTCTATTTTATATATTCAGTTTCCTTATATACTCTCATAGCATACAATCTTTTACACTTTTTATAAATGTTTATAGTCCTTACCTTTTGTAAATATTGTTACTAGGATTAGTGGTGCAATCCCACGGACTGGATTGCACCACTAAACTAAGCACCCGAAGTAGTGGAAAACTACACCTGTTCACAAGCGTGAGTCAGTTCCTGATTGTAAGCAGCGCACACCTGAGCATCCTACAGAATGAGATGGCGGAGGAGGAGTGAGCAATCTGTTTGCTAGTCCTGTAAAGATCCCTGCCTGTGCAGCGAAAGTATTCACAGGAGCAAGATAAAGGGTTTGGACATCACTGCTCACGGCCTGGATGCGTGCACTTTGCTTCATACAGTCTACCTCGGAGAGACATACAGCCTAGAAGAGGCGGAGTAGCGCTGGACTAAGCGCAACGTATGTATACCGGGAGAGTTAACAGACGACTCAGCAGGTGATACGGTAACAATGATACACTGTCTTCACAGTATAACAACTTGCCAGTAACGAAAAGTTAAGAGCGATACTGATTGAGGATATTGATGTGACAAAGTGAACTGTTTGCTGTATCTTTATTGCTTTACGGACATGTTTGTTTCCACAATGGTGCCAAGTGTGTGTATATACCAACTACAACGGTCATGCTAGCATGGGGAGTTCTAATGACTTTCATTGAAATTACATGCTAGATATCTGTGGGACTGTCTATTCCTTTTAACTAAGTTGTGATAACCAGCTGTGTATATAAACAGTTTAGTGTCTCTATTTTTGTGTAATACTGTCATAGGGATATAATTTGTTAACCGCTATGCACGGTTGATAATTAGCTGTTTTATTCAGATAGCTTTTTTTGAGCAGGCAGTGTCTTTAACACAATGTTGTCTGTTTAAGAGTAACTCTTATCTGATTGGGTTATCGCTAGATAAGGACTGGCCAGTCATAAGTGTTTAATGCATCTGTTTTAATGTGTGTTCATTATGTACAGGTATTCTGTTCATGGATGAGACAGGGGTCCCTTGTTTGTTGGATCTTTTTCTGAAATAAACTTATATGACTTTTCTCTAAAAGAGTGCTGAAATCCCTTTTCTTTTTATGAAATTTGTCAAAATTCCATAATCATATCTTTCTTGTTTAGGCCTTATATATCTAAATTCAGAAGGGTCTGCACCGCATGATGTGACTGCATCAAATGATTAATTTTGTATACTATTGAAACTAGTGGTATACGTTACATCTCTCCCCTCTTAATAAATTTTTGTAAATATTTATATATGGTTATATTAGTGTAATATTGGTACAATTTTTTATAGTTGAAGACTTATCTTTACCTGTTATAACGTATGCCCCAAGTATTTAACTCTTAATTCAGCCCTAGACCATCCTCTAATATCATAGCTTGTGAAGACCTCATTATTCCTATACTAAGAATAGATCTTAATAATTCTGTGTTGATTTTGTTCTATACAGTTTTATGTGATATGATGTACTGTAGGTTATTGTATACAGCTTGTCTATGTGCAAGATTGCTGAAGGTTTTTTTTAATAAAAATTGTGCTACATATCCGCCTGGTATAGATTTGAGTTCATCCTCTTGTCTGCGTATGAAGGGTAATATCCCTTGGGTGCATAAAATATAGTAAGTTTGCTATCAAAAGTTAGAGCAGTTATTTGAATTGTGGTTTTATAGCTATTGGTTGATATAAACAATACTCATTGTACTATGATTATAGTTACAGAGAGGAGTTAGATAACTGTACAGTACACGCATCTCCATGCGATTATGACTGGAAACTTCCATATTTGTAACTGTGGCTCCATAGTATATTGCATGAGATAACCCGGTTATGCTAGAATTTCTGAAAGTTACCATAAATATCATAAGCTTGCAAAATGAGCTTCATATTATGGGCTAAAATGTAGATGTTGTACATATATACTTATATCTGTATTGATATGCTTATGACCTCAACTCAGTGTCACCTAGAAGCTTCAAACTCAGTTCTACATAGGAGATCTGTGAGGGTCCATTAATCTTTCTAATTGATTTGGCAGCTCCCTTGCTTTACCTTGGCCCTGTCTCATTTCCCTCGAAAATGTATTACACCAGATGCACTCAGAATACAATAGGCTAAACATATGCAACTTTTGCCCTCCGCTTTTTCCATTAATTTATAACACAGCATCATAAGAACTGCCACATTATAATATCATTATTATATGCAAAAATTCTGTGGCCCTTGAGTATTCCCTTATATTATATTTTTGCTGGCTCCGCCCTCCCATCCCCATTGCCAAACCCAGGCTTCGGCCCGGGCTCATATTGTTATATACATATCTTATCGCTACTACCCTCCCTCCCTATATAGCTTATTGCGCGTGTGAAACATTGTTACATTAGAGCCTTGGCACCTCCTTTCTTTTTTCTCTCTCTCTTTGACTACTGCTAAGCGGTGTTTGCCCGCTGATGTTAGTCAGTGAAGGTGTCGAGAATTCATAGATTGCCATGTGTATTAGAACAATGTTATTATAGTTCTATATAGATTTTATTCTTTATGGTTATCATTTCTTTATTTATGTTGCCTATAACAATTGGTTCACTCTTCGAATCACTGCATTAACCATTATTTAAACGTCATGTTTATAAAGAAGAAAATGAGATTCTCAAAGACTTTTTATACTCAACAGTTTTAAATTTACAAGCATATGTGGACTTAAATTTCTGTCTATCAAATGTAGATATGGATGTTAACACCATACTGAACACTGTAGATTGTTTATTGCAGTTGGAGTGTATTGAATCTTTCTATGTTGTACCTAACTCAAGAATCTCAATAAAAGAAAATTAAAAAAAAAAAAAAAATACATTACAAAGTACAGTTACACTCATAATAGCACTATCTATTACAAATTATTTAAATAAAATATTGCACACAAAAGGCTCAAAGATATGAGATCGCAGGTCTTAGAAACAAAAGGCAGACAAAGGGCTTTAACACTGAGATGCATTTAGAGACATATATACACATATAAACACATAAATACATATGTACACACACACACACACACACACACATATATATATATATATATATATATATATATATATATACACGGTGAAGGAAGGCACTCACTGGTCTTTTCTTCAAAAGAAAACTTTAATAAGCGTGACGTTTCGGGGACACACTCTCCTTCCTCAGTGTGTCCCCGAAACGTCACGCTTATTAAAGTTTTCTTTTGAAGAAAAGACCAGTGAGTGCCTTCCTTCACCGTGTATATTTATCTGCTGGCACCCTGGCATCAAGATTTGCAAGTGAGAGTGCTCTCTATCTACTTATATATATATATACATATAGAAGTGTATTGGACCCCTTTGCAGTTAAGTAGATTAAAACATGTAACATGCAAAGTGTTATACTGTGTATTTACTGTAAATATTTCACATTCCAGTGTTCTGCACATAGCATAATTTGTTTTATGTATTTATAAATACAGTAGATAATTCATATATATAATATATATATATATATATTTATTTATATATATATATATATAATATATAGCTGTATATACCTATACCTATATATAATCATATGTATACATAGGTATAGATATATATCGTACCAAGAAAACATTATATATACTGTATATATATATATATATATATATATATATAAATGTGTATTTATTAATAAAAAGAACATATTCTGTTATGTGAAGAACATTAGAATGTGAAATAGTCATATATTCATGTAGGGTTAGTGTACTTGAGAATATGCAATCGTGTTTGCGCAAGTGTAGGGTGTTAGTTTTCCCCCCCACACACTTTTTTGCTCCTTTGACTTCTATGGGGGAATACATGAACATGCATGCTATATTCTAACTTCAGCTTTTTACGCTCATTGTGTTAGCGTGTGAGCAAAAACAGTTTACTTTTAATTCATAATACGAGCGCAACCCAACGTGTGCAAAAAGGTTACTTCTAGAGCAGTTAACGATCGAGTGGGGTCGTTAATTAGTGCTCCACTTGTAATCTGGCCCTAGGTGAGAAAATGACATGATGCCTGATTCTAAAACAGCACATCTCCATAGGATGCTAAATGTCACAAGCAGCAAACAAAGGTACATTGAAAAAATATATATATAATAACCTTTTTTTTCTAAGCAACCACATTGAGAAAACATTAGTTTGCCACGTAAAACAAAATAAGTTGTGGTAGTTGAAAATGTTTATTGTTTAAAAAGATAGATCATCTGTTCATCCACCCACCCTGACTCTCCAGCCTCCTGCCCCTTGCATCATGCATGGAGTTAAAGGGCCATAATATCCAAATGTTTAAACACTTGAAAGTGATGCAGCACAGCTGTAAAAAGCTGACTAGAAAATATCACCTGAACATCTCTATGTAAAAAAGAAAGATATTTTACCTCAAAAGTTCCTCAGTAGCCACCTCCCATTGTAAAGGATTTCTAAGCAGCATTTTAGTGTGTCTGTCCTAGGACAGCTTAGGGGATGAGCATTGTGAACTCTCATATTATTTCACCAATCAGGTAAAGGAAGCTTACTATGAAATCTCATGAGAGTTAAGTCAAATCTCATGAGATCACAGTAAGAGTTCATGACCTCAGCACTGCTGATGCTGATTGGCTGCTGTTCATTTCTTCATTTTTTATTTTTACCTGCAGCTGGGAACAGCTGAGTATAACATTTTACACAGAACTTACTCTGCTGAGCTGAGGAGATTGTGAGGTAAAATATCTTCCTTTTTTAGATAGAGATGCTCAGGTGATATTTTCCTGTCAGCTTTTTACAGTTATACTGCATCAGCTTCAAGTGATTTAGCATATGAGTATTATGTCCCTTTAATGTTTCTACCCCCCCACCCAAATTTAATTTGTGGAACACTAGTTGCCACATATCATAAGTGTGTTGTCTACTGTATCTATAACAGCTCATAATCATAATGCTCCAATAATACAGTATACAGGTGGCCCTCGTTTTACAACGGTTCAATTTACACCGTTTCAGAATAACAACCTTTTTTTCCAGTCATGTGACTGCTATTGAAAAGCATTGAGAAGCAGTGCATTTATTAAAATAGCCAGTAGGTGGAGCTGTCCGCTTGTGTTGCAGCAAAGCCAAGCAAGCTGAAATTAATCAGTTGAACCAGACCTGAGCTATCGAGCAGATTTCAAAGGAACAACATCTTCCTGTCTATAAATCAGTCCAGATTGGAATGCATAGAAAGAACTGTTTGCGGATAAATGCAAGTGAAGTCTGTGTTGTGTGATTATTTTATTAGGTTTATAATGCTGTTTAGCATTTAAAGTCTTCATTTCAAAGCTATAAAAATAATGTATAAGGTGTTACTTATGACAATTTTGAGAGGGGCCTGGAACCTATCTCCCTCACTTCCCATTGACTTACATTATAAACTGGGTTTCAATTTACAACGGTTTCGATTTACAACCATTCCTTCTGGAACCTAACCCGGCGTAAACTGAGGGCTACCTGTATATCTGAAATTACATAACAGAAGAAGAGGTAGGGACCTATTAGAGTATTAATAAGGGTATTAGAAAATCAATAAATAATAAGCATTTTAGGCAGAATGAAAACATAGCTAATTTGTTAGACTTTCCTTTTTTTTCTTTCCCTTTTTTCTTTCCTTTTTTTTTTTATACAATGTATGATTCTATTTATTTTGTCTGTAAATAAATAAATGTAATCTATATAAGGATCTATGAAGAGTGGAATCTGTAGATAATTTTGATCAATCAACAAGACAACTCTGTAAATAAAATATCTGGATGTTTTTCTTTTAATTCTGGCATTTCCTGTTTGTTTTTTCTGAAAATCATTTTAATGTATTTATAGCAAATGAATAACAACTGTTTTTGATGGCTGACTGTCAGATACTGAGAAAAAAAGAAACTTTCTACAACTCATTAAACAGAAACAAAATACCACTGATTTATCTAGATGTTTAATGCACAGGTAGTGTTGTGCTGTTGATTCATAGTTTGGTCAGGCTGATACACCGAAATCTCTATTCATTTAAACATCCACATAGAGAAACATATTTTCTATCAGGCAAATTAGACAGTTGCCTATGGGTGCTACTAGGCTAGTCAAATAATAAAAAGTTTTTGATCCATCATATTTTTTTTTAATAATATGCCCCACAAACATAGAACACTTTGTTTGTCTCTGCACTTAATGGGATAATAAGCACCTTGAGTTTTTTACATCAAACATCAAATATTCAGTTATGCATAAGCTAAAAAAAATAATTGCAGGTTACTTTCCTTATTTATTTTGGCTCCTTATATTGTAATTTAGCTCTAACAAATTTGACTTTTCTAATTCTCAAAATTTGAAAAGTACCCTGCTGACCTTTTTTTTTACAGATTGCATCAATTATATACAAGTACAAAAATGAAATAATCATCAAAATCCTTAACCATACTTAATAATAAAGTATTTAATCATATTTAGTCCGTATTTTAAAGCATTTTAGAAAATTCATACTAAACTTTATTAAACATGAATTACTTCTGAGAATTTATCAGAGTTAAAAGGCTTACGGGTAAAAATAGAATAAGAAAAAAAGTGAAAAATACGAAAAAAGTGAAAAATGAGAATATTTAATCAATTGTGAAAAAAAGAGAAGGAAAAAAAGGAGCGGATAATATTTAATCAATCTTTGTGATCAAAAAATATTGAATATTATTTTTTAAAATAAACATGGGTGTATCATCAATTAATCAATCAATAAATCGTTTATGGAGAATAAAAAAAAAAGGAAAGAATAAATATCTCCTTACTTTGTTGAAGTGGAATAACGTGAATTTCCAGTAGCCATATTTGTGTTAAAAAAGACAAAGAAAAAATCCATTTGCCACATAACAATAATTTCTCATACGCTCATAACCTTTCTTCTAACTTTTCCCCCCAGTAATTTCTATTTCAAATCCTTTTAGTATGCAGTTAATATTGTTACCTCTAGTTGTTAAACAACCACTGACCATTTGGTTGAGAACCCTAGATAAACAAAGTTTTCCTAACTTTACCTATTATAATTTTCTGATTATCTTTGTCCGTTTTTTTAATATATTTCCCCTAACATTCAGGAACTTCTCCTCTCTATTGTAAGGATCTTATACAATGGTGAATGGTGAATTATATCCATAATATTTTTTTAGGTATTCTAATTGAAGGAAGTTTAGGGTCTAATCATTTAAAAAAAATAAAAAAAAAATTCATGCCATAACAATTATCACAATAGTCAGCTTACATAACTCTTCTTTCATATCAAGTTTATAAAAAATTGGAATATTTTCCAATCTCAAATTAATTGATGTTTTCTACATCTGAATTATAAAAAAAGAAACTTGACCCCAAAATTTAAAAATGTTAGGGCATTGCCATAAGCAATGTACTATGGGCCAGATTACAAGAGGAACGCTAAATATTGGTTTCATGAAAGAGATATTTGCGCTCCACTGTGTAATACCAGCCCACACTAATGATAATTTAGTGCTCCACTTGTAATTTAGCCATAAATCTGAGGAAATAGAAAAGATTTAATGCAGTTAGTTAGTTAATCAGTTTTTCATTTTGCCCTTCTCTTTTGAGCAGTAAATATAGTAGTTTTGCATAATAAACAAATGCATGATAAAAAAGACAATGCAATAGCACTTATGGGGCTGTAATTGAAGTGCTCCTACACAGCGCAGACAGTGCATTTACCACTGTAGGAACACTTCAAATAACCTACACTAACTGCCTCATACTGTAAAGTCTTGCCACTAAAAATGTGGCAAAACAAACATGGCTGACACCCTACTGTACTTCAGTGATTTGAATATATTGCTGGTGATATACAAATCAAAGTACAGTTTACTCCCCGTGGAACGCCCAGCTAACTCCCTCAGAACACCTACAATAATGTCATACTCTAGCTATACTCCCCCTGGAATACCCAGCTAACTCCAAAATACTGCCTACAACTACCCAAATTGTTAGCTACCATCCTCTAAAACAACCAACTAACTCCCACACAACGCCTTCACCTAAGTCTTGTCTTCCCTATACCCCTTCTGGAATGCCCAGCTAACGCCCTCAGAATTCCTACACTTACGTACCTGTATAGTAAAGTATACGAAAAAAACTTCCCTATGATAACTATAGGAGCTATGTCGCTACATTTTTATACAATGTTAAAATGATATGCATTGTCATGTATAATGCATTCTATTTTAAGTACTGCATATCATTTTATATGCAGTTATTATGGCTTGTTTATTTTATTGTTTTAAACTTGAATATATAATATATAATGTAAAATATATATTTATGTTTAACATAATAAAATGAACAAGACAAAATAACTAAATATTAAATTAAATACAATACTTAAAATAATATGCATTATACACGACATTGCATATTATTTTAACATTTTACAAAAAAAAGCAATGTTGAAATAAACTATTAACCACTTATGCGCCCTCACCCCCAGTGTACACTACACTATTAACCCCTTATCTGACATACCTAACCACCCCCTAGCCTATTAACCCCTACACCCCACAACCCCCCAATGCAATAGGCCCCCTAACCTAGTAAACCCTACATGGCCCAACCCACCACAGCAAACTACCCCTACACTACTTAACTACTTAACACTTAACCCCCACCTCTAATCTAATATCCCGTAAATTGAAAAAAAATAACAAACACAAAATTTATCAAAAATAAAAAAACTGACTTTACAGAAAATAAAAAAACAGCACTACCAAAAATAACAAACCTACAGTTATGCCTATTCTAAAACTAAAGATTCTTAAAAAAAAAAACCTATACAAATACTAACCTAAACTAAAGCAATTGTCCTGATACAGATTTTTTTCCTTTAAAAAACAAAACAAAACAAAAAACAACATACAATACAAGTAACCCACCCAACAAAAAAAAAAACCTACTCTAAGAATTTCCCTGAAAAGGTCATTTTGCTGGGCATTTAGCTCTTTTGCTGCCCAAAAAAAATCTAAAAAAAAATTCCTATTCTTAAAAAAAAACAACCAAAAATGTCTAGCACTAAAGCCCAAAGAAGGCACTCACCAAACTTGAATCCTGCTCCGATGTGTTCACCAACTTTGGTGCTCCTCTTCTATCTCACTGGTGGCTGTCCATCTTCTTTCTTGATACCAGCGGCAGTCGTCCATCTTATTTCACCACTCTGAATAAATCCACTCTGGCTCAGTCATGGATCAAACTAGGACTATTCTTTTCACCTGTTCACTAGAATTTTTATTATAAACTTGCGAGAGAGATTGGTCTACAAGACTCAGGGAGGTTCTTTCTTGTTCTTTAAGTAACAGTGTTACATTAGCTGAATCAAAATATGTAGTTCTCTATCAATAAAATATCTAGAGAATAAATTAAAAATTGGGCCTTGAATTTTGTTTAATAAGATGTTCTAAAATTAATTTGGCAAGCCATCAGTGCCTGCTGCTTTATTTAATGTGGAGAGGGGCTTAATTCAATGTTCCATTTCAATTTTGTAAATTAGTGAATTCAACATAATTACCTGTTTTAATTTTTGGCAATGTTATATTTTCCCAAAAAATGTTTTGACTATTCTCCCAAGTCTTTTGTGATATATATATATATATATATATATATATATATATATATATATATATATATATATGTGTGTGTGTGTGTGTGTGTGTGTGTTTTAAAAATATGTAATTAAAACATTAATTACTTTTTCATTTCCTTTCAAAATGTCTTATTATATTCCAACACATTAATATAATTTCTAGGCTTCAGAATTTTTGCAATCAAAGACAATTATCTGCCTTCCTAATTATAAATAAATAGCCAGCCAACTTAATCGTGTCCTCTTTATCCTTCTTCATTAAATAATTCTTGCTTTCTTTTTTCTATAATGATCAATTGGTCAATCACAAAATTGGATATATGCCTTCAATAACCTGCCCCTGAGTCTCTTTATGTTTTTGTTTATTGATATAAAATTCATCCCATTTCTATAAAAATCCTCTGAATTATTTAATAACCTGGGTTAGATAAGAGTTGTTTTTATGTTTCATATAATTTTCAACTATCAGTGTCACTGGGGTATGGTCTGAAATAATTATCTCTTTTATTTTATCCTTTTGTACTAGGGACAGTATTTGGTTTGAAATTAAAAATAAATCTTTAATCCTTTAGAAATGCAAGTGTAATCTCTTTTAACAGGAAATAAGTTCCTCCAGATATCCACAACATTAATGAGTTTTTGAACTACCAGGAATTTCAGAGAAAACCTTGCATTTTTGCTATATATATATATATATATATATATATATATATATATATATATATATATTTTTTTTTTTTTTTTACCTATCAAAACTATATATATTTTTAGTAGACAACCCAAGGTATTGAGCTAGGCTCATTTTGGTAAAATTTCATGCCACTGTTTTGCAGCAAAATGCGATCATACAAAAAAAAGTTAACCTTTTCACAAATGTTGGGTTTCTCCCTGAAATTATTTACATACCGCTTTTGCAGATATAACACAAATGGATGTAAAATATTCTCAGGGGTCCCCATTGTTCAGAGATAGCAGACAAGCTTTTTAGTAATTAGAAGGCAACTAGTTGCAGCTGCGCACCATAATTTTGAAATTACTGTTAGTTTGGGTTAATTAGTTAGCTGGCAAGGGTTATAGTTTTCTAGTGCAAGGATTACCCTCCCAACTAACACCTCCCTAGTCCCTCCCAAATGCCCCCACCCCCCATAATCATCACCACCATATTAAGTACCGATAGACAATCTGCTAGTATTAAGTTTTAGGGCTTTTTATTTTTTAATGAATTAATTTTCTATATTTTTTTATTTTCTGCAGTGTACAATCCCACCTTAAAATCCCACCTCCCTGATACCTCCCAAACAGCTTTCTAAACCTCACCCTCCTAATTTTGCCCTCCATCTTAGGTACTGGCAGCTGTTTGCCAGTACCCAGTTTAGCTATAAACTGACCTCCCCACTCCCTGTAATCACCAAAGTAGGGCCTCCCCACCCTGATTCTCAATTTTTCTGTAGCGTTGGTTCCATTCCTTCCTTTTCCCTTCCAAACTTTATTTTCTGTAGCATAGGGCACGTCCCACTCCCTCCACCTCAGTTCCACCCACCCAACTTCCCTCCCGCACCTCCCACCGGAACTAAAGGAGATTGTTACAGACAGTGACACAGACCATGTCACTGTCTGTAACGATGTGACAATCTGTGCTCATTTGGTAATGGAGCACTGATTGTGCTCTGTTACCATATGAGGACATATTACCTGCAACTCAGGAACAGCAGTCTCGGCTTTCCCTATTTACGTACATGTGAATTAAATTTGTATTTAATTTAACAAAACACATCCTTTTTACAGCAATTTTTTTGCTATAGCCAAAATCAACCTACCATTTGCCTTATTTGGAGGAGTCAATATGAGCATTAGTCTACACACAACAAGGCTACCTACCTAAGAATTCAGAATTTTGTATAAGACTTTAGTGTTCTGCCTTGAGCCTATGTTCAAACTTGCTGTTTCTGTTATCTTCAATTTGAATTACTAACTGTTCTTTTGCTTATCTTTCAGTGAAGCTTTTAAAAGGCTTTTGTAGTTCCTGCATTTTGAGTTCCACACACCCTAACTCTCTGACACTTACTTAGTCCTATAGTCTAATTATATTAGTTTGATAATCTATTTGTCATAAACCATGCTGATTTGATGCATTATATCTGTAATGCCCGTGACCAGGATTGAACTTGGGACTCCTGGTTTGCAGCCTTTTGCTTTGTGCTTGAACCACAAGAGGGCACTGATTTGGGCTGATTTACTTAGAAACAACAAAGAAGACAGCTACCAGATGGTAGGCAGATGAAAAGTCCAGTTTATTAGTGCAAAGGCTTAATACAAAAACAAAATAGAAATCCGTGCATGTGCAACAAAGTGTCCCTTTTACGCGTTTCGTGTGTGTAAACACACTTCGAGAGGTATGTTTGTATTGACAGGTGGAGCTTATATAGGGATAGTAATTGTACCTGTTAACCCTTTAGTGACAAATCTAAAGTGAATGTTAAATTACTAAGTGAATCCTGTCAGAACACATTCTTATTGATGCTTATTGGCTATATGACATAGATGTATCAATACATATGTAAATTAAATACAAATAAATAAATATAAATAAATATGGAGTGCAAATAAATAAGGAAAAGGGTGTACATATGTAAATAAATAGTGTATAAATGTGTGTGATAAATATATATATAAACAATGTGAAAATCATGATAAGACATTGTTAGTGACTCAAAATTAATTGACATATTAATGTATCATATTACCCTAAATTTACTTGTGTGACTAAAAAGAAAATTAATTTAATTTATATTTCTAAAGGATATATCTCTAATTTACATAAATTCTAAACTCCTGTTACTAAATTAATATAAATTAATACATAAATATTATTACCTTTAGAAAAAATTAAAAAAACATTAAATGAACTTATAAATGCAAAGAAACTAAACTAAAATTATTATAATCTCAAGATTCCCAGTCTGTAAATTTGATGGACATTTACATAAAGAAAAATATCTGACAGCTTGAATCTGAATTATAAAAATGTAAATATATATACAGGGAGTGCAGAATTATTAGGCAAGTTGTATTTTTGAGGATTAATTTTATTATTGAACAACAACCATGTTCTCAATGAACCCAAAAAACTCATTAATATCAAAGCTGAATAGTTTTGGAAGTAGTTTTTAGTTTGTTTTTAGTTATAGCTATTTTAGGGGGATATCTGTGTGTGCAGGTGACTATTACTGTGCATAATTATTAGGCAACTTAACAAAAAACAAATTTATACCCATTTCAATAATTTATTTTTACCAGTGAAACCAATATAACATCTCAACATTCACAAATATACATTTCTGACATTCAAAAACAAAACAAAAACAAATCAGTGACCAATATAGCCACCTTTCTTTGCAAGGACACTCAAAAGCCTGCCATCCATGGATTCTGTCAGTGTTTTGATCTGTTCACCATCAACATTGCATGCAGCAGCAACCACAGCCTCCCAGACACTGTTCAGAGAGGTGTACTGTTTTCCCTCCTTGTAAATCTCACATTTGATGATGGACCACAGGTTCTCAATGGGGTTCAGATCATGTGAACAAGGAGGCCATGTCATTAGATTTTCTTCTTTTATACCCTTTCTTGCCAGCCACACTGTGGAGTACTTGGACGCGTGTGATGGAGCATTGTCCTGCATGAAAATCATGTTTTTCTTGAAGGATGCAGACTTCTTCCTGTACCACTGCTTGAAGAAGGTGTCTTCCAGAAACTGGCAGTAGGACTGGGAGTTGAGCTTGACTCCATCCTCAACCCGAAAAGGCCCCACAAGCTCATCTTTGATGATACCAGCCCAAACCAGTACTCCACCTCCACCTTGCTGGCGTCTGAGTCGGACTGGAGCTCTCTGCCCTTTACCAATCCAGCCACGGGCCCATCCATCTGGCCCATCAAGACTAACTCTCATTTCATCAGTCCATAAAACCTTAGAAAAATCAGTCTTGAGATATTTCTTGGCCCAGTCTTGACGTTTCAGCTTGTGTGTCTTGTTCAGTGGTGGTCGTCTTTCAGCCTTTCTTACCTTGGCCATGTCTCTGAGTATTGCACACCTTGTGCTTTTGGGCACTCCAGTGATGTTGCAGCTCTGAAATATGGCCAAACTGGTGGCAAGTGGCATCTTGGCAGCTGCACGCTTGACTTTTCTCAGTTCATGGGCAGTTATTTTGCGCCTTGGTTTTTCCACACGCTTCTTGCGACCCTGTTGACTATTTTGAATGAAACGCTTGATTGTTCGATGATCACGCTTCAGAAGCTTTGCAATTTTAAGAGTGCTGCATCCCTCTGCAAGATATCTCACTATTTTTGACTTTTCTGAGCCTGTCAAGTCCTTCTTTTGACCCATTTTGCCAAAGGAAAGGAAGTTGCCTAATAATTATGCACACCTGATATAGGATGTTGATGTCATTAGACCACACCCCTTCTCATTACAGAGATGCACATCACATAATATGCTTAATTGGTAGAAGGCTTTCGAGCCTATACAGCTTGGAGTAAGACAACATGCATAAAGAGGATGATGTGGTCAAAATACTAATTTGCCTAATAATTCTGCACTCCCTATATATATAAAAATATGCTACAAATAAAGTTAAAAAACCCCATTAAACATAAAAAATATATAAAGACAAATTTTCCTATACAAAAAAATCCCTCTATATATGTAAAAAGTGTAAAAAGTTTAGTTGCACTAACTAAAATGTTTTTCATAGTAATAATTTATCACACTCCATTTGGGAGTATTTTCTTTTCTTAATTGTTCTTTGCATGCATGTATAAATACACATCTATAATGGTGAATCTGTATCATTGTATACATGCTTATGCAAAGAGCAACCAGAAATGCAGATGTGATAATTTTTGAGACACAATGTAAAGCTATTTTCCACAAAATTATACAAATAAATTATTCTATTATTATTATTATCATTATTATTAATTTATTTGTAAGACTTTACTTGTTCCTCAATAAATCACTGTACTTCATATAAACTCCCCATTTTCATTTTGTCATTACTATTCACGCATTGGACCAAACTACATAGGCTATATATTGATTTAACTTATTATATATTATCTAAATGGATGAAACATGTAAACTTTTTCCTCTTAAAATAAGAGTTTCTTTTAGATAATGTGTTCATATCGAAGTAGATAGTTGGAAGTGTGATGTAATAGTGCAATTGAACCTGTTTACTTTACTGTTTAGCTACTTTACTTTAATGTTTAGCTAGTAAGTATTGTGTACAATAAACTAAACTCTTTGCTACATAACATCTTTATGTGAATAATACAAGTTAAATGATGTGTTACCGATTTGTTGGTGGGATATATTTATGTTATGTATATTTTTATTTTAATAATGATATTATTCAACATATAGATCTACATCCCAAAGAGAGTTTAAACCTTTGGGTTTACGTGTATCTAATGTGAATATCCAGAATGCCTCTTTTCTATTTAGACCCTTGAGTCTGTCTCCTCCCTTAAGAAGTGCATCAATGATTTACTTAGAAACCTGCTGACTTCACTGGCTGTGCTCTTTAGCTCCACGCCTCCACCTACCTGTCAATTGCAGGCAATTACCTGGTATTCAGACCCTTTGCTTATCTTCAGATTCCAGGCTGTATCCAGTCTCAAGATTGTCACATCTTTACCTATATATCCAGTCTCCAGCCTGTCACAACAGTACCAGTGTACCCTATGTCTCCAACCTGTCACAGCCGTACCTGTGTATCCTGTCTCTAGCCTGTCACAGCAGTACCTGTGTATACCATCTTCAGCCTGTCACAACAGGCTGAAGGCTAAAGAGGGCATTGCTTAAGTGTTCAGCCCTTGAAAGGACACTCCAGTCCACAGCCAGTCTGGGGGTACTATGCTTTAGGATAATAAAGTTTGAAAAATTAAGAATAGAGGTTTGGCTATTCCATTGCTGAGTTCCCTTAGAACCCTTGGGTGTATTTCATCTGGACTTGGATTTTTATTTACCCTAATTGTATCCAGTTTTTTTCTGATATCTTCTAGAGATAACACAGTTATTGGCATGAGCTTGTATGTTCTAGTTTGTTTTAATGAGTGTCCCATTGGTTCCTCTCTTGTGTATACTGAAGAAAATAAATGGTTTGGCCCTCCCCCAGACACTGTTAATCTTGCTATCTTTCTCACATTTTAATGCACCTATATTTTCCTTCTTAGATTTTTTTGCCATTAATATACTGTACTTAAAAAAAACATTTTGGGGGGGGCAGAGCCAGCTTTCCATGGAGCCGTCTCATGTTTGAGTTGCTCTGTATAATTAAGAGGCAATCCTACCTAAATTTGGTCACAATATGATCGACAAGCACCCACCGCTATAGTGCAACTACCCATGGTCACCCTGCTCTCACTTCAAGCTGTGTATCGCTTCTCTGGCTCCACTTAGGACTAGGGACTGCTCTAACTTAGCTCTTGAGAACTGACAGGCGCCATTTTGTAAAAGCGGAGCAGGGCTTTAAAGTTAAATCTACAGGCCAAGTTAATGCTAAGACAGACATGCTTAACCCATTTTCCTCCTCATCTTAACAAGTGGGTTCATGTTAGGCGGACAGGAGTTCAACTCCCATTCAACAACAAGGCAATGTTTCCTTCAGCTATGGCGACTTGTAGGCTACTTGCTGCAGTTACACATTCTACTTGACAGACATCACATCGCATTAATAAAAACTTTATTCAAGATGCTTTATTATGAGGATGTCCAGATCACCACACAGATGATCTATCCCAATAATGCTCCGAAGGAGTGTGGGAATGGTGGCATTTTGGGGCCCCAGCGCTCACCGCCCATGATTTGGAGTCTGTAGATTTGGAGCTTTAATTGCGGAACAGTGACCCAGCAACCAAAATCAGAGACTCTCTTTCATTGATCATTTTCTGTGCAGAGCCAGATTTCTACAAATCCTACCTCTGTGAAGATTCTGGCTAGCGCTTATACCCAGTTTTGAGATCTGTCCGGCTATCGACTATGAGTGGATGACCACCATCTCAACTGTGCAGTGACCCAGGTTATGTGGATCAATTACCTTCAAACTGGGACCCTGGAGGCTTACCTATGATGGACTGGATGTGTTGGGGAGCTGGCAGCTTCTCATCCAAATAGGACTGAGATGTAGAATTTTTAAGCTTACATGGGATTATGAGGGTTCACTTCAGTACAATCCATCAGGACATTATTGGTCTTACCCTAGAATTACCCATAGAAAGGCCACTGACACAAAGCTTATATTGGTGGCGCTGGTTGTTTATTTAATGTTATCTTCATATATTTATCTGTATATGAAACAGTTAAATGTGTTTATTACATGTTTTCAAACATGGGGAACCTGGCCATCTCTTGCACTATACAAAGCAGTGTATATTTTATTTAAATGTAGGCCCATTTACATGGTCTCTACTATATAACTAGGCCTTCTTTCCTTAACATTAAATAGCTGGTGAATAATTCAGTTTTTATGTACAATCTTTAGGCATTCCTTACTAAACTCAGTCATATTTTATATGTGTTCTTGTCTACACCAGACAAATCTGACAAAATCTTTTAATAATAATTAACATATCTGCCTATGTGTGAATTTTGCTGTAGAAATGTATTTATAGTTTCTACAACAAGGGACCCTCCAGTTAAACAATCATATTTCCTTAAATAATCCTGGGGAGCTATTTTCCATCTTCAATACCCTAAGATCTACAACACATCTACTTAGTATAGCTATGTTGCCAGCGGCCGAAGCAGCGTTTAAAGCATATTATGCCTAGTGGCATATTTATTCTATAGCGTCTGTTTCATCTTTTCCCTCTCCTAGATTGTGGCTGGTCCCTTGCTTATATCTACAACTTTTACCTAGTTGGATCCTTATGCACTCACCCCCCACCCACCTATGTACTCTGACACTCCTTAATTGTGTTTGGAGACTAACGCTGCAGTTTATCTTGCAAATACCGCTATTGTAATCCTATTCTTGCGTAAACTATGAAAAACCTGTGTGTGGCCCTTTATATACCTTTTTACCCCTAGTTAATATCCTCTTAAATTTGTATTTGTAATTGGGGTACATTTTTCTTCACATATATCTGTTTGGCTAAGCACAAGTTTACTTGAAAGCATTAAAGATCTTGAACATTTGTCAGTTTAACTTTTTAGCTACTATGTCAACAATCCTATATGCTAATAAGATATTGAAATATCCATGTTATTTTATTTATTCCTCTACTAATAGAATGGTAACCTATAGCTTTATATTTTTTGTTTTATTTTAATACTGCATTTCCCTCTAAAATTATTACTTAAAATGTTAGGCCCGAGAGAGGTTTTGAATGTCTGTTGAGGAGTATTTATCTCATAAAAGTAAAAATAGAGGTTCCATCTTTAGTGTACATCTGGCAAAAATAATATTTCATCTTCTATATATGTACAGTCATACCAGTTTTGTTTTACTATCCTTTTTTTAATTTTTTTTTTTTATATATTTCGTCAAATCCGTGTTGCTTGGATTTACAAATATTTTTATCACAGTATACCAGATGTAGTTTGTTTACATTTATAGTCATTTGCTTTGTACAAACTCTTGAACCTCAATAAAAAAACTATTAAAACCCCCCTCCCTAAAAAACAAACCTTTTAGGTATGCCTTAGAATCCTTTACAATTAGTCCTACATTTAAAATTTTGGCTAATCTCGTGCACTTTGCATGCTATGTTAGATTTCTTATATTTTTTTGAATGATGAGTTTGTACTTTGAATTATTAAAATGTCCTACGTTTTTTCTAATTTCTCTTAACACATTTATATTTAGCCACATTGGCTTGGATTTCTTTGTTTTACTTTTATAACTATATTGTATGTGTTCATGTGCAAATTTATTTAACAAAATATTAAATGTTCTCCATTTATTCTTTGTGTTTTATTTATGAATACTTTGTCCCAATTTATGTGATTAAATTATTTTTTAAAATAATAAAAATTTGTTTTTTTTAAAAAAATCTTGGTTGAATCCTTGTAACACCACTTATTGAAATTGATTTCAAATGTGACCATGTATTGTTACCTAAATATTTTCTGACTTCTGTGTTTGATATTATTTCTGTATTATTTAAAGCACTAAGAACACTCCAGTATAGCATTATTTGTAGTTGTCTCTATTAATTTTGACATTTTTAAAATCTAGCTAGTTTCAATGCCCCAATTTATTTTGGAGTAGTTCAAATCTCCAGTTATTTGTATTATTATAAGCCTTTTCTATTTGTATTTGCAGTTTAATTTCTTCCATGTTACTATAGTTGTGTGCTTGCATATTCCTTAAAGGGACATTATACACTCAAAAAATATGGGCTAATTAAATAAAGCATTAAAAGAAAATAAAGTTTTGAATTAACATGTATTATCAATTTTGCTGCTTAAGGTCCTAAAATGATGTTAAAGTTTGAAGTCCTCTGACTTTATGAGAATACGTTTGTAATACCCAGTAGCTACAGAACTTTTCCCACACTCCCAAACTAGGGCCCGATCCGATATGCAGCGTCGCCGCAGAAGCCGGCGACGCCAAATTTTGCGCGGGTTTGGTATCACATATACGGCGTAGCATACAACTTAAGCGCGTACATTTCTGCCTTCGCCCGTATTATTTTGACCCATAGACTGACATACAAAACACGCGCAGTTTGGTATCCAATATACAATATAAGGACTTACGCGCGCAGATTTCAGAAAATCTACTCCATTCTCATCTCGCCACAAATTGCAGGCGCAGGAGCCCTTGCACTGACTAAAAACCAACATAACTCCCTGGAAGCCTTAACAAACACATACATTTAAGCAGCATCTCAAGGTTAAAGGGACAGTATACTATGATATTTCTTTTTTAAGGTTTATTTGTGTATTTGAAATAGTCAAATGGATTGAGCTTGTAGGCACTTTATCACATTGGGGACATATACTTGCTTATTTACTGTAAATTAGATTACCTTCATCTCTTTACAACCCACTGGAGTGTAATTTATTCTAATGCTAACACAGCTTGGCACTGATGCCAAAATATATAAAGGGACAGTCAACTCCAAAGAAAACCTTCTTCTTTTAAATAGGGCATGTTATTTCTAACTACTTTCAGATTTAATTTGAACACTTGCTTTGTTCTCTTGGTATTCTTAGTTGAAAGCAAAACCTAGGATGGCTCATATGATCATTTATAACACCTTCTTGAAGGCTGCCTCTTTGCAATTGTGTTAAACCAATCACACACACCACAACCTCTCACCTGCAGACTTAAAACACCTGATAATGCCCACCCTATCAGTAACATCACTACTATATATACCAATGGGTCAATTTATATTGGATGTGAGATACATTGATTTACATCTTACAAGTGATTATTACTATATGTACCCATCAGAAATAACTATTGTGGATGGGAGTTATAGTACAAGAATATGTTAGAAATAGGATAATATTACCTTTTTTGGGCCATTTCCACACAGGCCTTATTATATGTTTTAACAATATTAGTGTACTAAAACACCCCTCACATGGATGTGGATGACAATTATATGGTAAAAAACAGAGGACAAGATTTATGGTGAACTATAAGAATATTTTTTTTTTTTTAGGCTTCTTGGATGAGGGGGCAGAGGTGACTGGAGTGGATTTCCTGGTTCTCCTGGTTTGGGAAGCTTCAGATGATTCTGCTGGAGTGCTGGCCACAGATGAAAGGCTGGAGGCAGTGTCCTGCTGATGTGTGAAGTGCTCAACCAACACACCCAAGAGTTGGTTTTGTTCCTGCCATCTGTTGTCCATCTGTATCTGCATATCAGACTGGATTCTCATCATTTGAGACTGATTTTGGACAATTCCATTTAATGAGGCTGCAATGTCCCTCTGCAGCTCGATGCTACACTTGAGTAGCCTCTCTTGGCTCCTATGAAACCTCTGTTGGCTGTGACTGGTGGTGGAGGTGGCTGCATGGCTGTGACTGGTGGTGGTGGTGGTGGCAGCATGCCAATTTGCAGCCTGGTGACAGGAGGTTCTGAGGAGGAGTCAAATGATGATAGGGATTAGTACAGTCATATATATGTCCATGTGGGCATACAATATACATTGATACATGCTAGGGCCTATACTCATTCCCATGTCAAACTCTCTATGAGGGATTTTAATCTGCACAGTATACAGGTATGTGTTTCATACAAGTTATGTGTACATGTCAGTGATGTCAGTGATGGAGAAAATGTGTTCTTTAAGTGACACTATGGTCACACAATTTACTTTAGCCTGATGTAGGCACAGAACCTGCTTTCTGAGCTAAAAGTATTGTGATGACTATAGTGTCCATTTACTGAAAACTCTACATGTGGCTTGTGGCCTGTGTTACTCTGAGACATGTTAGTATTGCACTATTCCACCTCATATCATGAATTGCATTGTGTTAAGTAGCATTAATGTCAAATCTAACTGTAGATGTTTTTGTTAGTAGGCCAAATACCATGCTCTTCATTGTGTACATGAATGTGTGACATTAAAGGATGTTATATCTCAAATACATATCATACTGGTGTGTGGGATGTTACTCATCAGCATGAGGTGCTGTGGTTGCAACCCCTGAGTCACGAGCCCCTGGAAGTCCACGGACTGCTATGATATTTAGAGAGTTACGTATCATCTCCGGCCATACGTTGTATTCTGCTTCCAAGGGTGGACCACCGCCTGTTCCCCTCTGGTGCATGGCTTCCTGGCCCATCTTCTCCTTCACCTGCCTCTTGCAATCATTCCATCTTTTTTTAAGTCCCTCGACAGGCCTCCTCTGCAGGGCCACACTGTTTACAGCCTCCTCTACCGCTGACTTTTTTAAGGTTTATTTGTGTATTTCAAATAGTCAAATGGATTGAGCTTGTAGGTACTTTATCACATTGGGGACATATACTTGCTTATTTACTGTAAATTAGATTACCTTCATCTCTTTACAACCCACTGGAGTGTAATTTATTCTAATGCTAACACAGCTTGGCACTGATGCCAAAATATATAAAGGGACAGTCAACTCCAAAGAAAACCTTCTTCTTTTAAATAGGGCATGTTATTTCTAACTACTTTCAGACTTAATTTGAACACTTGCTTTGTTCTCTTGGTATTCTTAGTTGAAAGCAAAACCTAGGATGGCTCATATGATCATTTATAACACCTTCTTGAAGGCTGCCTCTTTGCAATTGTGTTAAACCAATCACACACACCACAACCTCTCACCTGCAGACTTAAAACACCTGATAATGCCCACCCTATCAGTAACATCACTACTATATATACCAATGGGTCAATTTATATTGGATGTGAGATACATTGTATTCTGCTTCCAAGGGTGGACCACCGCCTGTTCCCCTCTGGTGCATGGCTTCCTGGCCCATCTTCTCCTTCACCTGCCTCTTGCAATCATTCCATCTTTTTTTAAGTCCCTCGACAGGCCTCCTCTGCAGGGCCACACTGTTTACAGCCTCCTCTACCGCTGACCATGCTTCCTTATGCCTTCGGGCAACTCCTCTGCCCTTCTCCTGGCCAAAGAGGGCAGTGTGGTTGTCCATGATGGCCTGGACTAGCGCAACATTCTCATCAAATGAGAAATTTGGGCATCTCATGCGCTCCTCCTCTGTGGCCACCTGGCTTCCTCCCTGGGATGTCCCTGGTGTGGGTTCCTCCCTATCCTCTCCCTCCTCCCCCCTTCTGTCCCCATGTCCCCATGTGCACCCTCAGTCCCTCTTCTAAGTGTGCCTGGTCTCTGGGCATCTCCACTCCCATCATCCCTTCTAGCTCTCCCTCTCCCCACTCCACTAACTCCCTGACGGGGACCCCTCCTATCCGCTAGAATACTCCTCTCCCTGCAACTCCGCTCCCCTCCTCCCCACCTCTCCCTGCCATCCTCAAACTACACACACTCACACTCACTCCCAGTTCAATCACACACAATCACAACCAAACACTCAGCCTATCACACTGTAAAATTGAAATAAAATGTGTGAGGTGTTAGAAAAAAAGTGTTGTGTATTTTGTATATGTATGTATGCAATAGTATGTATGCAATATGTGTGCAATATGTGAAAATAAGTGTAAGTAAATGTACAAGCTTACCCAAACAACAATCCGACTTAACTAACTATTATGCTGCGCCTCTCTCACTACTCTTACTAATCCTCAACTCACTGTAGTGTGCTGTAGCTCAACGAACCATCCAAACACACTAAAGAAAATGGCGGCTGCGCATGGGTTTATATATAACTTTTGAATAGCGTAATTACGTTGCGCAGTTTTAGATGGAGTATTGGGTAATTTTTACGAGACTTAGCCAAATTTGCATAAAACTACACTTTATTGAGACTTTACGTGAACAAAAGACTGGTGTAAGTACTTGCGACAACTAAAATGTGTATTTGCGCACTTTTCGGAACAAGGCCAGTTTGTCCTACTTATGCTACTTTAGCATCTGACGGCGCCGTATATTAGATAGCCCGATGTGCGTGGTGAAATTATGGCCGGCGCGGGTTCCCTCGCTTACGCCGAAAACTACGCTGCATATCAGATCGCGCCCCTAGTGTTTAGACAGCCCTCCTGCTGGAGCAGTCTGTGTAATGTGCTTTGTTGTGCAGTACTATGTTCAAAGGCAGAAACGATGCAGATATACACAGAAGCTGCAGAATTCCACTTCCCTTTCCCTGTCCCGTTTACCACAGATCTCCTCCAGTCTCTGTACAACAAAATTAAATGCCGTGGTAACCGGGAGGGGGATGGAAGTGGAATTCCTGCAGCGTTAGAACGGACAGAAGGGAAAATATGTTGATGAGTTTAGCAGCTTCTGTGTATATCTGCATCTGCTGATTTCACAATTTTTTTCATAAAGTCACAGGACTTCAAACTTTAATATCACTTTTAGGACCTTAAAGGGACACTGTAACCAAATTTTTTCTTTTGTGATTCAGATAGAGCATGACATTTTAAGCAACTTTCTAATTTATTCCTATTATCAAATGTTCTTTATTCTCTTGCGCCTAGATTTAGAGTTCTGCGGCCAAAGGGGTGCGTTAGCTACGCGTGCTTTTTTCTGGCCGCACCTTTTAAATACCGCTGGTATTTAGAGTTCACAGAATGGCTGCGTTAGGCTCCAAAAAAGGAGCGTATAGCATATTTACCGCAACTTCAACTCTCGATACCAGCGGTGCTTACCGACGCGGCCAGCTTCAAAAACGTGCTCGTGCACGATTCCCCCATAGAAAACAATGGGGCTGTTTGAGCTGAAAAAAAAACTAACACCTGCAAAAAAGCCGCGTTCAGCTCCTAACGCAGCCCCATTGTTTTCTATGTGGAAACACTTCCTACGTATGCACCTAACACTCTAACATGTACCCCGAGTCTAAACACCCCTAACCTTACACTTATTAACCCCTAATCTGCCGCCGCCGCTATCGCTGACCCCTGCATATTATTTTTAACCCCTAATCTGCCGCTCCGTACACCCCCGCCACCTACATTATCCCTATGTACCCCTAATCTGCTGCCCTAACATTGACGACCCCTATATTATATTTATTAACCCCTAATCTGCCGCCCCCAACGTCGCCTCCACCTAACTACACTTATTAACCCCTAATCTGCCGACCGGACCTGAGCGCTGCTATAATAAATGTATTAACCCCCTAATCCGCCTCACTCCCGCCTCAATAACCCTATAATAAATAGTATTAACCCCTAATCTGCCCTCCCTAACATTGCCGACACCTAACTTCAAGTATTAACCCCTAATCTGCCGACAGGAGCTCACCGCTACTCTAATAAATTTATTAACCCCTAAAGCTAAGTCTAACTTTAACCCTAACACCCCCCTAAATTAAATATAATTTAAATCTAACGAAATAAATTAACTCTTATTAAATAAATTATTCCTATTTAAAGCTAAATACTTACCTGTAAAATAAACCCTAATATAGCTACAATATAAATTATAATTATATTATAGCTATTTTAGGATTTATATTTATTTTACAGGTAACTTTGTATTTATTTTAACCAGGTACAATAGCTATTAAATAGTTAAGAACTATTTAATAGCTAAAATAGTTAAAATAAGTACAAAATTACCTGTAAAATAAATCCTAACCTAAGTTACAATTAAACCTAACACTACACTATCAATAAATAAATTAAATAAAATACCTACAATTACCTACAATTAAACCTAACACTACACTATCAATACATTAATTAAATACAATACCTACAAATAACTACAATTAAATAAACTAACTAAAGTACAAAAAATAAAAAAGAACTAAGTTACAAAAAATAAAAAAATATTTACAAACATTAGAAAAATATTACAACAATTTTAAACTAATTACACCTACTCTAAGCCCCCTAATAAAATAACAAAGCCCCCCAAAATAAAAAAATGCCCTACCCTATTCTAAATTAAAAAAGTTCAAAGCTCTTTTACCTTACCAGCCCTGAACAGGGCCCTTTGCGGGGCATGCCCCAAGAAATTCAGCTCTTTTGCCTGTAAAAAAACACATACAATACCCCCCCCCCAACATTACAACCCACCACCCACATACCCCTAATATAACCCAAACCCCCCTTAAATAAACCTAACACTAAGCCCCTGAAGAGCTTCCTACCTTATCTTCACCTCACCGGGTATCACTGATCGGTCCTGGCTCCAAAATCATCATCCAACCCAAGCGGGGGCTGGCGATCCATAATCCTGCGGCTGAAGAGGTCCAGAAGAGGCTCCAAAGTCTTCATCCTATCCGGGAAGAAGAGGCGATCCAGACCGGCAACCATCTTGATCCAAGCAGCATCTTCTATCTTCATCCGATGAGGAACGGCTCCATCGTGAAGACCTCCAGCGCGGATCAATCTTCTTCTTCCGACGTCCAACTGAAGAATGACGGTTCCTTTAAGGGACGTCATCCAAGATGGCGTCCCTCGAATTCCGATTGGCTGATAGGATTCTATCAGCCAATCGGAATTAAGGTAGGAAAATTCTGATTGGCTGATGGAATCAGCCAATCAGAATCAAGTTCAATCCGATTGGCTGATCCGATCAGCCAATCAGATTGAGCTTGCATTCTATTGGCTGATCGGAACAGCCAATAGAATGCGAGCTCAATCTGATTGGCTGATCGGATCAGCCAATCGGATTGAACTTGATTCTGATTGGCTGATTCCATCAGCCAATCAGAATTTTCCTACCTTAATTCCGATTGGCTGATAGAATCCTATCAGCCAATCGGAATTCGAGGGACGCCATCTTGGATGACGTCCCTTAAAGGAACCGTCATTCTTCAGTTGGACGTCGGAAGAAGAAGATTGATCCGCGCTGGAGGTCTTCACGATAGAGCCGTTCCTCATCGGATGAAAATAGAAGATGCCGCTTGGATCAAGATGGTTGCGGTCTGGATCGCCTCTTCTTCCCGGATAGGATGAAGACTTTGGAGCCTCTTCTGGACCTCTTCAGCCGCAGGTTTATGGATCGCCAGCCCCCGCTTGGGTTGGATGAAGATTTTGGAGCCAGGACCGATCGGTGATACCCTGTGAGGTGAAGATAAGGTAGGAAGATCTTCAGGGGCTTAGTGTTAGGTTTATTTAAGGGGGGTTTGGGTTAGATTAGGGGTATGTGGGTGGTGGGTTGCAATGTTGGGGGGGGGGTATTGTATGTGTTTTTTTACAGGCAAAAGAGCTGAATTTCTTGGGGCATGCCCCGCAAAGGGCCCTGTTCGGGGCTGGTAAGGTAAAAGAGCTTTGAACTTTTTTAATTTAGAATAGGGTAGGGCATTTTTTTTATTTTGGGGGGCTTTGTAATTTCATTAGGGGGCTTAGAGTAGGTGTAATTAGTTTAAAATTGTTGTAATATTTTTCTAATGTTTGTAAATATTTTTTTATTTTTTGTAACTTAGTTCTTTTTTATTTTTTGTACTTTAGTTAGTTTATTTAATTGTAGTTATTTGTAGGTATTGTATTTAATTAATGTATTGATAGTGTAGTGTTAGGTTTAATTGTAGGTAATTGTAGGTATTTTATTTAATTTATTTGTTGATAGTGTAGTGTTAGGTTTAATTGTAACTTAGGTTAGGATTTATTTTACAGGTAATTTTGTAATTATTTTAACTATTTAAGCTATTAAATAGTTCTTAACTATTTAATAGCTATTGTACCTGGTTAAAATAAATACAAAGTTACCTGTAAAATAAATATAAATCCTAAAATAGCTATAATATAATTATAATTTATATTGTAGCTATATTAGGGTTTATTTTACAGGTAAGTATTTAGCTTTAAATAGGAATAATTTATTTAATAAGAGTTAATTTATTTCGTTAGATTTAAATTATATTTAACTTAGGGGGGTGTTAGGGTTAGGGTTAGACTTAGCTTTAGGGGTTAATCCATTTATTACAGTAGCGGCGAGATTCGGTCGGCAGATTAGGGGTTAATAATTGAAGTTAGGTGTCGGCGATGTTAGGGAGGGCAGATTAGGGGTTAATAATATTTATTATAGGGTTATTGAGGCGGGAGTGAGGCGGATTAGGGGTTAATAACTTTATTATAGTAGCGGTGCGGTCCGCTCGGCAGATTAGGGGTTAATAAGTGTAGGCAGGTGGAGGCGACGTTGAGGGGGGCAGATTAGGGGTTAATAAATATAATATAGGGGTCGGCGGTGTTAGGGGCAGCAGATTAGGGGTACATAAGGATAACGTAGGTAGCGGCGCTTTGCGGTCGGCAGATTAGGGGTTAATTATTGTAGGTAGCTGGCGGCGACGTTGTGGGGGGCAGGTTAGGGGTTAATAAATATAATATAGGGGTCGGCGGTGTTAGGGGCAGCAGATTAGGGGTACATAAGTATAACGTAGGTGGCGGTCGGCAGATTAGGGGTTAAAAAATTTTATAGAGTGGCAGCGATGTGGAGGGGCCTCGGTTTAGGGGTACATAGGTAGTTTATGGGTGTTAGTGTACTTTAGAGCACAGTAGTTAAGAGCTTTTTAAACCGGCGTTAGCCCAGAAAGCTCTTAACTACTGACTTTTTTCTGCGGCTGGAGTTTTGTCATTAGATTTCTAACGCTCACTTCAGCCACGACTCTAAATACCGGCGTTAGAAAGATCCCATTGAAAAGATAGGATACGCAATTGACGTAAGGGGATCTGCGGTATGGAAAAGTCGTGGCTGGAAAGTGAGCGTTAGACCCTTTCCTGACTGACTCCAAATACCGGCGGTAGCCCAAAACCAGCGTTAGGAGCCTCTAACGCTGGTTTTGACGGCTACCGCCCAACTCTAAATCTAGGCCTTGGTATCTTTATTTGAAATGCAAGAATGTAAGTTTAGATGCCGGCCCATTTTTGGTGAACAACCTAGGTTGTCCTTGCTGATTGGTGGATAAATTCATCCACCAATCAAAAACTGCTGTCCAGAGTACTGAACCAAGAAAAAAAGCTTAGATGCCTTCTTTTTCATATAAAGATAGCAAGAGAAAGAAGAAACATTGATAATAGGAGTAAATTAGAAAGTTGCTTAAAATTGCATGCTCTATCTGAATCACCAAAGAAAAATTTTGGGTTCAGTGTCCCTTTAAGCAGCAAAATTGATAACACATGTTAATTCCAAACTTTATTTTCTTTTAATGCTTTATTTAATTAGCCCATATTTTTTTGAGTGTTTAATGTCCCTTTAAGGGATATGAAACCCAAAAATGTTCTTTAGTGATTTAGACAGAGCATACAAAAAAGTTTCCAATTTGCTTCTATTATCAAATTTGCTTAGCTCCCATGATGTTCTTTGTTGAAGAGATACCTAGGTAGGCATCTGGAGCACTACATGACAGGCAAAAAGTGTTGCCATCTAGTGCTCTTGCTAATGGATTAAATTCTTGCAAAAATGCTGCCATAAAGTGCTCTAGAAATGGGTTGGCTCCTGAGCTTAGTTCCCTGTTTTTCAACAAAAGATACCAAGAGAACAAAGAAAAATTGATAATAGAAGTAAATTAGAAAGTTGTTTACAATGGCATGCTCTATCTGAATCATGAAAGAAGCATTTTGGGTTTCATATTCCTTAAAGTGAATGTAAACTTTAGCGTATTCGCTCGCGTCGTAGGATAGAATTAAAAAAATTAGTGAGACTTTCATTCATCAAATTTGTACTATTAACTGATATTATGAGATTTTTACCTTTTAATGCTATAATGATAAGCGCCGTTCTTCCGCCCGCCATATTGCTTAATTGATCTACAGATGACGAATCTGCAATCCACTCATCGTTGTTTACCCCCCCCCCCCCCCGTGGCATGACGTTTGTGCAAAGGGGCTGAATGCACCTGGGGGAATCAACGATAAGTGGATTGCAAATCTCAGAATGTCAGTATATAGTACAAATTTGATAAATGAAAGTCTCACTATTTTTTTATTTTTTTTTTAAATATTTTTATTGAGGAATTGCACTTTACAAAAATGAAATCTTCAAGAGAATATACGTTTAACATAAATCATACAATTTGATAAAAAGTAAAACTGGTTGTATATCTTCAATAGTAAACCTCATTTCAATCCCAAATACAAAAATTATGGGTCACTTATGGATCCTTAGGGATATTGTAATATAAGGATATAGGGATATTTTAATGAATAGTAGCCATAACTAAGCCAACTAGTACTATACAGGATATACACTCTACAATTAATATTAAATAGAGGGATACATATTGCATACTGTGTTGAGAAGATTATAATAAATAGAACCCTAAACCTTTAATTCCCTCAGACCATGCCCAGTCAGTGTTAGTGCTACCTGATAATCCACTAGAAAATATTGTGTATGAAGATAGATTCTACCGTATTCATATATATTCCCCTCTAACCGTGTTTTAAATGTTATTCTGGACCCACTTCCTCGTGCTAACAGTAAGGAGATTCATAATTGTAACTTCTCTGTGACCTCGGCCGCTGGTCACTAGGGAGGAATTGGGAGTAGGTCTTGCTGATAAATAGGGGTAATACCACCGTATCCCACTGTACCTCGTTATTATATTAAGTGCCCCCCGGGGGCCCCCCACACCCCCCCAGGAAAAGCACACATATTCATAGTGGTAGCCATGGGATTACCTTAATGTCTCCGCCACGTGTGGCATCAGAGATACGATAATAACAGGTTGAAATTTCCTACAGTATTGTGATATAAGTAAGTGGAGTCCAGCAACACTGTGTGATAGCTAATCTTGCAGTATGATTTTAGGCTTTTAGGCGTGCTCCTACGACCTAGTTAAACCAATTATGCAAAACTATAAAAGAAAGAGTAACTGGTCTGCTTTGAGAGTAATGCGATAATAGTGTACATTTAGATTTTTTACTGCAGATTTTCCCAAACAAAAGCAGATAAACATATTAAGCTAAAAGTAATTTTCTAATAACTAATCATCCATCGTGTGAGTTTTGCCAACCTTCGTAACTACAAACAACAGGGGCAACACAACCTAGAGTCCTCTCCCCGATGCTAGAACTTGCATATAGAAAGGAGAGTATCGCAAAGGTTAAACGCCATCCCGCAGGCGGTTGTCGCATCGCAGCCAAGACTGAATAAGTCCGGGGTCAGTTTTTTCGTTTGTCTCTTTAGGAGATGTCATGCGATACTGGTTACCGTACAAAGTATGGAGGGTCTCAGGATGGTAGTCCATCAGTCCGCCATTGCTTAGCAGGTCTGTAGATGCTGATATAAGTTTTGTATATGTCAGAAGGTATCCATTCCGCAGAGGTTTGCTTATTTTGCCATCTTGGATTTTGACTGTTTGTAGAATGCTCCGAGAGACACTTTCTTTCACTTTTGCTGCTAGCGCTTTGCTCGTCAGCAGCAATGGTGCCTTTTTCTTTTGAGAGCCATTCTTCACGGCTAAAGTGAATGATACATGCGCTGGTTCTCTCCTCTGGTGTATTTGGTCAATAGGGTTTACCTCTGCCAAGCTGCCAGGTGTCAAGTCACAGCGGCTCAGCAGAAAGTCAGCTGGAGCACGATCAATGAGGTTTTGAAATAACCGCTCAAGTTTAAACCAACGGGTACTGATGGTGTCTGCCGAGTCGGTTACTGCAGCCGGGGCCATGTTGGTTATTGTGCGTTTTTAAGGCTCCTTTTGTCAGCCTTCTCAAAAGATCTCGAATAGTCCTCTTAGTCTATAGAACAACTGTACTGATGAGTGTGAAACTAGAATGTTAATGTGGCCAAGTTAGGCAAAAACCCTCGAGTGAACGAGGGGGGTGGCGTCGCCCTTAAATTGCGCGCCGCACAAGGCCCCAATTGTTTGTTTCCTACCTCCGGCTTCAAAAATACAGCTAAAGTCCAATAATTTGTATGTCCCAAGTTAGCCTGCTAACCAAGTGTCAGTGTGAGATGTTTTTGCTGTAAAGAATTTCCCTTATTCGGCGGGATACTAGGAACTCAGCCGGAGCTCAGAAAAGTACGACCGCTCTGGATCGCAAATCAGACACGCCCCCCAGGTAAAGGATTTTAATTAGCCACCAGCTATGTGCTGTAATTCCTCACTATTTTTTTTTAACTCTATCCTATGACGTGAGTGAGTACGCTCAAGTTTACATTCACTTTAATAATATTTTTTTGTGATTTTTCCACACTTTTTATTTCAACCTACACTGTCTTTACCTTATCATCTTTATAATCATAAATATCTTCCCTGATTGTATTAAGGTAAGGTTTAATATGCATGCAAATTCCTCCTCCCCTTTTATTACCCAACTGAAAAGTCAACCAAGTGCTATAAAAATTTAAACCCCTCAATTTTACAACATCTTTTTAACCAGGAGTTAGCTGCCCTTAGCTCCTTCTGTCTTACTGCATTATTTGGCTTCATAACTCAGTGAAGTTATTTTTTAGGACTCTCCATCTCCTCTTTACTCTGTCATTAGTAACAATATGCATCATGACCACGGACTGCATCAGACCCAGATCTCGCTAACAATTTATCAATATGGTCCACAATATGCCTAATATGAGCATTAAAGGGATCTGGATGAAAAATTACCCTATCTACCTCCCTTATAATAGCGTCTCCAATGAACAACATCTGTCTTTGGTCCAGACTTGTATGCCCCTCTTCCGTGACTGGAGGACTGTTCACTGGATTGTTAGGCAGAACAGCCCTTTCTAAATTTGCTATACCTGAACCAATATTCTAAACATCTTCACTCAATCTGGCAAATATATTGGGGTGCACCAGGTTCAGAACTGACCTGTCTCTTCCGCTTACTCCTGCTTCCCCTTCTAACTGTGACCCAGCTACTTCCCTGACTATCCCTTATCTGCCTGGGACTATGAAGCAACTGGAGTGCAGGCCTGGAGGAAGCAGGTATACTCCTCTCCTAGAGGTCGGAAATGCAGGACCATCGACACTATATTGTTGTTTGAATATGTGATTTAAAAAAATGGAAAATTACCACATATGCAGCAATACACATTGAAGAGCTTGTGTCCCTGCATGACTGCAGACTGAGCAGCATACGGGGACTGCAGTCGGAGGACTAAAACCTGAAAAGGAAAGGAGTACTGTGAGTACATAAATTGTTCAGAGGGCAAGGTCTTTAAAGTGAAGGTCCATTTTGTTGAATTAGTGCCCGGTTTTTAATAAACCTATTAAAAACAAGGGCACTTTAATTCATCAAAATTGTCATTTCACTGTTTTCTTCAAAAACTTACCTTTTAATCCTGGCAGCCGCTCCAGCACTTCCTCCGCCTGTCGCAAGCCGTCTTCGCGGGTCCAAAATGACGAATCCGGCTTCCTCCAATCACAGAGTTGCATCAAGCCAAGATTCCCCCAGGGGGGGGGGAGCTGTTATTGGAGGAAGCCTGATTCGTCATTTCTGATGTCTGCAGAGGCTTCCGACGGCCGGGGGAATCACTGGAGTGGCATTCAGGATTAAAAGGTACGTTTTTGAAGAAAACAGTGAAAGGTCAATTTTGATGAATTCAAGTGCCCTTGTTTTTAATAGGTTTATTAAAAACCGGGCACTAATTCATCAAAATGGACCTTCACTTTAATACAGATTGTAATCATAAAGGGGCCATATGTAGTATAGCTACAGTGAAGATGCCGAGGGGCTGAAGATTGTTGACTAGCAGGAAAGCCGTATCCTGTTATATTTAATTGAGCTACTTGATTTTCAATAACATCTGCAAATTATAATAAGATAATAGATTTTGGGAATAAGAAGACTACTTTAAATACAGATTTGATACTTGTGCTCCATAACTGTCTATACCTTCTCTATGCTTTAAAGGAATTTTTCTTCCCAGGCTTGTACCAGGCTTTTTACTAGAAAAGGGGAAACGTTCTGGCAGAGCACAGGCTTTTTCTAAGTGGCATATAGATTTGGCTGTCAAATCCCATAAATTACTCATTTAAATTATTGCTGTTGGATTAAAAAGAACTCATATTTAAATGGACAGTCTACAATAGAGTTGTTATTGTTTAAAAAGATAGATAATCCCTTTATTACCCATTCTACAGTTTTGTATAACTAACAGTTATATTAATATACTTTTTACCTCTGTGATTACCTTGTATCTAATCTAAGCATCTTCTGACAGCCCCCTGATCACATGACTTTATATTTATTATCTATTGACTTGCATTTAGTACTGTGTTGTGCTAAATCTTAAATAACTTCTCTGGCGTGAACACATTGTTATCTATATGGCCCACATGAACTAGCAGTCTCCTGTTGTGAAAAGTAAATAAAAAAGCATGTGATTAAGAGACTGTCTATAGAGCCTTTTAAACAGGCAGAAATTTAGAGGTAAATGTTATAAAGTATATTAATCTAACAATGTTGGTTGTGCAAAGCTGAGGAATGGGTAGTATGGCATTATCTATCTTTTTAAACAATAACAATTTTAGTGTAAACTCTCCCTTTAAGCTTTTTGCAAAATGTATGGCTCTTTAAAGAAGGAAAAAAGAAAGGGAAAAAAAAGGAAAAGTTAAAAAAAGAGTAAGAAATAAAAATCAATCAACAGATTTTGTAATAACTCTCCTAATAGAAGATTACGTTACTAAACTATGAAAATTATGAAAATATAAATCATATTAGGCCTTTTCTAGTTAAAAAAAATTAAGATTACTTAATAACTTATTGGTTTTCTCTGTATAAGAAGTTGAGTTGTGTATTTGCCTTGTGTGAAGTGCAAAATATGAAAAAGCACAAAGCTTTGAAATAATTTACAAAGTACTGTAGGTCCTAGGTTTAAATTATAAATGTTGTATAAAATATATAGATCATTATATTTGCAGTGTGCTGAAATCCGCAATAAGTATACTCAGGTACATAGATAAAAAGTAAAGTAAAACACCTTGCTCCCTTTAACATTTATGGCTTACAAAACTGATTAAAGGGCAATAATACCCAAATGTTTAAACACTTGAAAGTGATGCAGCATAGCTGTAAAAAGCTGACTAGAAAATATCACCTGAACATCTCTATGTAAAAAATAAATATATTTTACCTCAAAAGTTCCTCAGTAGCCACATCCCATTGTAAAAGATTTCTAAGCAGCATATTAGTATGGGAGTCTGTCCCGGGACAGCTGAAAGGATGAGCCTTGTGCACTCTCATGTTATTTCCCTATTCAGTGTAACAATGAAATCTCATGAGAGTTAAGTGAAATCTCATGAGATCACAGTAAAAGAGTTCATGACCTCAGCACTGCTCCGTTAAACCCTGTGGGTAAATAACGCAAAATATTTAGCGATACAGCACTTTCCATAGCGCTGCCATTACAAGTTACAGAAAAACCTTTGTTGTGCGATAGGGTGCGTTAAGCTCCATACCGCACAAAAGACAAGGCCTGATTTGACGTGCTAATGCACGTTTTCCCCCATAGACATCAATGGAGAGAAAGTGTTAGAAGAAAACTAGCACCTGCGATCGCGGAATGGTGATCACTATAACGCAATCCTTATTGATGTCTATGGGGACAAGAACGTTATGTAAAAACCTAACACCCTAACATAAACCCCTAGTCTAAATACCCCTAATCCACCGCCCCCGACATTGATGTGGGGGCCGGCGGATTAGGGGTCAATAATTTTATTTAGTGTTGACACTAAATAAAGTTATTGACCCCTAATCCGCCGGCCCCCACATCGCAAATACTAAACTAAACCTATTAACTCCTAAACTGTCCCCCCCTCCCCCCACATCGCAACACACTAAATTAAACTATTAACCCCTAAACCTAACACCTCCTAACTTTAAATTAAAGTTACAATATAACTACCTTTAAATAAAAAAGCTTACCTGTGAAATTATAAAAAATAAGCTTAAACTATAAATAAACCTAATATAACTATTTTAAAAAATGAAAATAACGAAAAATAAAATACCTAAGTTACAAAATTAAAAAATCCTAACACTATGTAAACAATTTTAAAAAATTACAAAAAACAAAACACTAAAATTTAAAAAAATAATAAAAAAAGTATACAAAATAATAAAAATTAAACCTAATCTAATACCCCTATAAAAACAAAAAAGCCACCCCAAAATTAAAACACCCCCTAATCTAACAATAAACTACCAATAGATCTTTTACATAAAAAATGACAAGGTACCCCCTAACAGTAAAAAACCCCACCCACCCGACCCCCCAAAAAGAAAAAAACCTAAGTCTAAAAAAACCTAAGCTACCCATTGCCCCTAAAGGGGCATTTGTATGGGCATTGCCCTTAAAAGGGCAATCAGCTTTTTTACTGTCCCCCTAGTCCCCCAAAAAATTACAAAAAAACCTTACACTAACCCCCCAAAAATCCATCTTCTTCAAGGCGGAGTAAAGTCTTCATCCAGGTGGCGACATCTTAATCCAGCGCGGGGACATCTTTTTTCTTCATTCCGGTGGTGCGGAGCTGTGGCAGCGTAGAGCAGGTTTGGTTCTCCGGCGGCTTGTTAGGTTTGTTGTTAGGTTTAGAGGTTAATAGTTTAATTTAGTGTGTGGCGATGTGGGGGGCCAGTGGTTTAGGGTTTAATAGGTTTATTTTAGTATTTGCGATGTGAGGGGTTGGCGGTTTAGGGGTTAATATTTTAATTTAGTGTTGCCAATGTGGGTGGGCGGTGGATTAGGGGTAATTAGTGTAGTTTATGGGTGTTAGTGTACTTTGTAACATTTTTGTTATGAGTTTTTTGAAAAAAAATAGTTTCTCAAAGATCCATAACTACTGGTCTTTGATCGCGGAATGGATCGTTGCGGTATAAGCTATAATGCTAGTGGAATAGCCTGACTCCACAACCTGTAATAAGCATGACCTGAAAATTCCAGACTCAAAAGCCATTTTTTGAGTGTCAAATGGAGAGTTGCGGTACAGGCTAAAACGATAGAAAAGAGCCGTATCGCCGTGACTTGAAATATGGGAGACCTGCCATTCCGCGTGCAAAGGCCAATTTTTCAGCGGTATAGGCGCACCGCAACACTTGAATCTTACTGATTGGAAGTTAGTTCTCACAGAGATTATCAGATGCAGAATAACACATCTCTGATTTGGAAGATAATCAAGATAAATATAGAGCTAAAATAGAAACTAATGAGAAAACTATACATTTATTACAGCTAAACTTGAAGACCTTGAAAATCGCTCTTGAAGTAATAATATGAGGATGACTTAATTAAATTGGTCTATTTTATACCTAACCTAAAAGAAAGTGCTCTAATATGTTCAAAATTAATTCAAGAAGGTATGAAAACAACAATAATATACACAGCAAGGGACAGTATACACCAATGTTCATGTAATATACACTACTATAAAGAAGAATATGCATAGATACTGATATAAAAATCCAATATAAAACCTTTTCAAAACTTACTTAGAAGCTCCCAATTTAGCACTGTTGATGAGGTTAGGCTGGGACACCCACTGAAAAAGACTGAGAAAGCCAGAAGAGCAGATACTGCCCCCTCCTCCCTCTCCTGCATATGAAAAGACCCATTAGACAAACATAAGCAAGCAGGAATCTGTAAACATCAGTATACATCTAAAGTTTTGGGGCTTGGTTAGGAGTCTGAAAATCAGCACAATGTTATTTAAAAATAAGCAAAACTATACATTTTTGCAAAAACACTCCCAGGTGGACTATATAAATGGGTCATCTACATAACATTTAGACAAAGAAAAATGTAGTGTACAATGTCCCTTTAAGGTTCAATTAGAAAGGGGAGCTAAGATCTTAAACAATCTGCAAGAAGCAGAGTCTTTTTTTATTCAATAGCATCAATGAAAAAATAAATAGTGAATAAGAGTATCAGTATTTAATCATAAGAGTAAATGGATTATTTGGTTTATTTATAAGTTACATTTAAATATATGTTTTTTTCCCCCTTAAATTAAGAGAATAGGTGGAAAAACATAATTTATGTGAGAACTTACCTGATAAATTCATTTCTTTCATAATGGCAAGAGTCCATGAGCTAGTGACATATGGGATATACAATCCTACCAGGAGGGGCAACGTTTACCAAACCTTAAATGCCTATAAATACACCCCTCACCACACCCACAATTCAGTTTAATGAATAGCCAAGTAGTGGGGTGATAAAGAAAGGAGTAAAAAGCATAAAAAAAGGAATTTGGAAATAATTGTGCTTTATACAAAAAATCATAACCACCATAAAAAGGGTGGGTCTCATGGATTCTTGCCAATATGAAAGAAATTAATTTATCAGGTAAGTTCTTACATAAATTATGTTTTCTTTCATGTAATTGGCAAGAGTCCATGAGCTAGTGAAGTATGGGATAGTAATACCCAAGATGTGGAACTCCACAGAAGAGTCACTAGAGAGGGAGGGATAAAAATAAAAAAGCCTTTTTAATGTGTGTTAGGTATCATGTGTGTTAGGTATCATGTGTGCTAGGTATCATGTGTGCTAGGTATCGTGTGTGCTAGGTATCATATGTGTTAGGTATCATGTGTGTTAGGTATCGTGGGTGCTAGGTATCATGTGTGCTAGGTATCATGTGTGCTAGGTATCATGTGTGCTAGGTATCGTGTGTGCTAGGTAGAAAATATAACAAATAGACTAGAAGTCTTCCTGAAATCTTTAGTAGCTTCAACATAATATTTCAAAGCTGTTACAACAACCAAAGAATGTAAGGATCTCTCCAAATAATTCTTAGGATTAGGACACAAAGAAGGAACAACAATTTCTCTAGTAATGTTGTTAGAATTCACAACCTTAGGTAGAAATTTAAATGAAGTCTGAAAAACTGCATTATCCTGATGGAAAATCAGAAAAGGAGATTCACAAGAAAGAGCAGATAATTTGGAAACTCTTCTAGCAGAAGAGATGGCCAAAAGGAACAACACTTTCCAAGAAAGTAGTTTAATGTCCAAAGAATGCATAGGCTCAAACGGAGGACCCTGTAAAGCCTTCAAAACCAAATTAAGACTCCAAGGATGACAAATTGATTTAATGACAGGCTTGATACGGACCAAAGCCTGTACAAAACCATGAATATCAGGAAGCTTAGCAATCTTTCTGTGAAATAAAACAGAAAGAGCAGAGATTTGTCCCTTCAAGGAACTTGCAGACAAACCTTTATCCAAACCATCCTGAAGAAACTGTAAAATTCTAGGAATTCTAAAAGAATGCCATGAGAATTTTTGAGAAGAACACCATGAAATATAAGTCTTCCAAACTCGATAATAAATCTTCCTAGAAACAGATTTACGAGCCTGTAACATAGTATTGATCACCGAGTCAGAGAAACCTCTATGACTAAGCACTAGGCGTTCAATTTCCATACCTTCAAATTTAATGATTTGAGATCCTGATGGAAAAACGGACCTTGAGACAGAAGGTCTGGTCTTAAAGGAAATGGCCAAGGTTGGCAACTAGACATCCGAACAAGATCCACATATCAAAACCTGTGAGGCCATGCTGGAGCTACCAGCAACACAAATGATTGTTCTAGGATGATCTTGAAGATCACTCTTGGAAGAAGAACTAGAGGCGGGAAAATATAAGCAGGTTGGTAACCGCCTCAGCATGAGGATCCCTGGACCTGGACAGGTACCTGGGAAGTTTCTTGTTTAGATGGGAAGCCATCAAATCTATTTCTGGAAGACCCCACATCTGAACAATCTGAGAAAACACATCTGGATGGATCGACCACTCCTCCGGATATAAAGTCTGATGGCTGAGATAATCCACTTCCCATTTGTCTACACCTGGGATATGAACCGCAGAAATTAGACAGGAGCTGAATTCCGCCCAAGCAAGTATCCAAGATACTTCTTTCATAGCTTGGGGACTGCGAGTCCCACCCTGATGATTGACATATGCCACAGTTGTAATATTGTCTGTTTGAAAACAAATGAACGGTTCTCTCTTCAACAGAGGCCAAAACTGAAGAGCCCTGAAAATAACACAGAGTTCTAAAATATTGATTGGTAACCTCGCCTCTTGAGATTTCCAAACCCCCTGTGCTGTTAGAAATCCCCAGGCAGCTCCCCAACCTGAAAGACTTGCATCTGTTGTGATCACAGTCCAGGTTGGACGAACAAAAGAGGCCCCTTGAACTATACAATGGTGATCTAAACACCAAGTCAGAGAGAGTCGAACATTGGGATTTAAGGATATTAATTGTGATATTTTCGTATAATCCCTGCACCATTGATTCAGCATACAAAGCTGGAGAGGTCTCATATGAAAACGAGCAAAGGGGATCGCATCCGATGCTGCAGTCATGAGACCTAAAACTTCCATGCACATAGCTACTGAAGGGAATGATTGAGACTGAAGGTTCCGACAAGCTGAAACCAATTTTAATCGTCTCTTGTCTGTTAGAGACAGAGTCATGGACACTGAATCTATCTGGAAACCTAAAAAGGTGACCCTTGTCTGAGGAATCAAGGAACTTTTTGGTAAATTGATCCTCCTATCATGTCTTTGAAGAAACAACACTAGTTGATTCGTGTGAGATTCTGCAGAAGCTAGTACCAAGATATAATCCAAATATGGAAAACACCGCAATACCTCCTTCTCTGATTACAGAGAGTAGGGCACAGAGAACCTTTGAAAAGATTCTTGGAGCTGTCGCTAGGCCAAATGGAAGAGCGACAAATTGGTAATGCTTGTCTAGAAAAGAGAATTTCAGAAACTGATAGTGGTCTGGATGAAACGGAATATGAAGATATGCATCCTGTAAGTCTATCGTGGACATATAATGCCCTTGCTGAACAAAAGGCAGAATAGTCCTTATAGTCACCATTTTGAAAGTTGGCACTCTTACAAAACTATTCAAAGTTTTCAGATTCAGAACTGACCTGAATGAATGTTCTTTCTTTGGGACAATGAATAGATTTGAATAAAACCCCAGACTCTGTTACTGAAATGGAACTGGTATGATTACCCCTGAAAGCTCCAGGTCTGAAACACACTTCAGAAAAGCCTGAGCCTTTACTGAATTAACTGGGATGCGTGAGAGAAAAAATCTTCTCACAGGAGGTCTTACTCTGAATCCTATTCGGTACCCTTGAGAGGCAATACTCTGAATCTATTGATATTGGAAAGAATCTGCCCAAATGTCTTAGAAGAATCTTAATCTGCCCCCTACCAGCTGAGATGGAATGAGGACCACACCTTCATGCAGACTTGGGGGCTGGCTTTTTTCTTAAACGGTTTGGATTTACTCCAACTTGAAGAAGGTTTCCAATTGGAACCAGATTCTTTGGGGGAAGGATTAGATTTCTGTTCCTTATTTTGTTGAAAGGAACGAAAATGGTTAGAAGCTTTAGATTTACCCTTAGGTCTTTTATCCTGAGGCAAAAAAACTCCCTTCCCCCCAGTGACAGTTGAAATAATCAAATCCAACTGAGAACCAAATAAATTATTACCTTGGAAAGACAGATATAGTAGTGTAGACTTAGATATCATGTCAGCATTCCAATATTTGAGCCTCAAAGTTCTTCTAGCTAAAATACCTAAAGACATAGATTTGACATCAATTTTTTTTATTGAGGATTTTCAAAAAGTACAACAGACGGTAACAGTCATTGTTACTACAACTTATAGTCACAGAAACAAAAAAAGATGCTTTAACAAAGTATATTAAAGTTAGAGATTAGAATAGTGGGTGACATGAGCTTATGCATCCTCCATTTTATAATAATCATAGCTTATTGGGGTGACTACTAAGCTGACCACTCATGGGTCATATGGTTATGGAATGAGAACATATATGGTAGTCCCAGGGAAGGCCCCTTACAGACCTTATGATGAATTAAGAGTTCAAAAGATATATATAAGGGGGGTGGGGGTGGGAAATTCAGCGGGCAAAGAGCCGCTCCTAGTTAAAAGGGACAAAATGGGGGAGGGGAGGGCAGAGCTGGTTAGGATGCTGGATTGGCAAAAACTACAGGGCCATTAAACTTAGTAGTGTAAAGAGCTCTAACATGGAGAGTGAATAGCAACAGTGCTGTAGTCAGTAACTCTTCGAAAACTGGAAAATGAACCACTAGGCTAGCTACCAGTAAGAAATATCACTTTAACAACGTTGAACTAGCCCAGTGGGGACAAGGGTCACACTGATGAAACAGAAATATTAACCTATATATCTAGTGAAGAAGTCTCGGGTATGGATCAATAAATGGTCAAACCTGGTAATTGTAGTATATATAACATAAATTTGGCTAATGATAACGGTTTGAATTAGGCATAACATATGTATAGTACCTGTAGTATTTAACGCACACCTGTATATAGTGATACTTGCTAAAAAGATGAGTGGCCCATAATCTGCGTGATATAAAAAAATAGTAATATATATAGTGCAGCATATAACAGAAGCCAATTTCACAACACCAAACATGCTATTGTAATTGCGAGGTGGGAGCATGAATACAATATTTGTAAGGTAGTAATATAGGTCCTAGACTACAGCAATGCTTGAGGGGAGATGAAGTAATTAATCCGAGTAAACTATAAACATACATATAAACTTAGAAAATGATGCAGTAGCAAAGGGTGGCTCCTTATATAAGATAAGCTTAAAAGGAGTTCAGAACGGAGGATTCTAACTATTATCAGGGCATCATCAAGACCTCGCTACAGGTAGATGTGAAACGTACCTCAACATTGTGTTACAAATATAACTTATTCAGCACATTCTACAGGTTATGCCGCCACGACCACTGGCAGTATCTCCCTCAAAATCTATATGGGGTAGTAGATTAAATAGAGATAAACATTCACCTTATGTGGATACTCATGAAGGTGATTAAGATTGATGAGGTGATCAGAGAACCCCTGTTTATATGTGACATGTAACGTTAACTAAGGCGTCTTTCAGATACATATACTATATGTGTAGTCAGTTACTGAGACATATGTATTAGAGAGCAACGGTAATGCAACTGGTTAATAATAGGGTTAGAATGTAAGGTCTGATAGAATAAAAACAAACATATCACAAAAAAATATTTCAAAAGGAGGTTAGAACATCCAATAATCGTCATAAGAAACACACTTATTTCAGAAATACAAATGGATTTTTTCAAATTATAAAATAATATAACATCTAATAAATAAAATATATAGCAACACATCATCAAATATACAAATCCAAATGGTAGGTGGCTTTCTAGATTATCGGAAGACCTAGGTGCATGGATTATAAACTGTTCCTCTAGTAGATACATATAAAGCTATATGGTGAAATATACAGTAGCACAACATCCAATATACAAAACAGTAGGGTAAGTGGCATTCTAGATTATCCGCAGACCTAGGTGTATGGATTATAAGATGTTAGACTTCTCTAGTAGATACCTATTGAGCTATATGGTAGTGAGGGATAGACATGTAAACGTGGTAGTATCTGTACAAGTAAGACAGGGGGATTGCGGAATTAAGTGGGAAGAGACTACCAGCATGCAAAATATAATTAAACAAACAGATTTCAATGAGGCTGTAGACCAGTTATTAAGTAGTATATACATATATTCTTGTATCAGACTTAAAACTCATCATCAGTGCATGCCTGCCTATGGAAATATATATATGTCATCCTGGCATTTATGTTTGTAGGTGCAATCCATAACAAAAGGAACACTACCCGATCCCAGCTCTTATGGCACTGAACACGTAGCTGTGAAAATAAGAGTTGAGTTTAGGGTGATGGCGCTGATTGTATGGCTTCATCCGTTCAATCACCCTTTGTCTATTGCGGGTTCGAAATTGATGTTGGGAACCCTCTTGCTTCCTCTGTGCTGTGATGATCTGACTATCAATCTTCCTTGCTTTAGTTATGTTGCTACAATATATCAGGAGGTCAAGTGCACTATCCTGAATGTCGGCCAAAAAGGAGTCAGTGCGAGGCCTGCACCACTGTGTCACTGCATCAGATTCAGCTGTAAGATATATATTTCCAAGTTTTCTCTTAGATGGCGTAGTTTGCAGCTCGATTTCTATCTCTCCGGTCTGCAATAAACAACTCTGATTTGAGTCTTCTGTGGGAGAAAGGATACCTGTGCAGAGATCTCCACTCCAACATGGGTTTCTGATTGTATGTATAAGATCTACAAAATGTCTGTGCATCTGCTGTTCCAGCTTCATGAGAAGCAATTGTATCTGGTTAGTCTCCTTCATAATGGAGTTTGCATGCAAACGTTCCACTGAATAAGAGTCTGTAATGGTCGTTTGATACCGTAGCCAGCCAGGCCCGCTTCATGAAGGAGTGCTATATCGAGTTCCTACTCATCAAGATTACTCAAAAGTTCAATCCCTAAGATCCCTGCAGTCTGTGACAAGCGCTGCAGTATATATTTAGATAGAAATCTCAGTGGGAAAAAAGTATAAAATGGTTATATGCAGGAGCTATTAGAAAACCCGTCTGTTCTCAAAGAAGGCTACCTACGCCCCCTTTAACATCAATTTTGATGATATCAAAAATGGCATCACAGATAAAATGATTAGCATGTTGAAGCAAGCGAACAATGCTAGACAAATTAGGATCCATTTGCTGTTGCGTTAAACTTTCCAACCAAAAAGTTGATGCAGCTGCAACATCAGCCATAGAAATGGAAGGCCTGAGAAGATAGCCAGAATATAAATAAGCTTTCCTTAGATAAAATTCAATTTTCCTATCTAAAGGGTCCTTAAAGGAAGTACTATATTCCATAGAAATAGTAGTACGTTTGGCAAGAGTAGAAATAACCCCATCAACTTTGGGGATTTTTTCCCAAAACTCCAAGCTAAATGCTGGCAAAGGATACAATTTTTAAACCTTGAAGAAGGCGTAACCACAGGAGGTTTATAAACAGAATTTAAACGTTTACTAGTTTTAGTATCAAGAGGACTAGTTTCCTCAATATCCAATGTAATCAACACCTCTTTTAACAAGGAACGAATATACGTCATTTTAAATAAATAAGTAGATTTGTCAATGTCAATATCTGAGGAAGGATCTTCTGAATCAGATAGATCTTCATCAGAGGATGATTATTCAGTATGTTGTCGGTCACTTGAAATTTCATCAACTTTATGAGAAGTTTTAAAAGACCTTTTACGTTTATTAGAAGGCGGAATATCAGACAAAGCATTCTGGATTGAATCAGCAATAAAATCTTTTATATTCACATGGATATCATGTACATTAGATGTTGAAGGAACAACAGGCATTCTACTATTACTGATGGATACATTCTCTGCATGTAAAAGTTTATCATGACAACTATTACATACCACAGCTGGAGATATAATCTCCACAAATTTACAACAGATGCACTTAGCTTTGGTAGAGCTGTTATCAGGCAGCAGGGTTCCAACAGTGGTTTCTGAGACAGGATCAGATTGAGACATCTTGCAAATGTAAGAGAAAAAACAACATATAAAGCAAAATGATCAATTTCCTTATATGGCAGTTTCAGGAATGAGAAAAAATTCAAACAGAATAGCCCTCTGACATAGAAAAAGGCAAGAGGCACCAAGTATGACGCACAACGCAAAATTAATTTTTTTGGCGCTAACAACATCCGGAAATGACACACTCGCGCCATTGCAGACACAACCTTGTGCAATAAAACTCGGCATCAACTAAGACGCCGGAGGTTGGGGACTTCCGGTCGGTGGGTGGAGCCAACAGGTAGTGTGCAGGTAGCTGCCTGAAACTTCACATCTCCCTGTAAGGGGAATTAAGCCACTATTCTCCGGCATACTGAAGGCTACCGGTGTCCTATCCTCTACACATAGGCTGGTACATGATCTGCGGATCACAGAATGGAAGTCCACATGAGGCATTAAAGTGCTAAGCTGCTCTAGCACCTTGATAAGAACACCTCTATGTACACCCCTATGTACGTATGAACTATGGTATACAGCTAATTCTTATAACCAGCTGCACCTGTGTGTTACACGGAACTCTGTGCTATCCCAGAAAGGCGGACACTATGGTATACAAATCCCGCTAACAGCTCACCTGGAATGCTGAGAGCTGAGAACGCTGAAAGCAGAGACTTATACACACGGATAGCACTAAACTGTGTGCTGATATCTGGGCTTTGATCGGAACACGCCTCACTCAAAGAACGGGATACCCAAGGAGCTACCGGTTATCTTATGCTGACTGGTCAGGTAATAAGACCTGTTGGGAGACGGATTACATACGACAGAACACTACGCCGCAACACAGGGTGCTTACATACAACTTACCTGTGGAGATTGTCATAACGTTTACTGTCTGCGGAGAGATACAGGTGGTCAGTGGCCCGTGAGTGGTGGCAGTGGGGTCGAGGAGTTTGGGGTCTGGAGTCGTTGGAACGGCTCAGTTTGCTGCATCCCGGGATTCCTGTGGTGGGTCCGGGACCTGATATCGCTCCCTGGAAGAGCGGTCTGCATTTTTACATTTGCTCCCTGAGGTGGAAGATTTGAACCAATACAGAGCCAAAGACCCCGCGCACCCTCAGCCAAAAGGAGCCAACAGATGGGATCGGCAACTAGAGAGTGAAATAGGCTCTCCCGCAAGTGCTTTTTCTTTTGCAGCAGATGGCAGTGAAGAGCTCGGAGTACCTATCTGCTGGTCGTGTGCTGTGGTGAGGGTGAGTCGTGGTATATAACCTGAACGCCCGTTGAAATTGTAATAAGGAGCTGCTTATCTACACCCAGCTGACTTACCCCAGAAAAGTACTAACAGGGGAACTAAGCTAAGTGGCAACATTTCTTCTTTCATATAACTATGATGCATAAGACCTGGCCTTACAAGGTGAAGCTCCTTTAGTACATTATTGCATATATGAAGGGAACTGTCTACAAGCTTGGCCTGGTAGCTTTGATATTATCTGTTGGCAAGACCAGTCTGGTGAACTGTCAAGCTAATATCTTGATTTTGTCTTTATCCTTGGATATATAAACTGTAGCTATATAGCAGCACTACACCCCGTTAAGCTTCTAATGTTACCAAGATATTTACATGTTTACATATTTACATGTCTATGGATATTATGGTTATGTGAATACTGTGTAACCAGTCAATTACAGTATTAGAAATTGGTAGTAAATTTTGTCGCAGAAGTTGCAAAGGGCTCTGTGAAAATGTAAACATGTAAAATATATATATATATATATATATATATATATATATATATATATATATATAAAAAAGGAGATATATATATTTCTATAGAGGGAACTAGAGGTAAGACTGCTAGGTGGAGTATAGAGTGTTGTGTAGCATTAATAATAGGAAGTTCTCCACCATTTGAATAATATCAATTGCCCACTGGTAGAAAGAATTTAGTTCTGTAATATACTGAGAAAGGTACTGGATAGCAATTAGTAAAGGGAAGGAGGCAGGGATAAAGGGAAGAAAAGAGAGAAAAAAAAAAAAGGGAAAAAACTCCCGACAAAAAGTTTTGTGATAAGAATCTGTTATATGGTAGTCTCTATAACTACAGGAGTCTGATTGTCCTGTCTGAGGGCCGTTCTTTTTACATTTGCTGATTTGAGTACTGGGGACTCCTGATAGGTAGACTACAGATAGGAGCTAGTTAAAATCTTTTGTTTGCACTTTGCACTTTGGTTGTTGCTTCTTTTTTTTTTTTTTTTGGCACCACACTGTTACACAAGACACACCCAGTTTGTACACAGAAACAAGTAGAGAAAACTCTACCATTAATAAAACTCACATCTAGGTCCCAAGAGATTCTAAGATATTAGCAAATTCCACATTTTTTTTTTTCTTCACTAAAATCCATAGCACATACAATTCCTAATTTAGGTCATCCCACACATTTTTGTATTCCCTAAAAAACAATTGGTTTCACGTACACAGAACACACGCCACACACTGACACAGGTGAATGGATAGATTTATATCACTACAAAAGAGCTCCTCTCCAAATATGCCTCCCAAAAGAGACAAAAAAAACAGTTTAAAACCAGCTGACCCCATCTTAGATATGTCACAAGAGACTGTCTGGTATTGGCAGCTGCGATATGGCCGAACTGGGGGCAGAAATAGCGAAGATATTTACTCCCCACTTAGATGCGGCCAAAAAAGAGATTAAATCTGAAATTGCCAACCTATCTTGTGAAATTCGACAATTTAACAGTAGAATCGAGGAGGTGGAGACCAGAGTGTCTGAGTTAGAGGACAGGATTAATAGTATCACGCCTATTTCAGTTAAACAAGATAGGGCCATCACGTCACTGCAGGCAATGATTGAAGACCTAAAAGATAGGTCGAGGCGCAATAAACTGAGGGTTGTTGGCCTACCAGAATCTGTGGGTCCACAGGACTTGATGGCCTTTGTCACTGTCACTCTTCCCCAGGCACTCCTGATACCTCCCCCTCCGGTATCCTTCCAGATAGAGAGAGTCCACTGAATTGGATTTCGGAGAGAAATTAGTAACATTGAGGCTAAACCCAGAACAATCATCTTTAAATTTGTTAACTACCAAGATAAGCTTTTATATTTAAAGCATTATAGAAAACTTGACTCCCTTTGTATTGACTCACATAAGATTTTAATTTTCCAAGATTTTTCTGCCGAGACAGTAGCCAAAAGAAGGGAAATGTCCCCATTCTTTTCAAAGTTTATGATGGCAGGGTTCAATGTTAGATAAGTCTACCCAGCAAAACTTATCTTAACGAAGGAAGGGAAGTCCTACACTGTAAACAATACAGATGAAGCATCTTCTTTATGTAAGGATTTAGTGGTAACTTGAATTGGGGACAGATCGCACTTTTATCTAATATGTTGTGATTATTATCAAGGATGGATTATGTTGCTATATATTGTTTGATGTTGCTGTGTGGACGCAATGAAGTACATTGCATAAGTTTTAATTTCCTTTATTTGCTTTGGTTGGGTGTTTTTTTTTTTTTTTTTTTCTGTCTTTCGTCTCCTCCTCAATGCCTCTCTCTTACTCTCCTCCTTCTCCCCTATCTCCCGCCCTCCTTTTTGGGCATATTTACCTTTGGTACTTTTTGCAGATGAAACATCCCTTTGGGATAGTTGTTATCTTTTTAAAAATAAAAAATGTCTCTCCCTCTTAAAATCGTTTTGGGTTAGATTAGGGGTATGTGGGTGGTGGGTTGTAATGTTGGGGGGGGGGTATTGTATGTTTTTTTTTACAGGCAAAAGAGCTGAATTATTTGGGGCATGCCCCGCAAATGGCCCTTTTCAGGGCTGGTAAGGTAAAAGAGCTTTGAACTTTTTTAATTTAGAATAGGGTAGGGCATTTTTTTATTTTGGGGGTCTTTGTTATTTTATTAGGGGGCTTAGAGTAGGTGTAATTAGTTTAAAATTGTTGTAATATTTTTCTAATGTTTGTAAATATTTTTTTATTTTTTGTAACTTAGTTCTTTTTTATTTTTGTACTTTAGTTTGTTTATTTAATTGTAGTTATTTGTAGGTATTGTATTTAATTAATTTATTGATAGTGTAGTGTTAGGTTTAATTGTAGATAATTGTAGGTATTTTATTTAATTAATTTATTGATAGTGTAGTGTTAGGTTTAATTGTAACTTAGGTTAGGATTTATTTTACAGGTAATTTTGTAATTATTTTAACTATTTTAGCTATTGTACCTGGTTAAAATAATTACAAAGTTGCCTGTAAAATAAATATTAATCCTAAAATAGCTACAATATAATTTTAATTTATATTGTAGCTATATTAGGATTTATTTTACAGGTAAGTATTTAGCTTTAAATAGGAATAATTTATTTAATAAGAGTTAATTTATTTTGTTAGATAAAAATTATATTTAACTTAGGGGGGTGTTAGGGTTAGAATTAGCTTTAGGGGTTAAAAAATGTAATTATAGTAGCGGTGAGCTCCGGTCGGCAGATTAGGGGTTAATGCTTGAAGTTAGGTGTCGGCGATGTTAGGGAGGGCAGATTAGGGGTTAATACTATTTATTATAGGGTTATTGAGGCGGGAGTGAGGCGGATTAGGGGTTAATAACTTTATTATAGTAGCAGTGCGGTCCGCTCGGCAGATTAGGGGTTAATAAGTGTAGGTAGGTGGCGGCGACGTTGGGGGGGCAGATTAGGGGTTAATAAATATAATATAGGTGTCGGCGGTATTAGGGGCAGCAGATTAGGGGTACATAGGGATAACTTAGCTGGCGGCGGTGTACGGAGCGGCAGATTAGGGGTTAAAAAATTTAATAGAGTGGCGGCGATGTGGGGGGACCTCGGTTTAGGGGTACATAGGTAGTTTATGGGTGTTAGTGTACTTTAGAGCACAGTAGTTAAGAGCTTTATAAACCGGCGTTAGCCCAGAAAGCTCTTAACTCCTGTTTTTTTTCTGCGGCTGGAGTTTTGTCGTTAGATTTCTAATGCTCACTTCAGCCACGACTCTAAATACCGGCGTTAGAAAGATCCCATTGAAAAGATAGGATACGCAAATGGCGTAGGGGGATCTGCGGTATGGAAAAGTCGCGGCTGTAAAGTGAGCGTTAGATCCTTTCCTGACTGACTCCAAATACCAGAGGGCGGTAAAAACCAGCGTTAGGATCCTCTAACGCTGGTTTTGACGGCTACCGCCCAACTCTAAATCTAGCCGAGAGTAAATAAAAATACGATAACAGCTATTAAGAAAGATACCACGAGAGTAACAAATAATATGGATATCAGTAAAATTTTTGTAGACTATTTTAAAGATCTATATAAATTAGAAGAATGTACTATAGACAAAGGGAAATTGTTTTGGGAGAAGATTAAGGTACCGAAGCTCTCTGCAGACATGCTAGCGGAGATTAACGCCGCTATATTAGAGACTGAAATACAAACTGCTATTAAGTCAGCTAAGACTAACAAAGCAGCTGGACCGGACTGTCTACCGACCGAATTCTATAGGATCTTAGGGGAGCATGTTGTACCATCCCTCCGGAAGTTATTCAATTTCTATTTTGTTGAGAAAAATAAGTGTTCCCCATATTTTACGGCCACCAAAATTACTCTAATTGCCAAAAAAATTAAGACCCAGAGCAAACAGCTTCATATAGACCGATATCAATTCTTAATACGGATTATAAGCTTCTAATGAATATTTTGGCAAACCGTTTAAAGCCGCATCTTAGTTCAATAATTCATGAAAATCAATCTGGCGTTATGCCTAATAGGAATCCTGCTAAAAATATGCGTAAAGTCTTGACGTTACTGGATTTCTGTTCTAATAAGTTTAAAAAAGATATATGCGGGAGCACTGAAGATTTAGCCTTACTATCGGTTGATGCGGAAAAGGCATTTGATCGTATCTCTTGGGAGCATTTGTTCTTCTCATTAGAACAATTCGGAATCACGGGAAATTTTAATCAATACATTCAATTAATCTACTCAGACCGAAGGTCGGCTTTAATCATTAACGGGGAGATCACAGAACGGTTCCTACTACAAAGGGGTACCCGTCAAGGCTGCCCGCTATCGCCCCTACTATTCAATATATCTCTAGAGCCTTTAGCGATGTTGCAACAACAATTAGAGGGCATCAAAATTGCGGGGCAAAAACTAGTTCTATTGTTGTATGCAGATGATCTGCTTTTATTTATGAGTAACATCAAAGATATCTTACCCAAATTCCTGGAAATTATTAATATTTTCGGGAAAATATCTGGCTATAAGATCAACTTGACAAAATCGGAATTGATGTGGCTGGACAGGAAAAAAGAGTATGCTATCATACATCCTTTTGCCGAAGTTCGGAATATATCATATCTGGGTATTATGTTAAGCCCTTACCCGGAGGAATGGTACAATATGAACCTTCAGAAATGCTTCACTGCCTGTAAACGTAAATTGGAGGATTGGATCAATCTGCCAATTTCTTTAACTGCTAGGGTTATGCTAATAAAAACAGTGCTATTTCCCAAATTATTGTATTATATACAAAATATTCCAATCCCTATCCATAAACGTGACTTAAAGGGACACTGTACCCAAAAATTTTCTTTTGTGATTCAGATAGAGCATGCAATTTTAAGCAACTTTCTAATTTACTCCTATTATCCATTTTTCTTCGTTCTCTTGCTATCTTTATATGAAAAAGAAGGCATCTTAGGTTTTTTTCTTGGTTCAGCACTCTGGACAGCAGTTTTTGATTGGTGGATGAATTTATCCACCAATCAGCAAGGACAACCCAGGTTGTTCACCAAAAATGGGCCGGCATCTAAGCTTACATTCTTGCATTTCAAATAAAGATACCAAGAGAATAAAGAACATTTGATAATAGGAGTAAATTAGAAAGTTGCTTAAAATTGCATGCTCTATCTGAATCACAAAAGAAAATTTTTGGGTACAGTGTCCCTTTAATAGAGTATAACAGGGCCTGTTCGAAATTTCTCTGGAAAGGCGCTAAACCACGTATAGCGATAGCCCGGGTTATGAATAATAAAACAGCTGCAGGGTTGGCGCTTCCGAATATGCAACTGTATAGCCTAGCTGCGCGCAGTAAGGTTGCAATAGATTGGCTCCTAGAGCAGGAACAAATCTCCTCTATAGCCTGGGAAACCGCACTGGTCTCCCCATTTAGACTAGATGCATTGCTACACTGTACCATTACAGAACTTCCTTCAGACCCTTTCCAACTAATAACTTTCAGGAACATTATTATGGCATGGCAGGAAATATGTAATGAAACAGGTTGTTCTCCACATGTTTCCAAATTTCTCCCCATTGTCGGGAATCCAAATTTCATGCCTGGTCTAGGTGACGGACTATTTACACAATGGTTTCGGAAGGGTTTGATTTACATTATGCAACTGGTGGATGTAAACTTAAACGTATTAACTTTCGGAGAATTAAGTAATCAATTTGGACTTACAAAGCGCAATTTCTATGCATTTTTGCAAGTAAGGAATTATATAGGTGAACTCAAACAAAGATATGGGCTGGACTGGTCGCTCAAAGATTTACAAATCAAGATTAACATCTATTCAACGGGATGCTTCTTTATCTCTGCTCTCTACTCTCTTCTCAATCAGAGGACCTCTTTAGAACAATTAGATTACATAGTAACTAAATGGCGCTCCGCGTTTCCACATATTGATAGACAGGTAATATTGGATACTTTCAAGTTAACAGAAAAGAGCTGGGTTTTGACAGCATGGGGAGAATCTCAAATTAAGATAGCGCTAATGACATATTTGACCCCCGCAAAATTATCGAGATGGTATGGGGTTAATATTCCTTGTGCCAGATGCAGTGCTACCTTTGCAGATATCATACATTGTTTTTGGACCTGTCCTAGGATTGGGCAGTTTTGGGCTAAGATAGTATATTGGATGAACGCAATTCTCAGACTTGATTACGCTATTCAGCCCTTGGAGATTTTGTGTTTAGTTAAATCTCAAGGAGCAGTTCGGAATCTGAAACTGATTAATATAATTATAATTTTGAGCAGAAATTTGATATTGAGAAAATGGAAAGCAAAAAGGGCGCCCACCTTGAGAGAGCTTAAACAGGCCTTGTTAGCTCATTGTATGTCTGAGCATTACAATCTTCAAGGGATGTCCGATGACCGAGTAGAATTGTTCTTTAAACATTGGAAAGTTTTCATATTATCACTACCATCTGGGACCCAAAATATCATAGTTAAACCATTTGTTAAATCAGTTTTCTTTCAGCTACAAGTGCTGGCTGGCACCTTTCCTAGTACCTGGCTCGCAATCAATAATGTAGGGCTATAATGGGCGAGACAGGGATGGAGGAAGCGATTATACACGTATATGTCTTAAGTTTTTTTTTTGTTTTTTTTTCTCCCCCCACCCAACCAGTTTTCTTTCTAAATATGTTAGTAAGGAAGTATTACGTATGTAACTATAGTAAAGATAATGGAATATTATGTTGATTGGAAATCTAGAATATGTTATGCCGACTTTATTTTTCTGAGGGCTATTTAGCCAAACTAACTGTTTATTTTGGATTTGTGTAACTGTTTGAATTGGCAATGCGTAAAATAAAAATAAAATAAAGATTTAAAAAAAAAAACTAAGACACCGGAAATGACGAATTTGCATCACAGAACGTACCTTTGCGCCAAAAATGACGCAATAAACATCAGCATTTTGCACCCTCGCAAGCCTAATTTTGCCCACAAAAATTTAATGAAAAAGCAGTCAATTTGAAAAAAGACTTTACCCCAGGTAAGAAAAATATTTTCCTAAATATGTTTTTTCCCAAATATGAAACTGATAGTCTGCAAAAGGAAATATACATAAACCTAACTCATGGCAAATATAAGTACAATACATATATTTAGAACTTTATATTAATGCATAAAGTGCCAAACCATAGCTAAGAGTGTCGTAAGTAATGAAAACATACTTACCGAAAGACACCCATCCACATATAGCAGATAACCAAACCAGTACTGAAACGGTTATCAGTAGAGGTAATGGAATATGAGAGTACATTGTCAATCTGAAAAGGGAGGTAGGAGATGAATCTCTATGACCGATAACAGAGAACCTATGAAAAAAAATTCCCGCCAGGAAAACAATAGAATTCAATAGGTGATACTCCCTTCACATCCCTCTGACTTTCACTGTACTCTGAGAGGAATCGGGCTTCAGCATGCTGAGAAGTGCATATCAACGTAGAAAATCAAGCACAAACTTACTTCACCACCTCCATAGGAGGCAAAGTTTGTAAAACTGATTTGTGGGTGTGGTGAGGGGTGTATTTATAGGCATTTTGAGGTTTGGGAAACTTTGCCCCTCCTGGTAGGATTGTATATCCTATACGTCACTAGCTCATGGACTCTTGCCAATTACATGAAAGAAATGTAGGTTTAGCGAAGTACAGATTATTGAGAACATTTCTTGGAATGTGGGGAGGATAAGGATAATCTGCTCTATAAATAGAAAAGTATATGTAAGTGGTTTAATGAATCACTTCTCTCTCTCTTTTCTCATGTCATTCTTAGTCTTTGAGAATGAATGGATATTCTATATTTCATAAATGGTACAACATATTACATTTATTTACTGGAATGTAGGAGATAACCTCTCACATAAAAAGAAAAGTAACACTTAAGCATCTGAAGGATACATTTAGCCACCAAGGGCTACCCAGCTGCTGAACCAAAGATGGGCCAGCTCCTATGCTAACATTCCTCCTTTTTCAAATAAAGATACTAAGAGAATGAAGAAAAATTGATAACAGGAGTAAAATTAGAAAGTTGCTTAGAAAGTTCAGGATACCTTTAATGCAAATATAGTTTTTTTCTGCAAGAGACTGATCTCAAGAAGAAGTAATTCAACTTAAGTCAGGTTGGTTTGGAGAGGTTTTACACTACCCCCCTGTATGAGCAGAAAAAAATAGGTTTTGCTATATTATTGGGATAACATTACTATACTCTGCGTTACTTCATATATTTGAACCTGATGGAAGATTTATTTCCCAATATATAATGTATACGGCCTGCATTTTGGTCTAATTTACAAGCTAAATTGTTAGAGGCATCTCAAGGTCATATTATCCTTGGGGGGGATTTTATTATGGTTTATCAAATCCCTTTTGACAGGTTCAGAGATGGAAAAAAGTTATTAAAACTAGAAGAGATAAATTGGAGGCAAATGTATTAACAAACTAATAAATAATATAAATTTAAAAAGATAGAGGATAAATCATCCAGAAAAAAAGAGAATACACATGTTTATCTAAAGTACACAAGACCTATTCTAGAATAGATATGTTTTTAATAAGCGAGCGATTGCAAGGGACAGAGATATAAGGCTCCATAGGTAATATTACCCTCTCTGATCATGCTCCCATAATTATATAGATTACATTGGCTGGTCTAAATACTCATTTTAGACAATTTAACAAAAGAAATGTAGCAAATATTAACAAGGAATATTAAATTAATAAACCATGGATATTCTGGGAGGCATCCATATTGTGCTGAGAGGGGAAATAATAGCCCATATTAGTAAAATTGTAAAGAAGCAAAAGAAAAGAGAGAGTGAAGTAAAATATTTAACCAATTCATTTAATTAATATTTATCAAACCAAAGAAACGATTTGGTAAAATATGATCAGGCAAAGAAAGAAAGAGACACACTTTTAATCCATCTTACTACACAGAAAGAATTTTGATCCAGAGCCAAATTTTACATTTGCATTTGGTGCTAAAACAGGGAAACATTTGGCTAAACTTGCCAAGAATTATAATAAATCTAATAATATTTATTCTTTAAGAGTTGATGGGAATATACTTAATACAATGAAGGATATTACTCAAACGTTTACTAGATATTTCCAGGATCTTTATGCATATAGTGAGTCTCACAAAGAAAACAATAATGAGTTTTGGTCAAATCTAAAGAATCCTAAGCTCTTTATAGAATTACTTCAAAAAACAAATATGCCTCAGAAGAGGATATTGTGCAAACAATTAAAAATATAGGGTGATTACATATACGGCACAGGCTTCAGCATAACTTCTGAAACCTGAGCCGCACGTAATTTCACCTCACACATTGGGGTATCACATATACGGCGACGTCAGATGCTAGACTGGCGTAAGCAGGACAAACTGGTGATCTTTAGAAATGTGCACAATTACACATTTCTGTCGTCACAAGTAACTTACGCCAGTATTATGTCCGTGTAAAGTGTCAATAAAGAGTATTTTTATGCAAATGAGGATAACACACGTAAAAATGAAACCCGGAATTAAACTAAAAAAGCGGCACGTAATTACGCTATTCAAAATCCCTATATAAACCCCTGTGCAACTGCCATTTTCTTGCGTGTGTTTGGATTGTTCGTTGAGCTACAATAAACGGCCAACGAGTGGAGGATTAGTGACAGTAGAGAGAAAGGTACAAACAGAATAAATAGTTAGGTCGCATTGGTGGATTGAGTAAACTTGTACACTTACACATATTCTGACATTGGTTTGGTTGTGATTGTGTGACTGAACTGGGAGTGAGTGGGAGTGTGTGCAGTGTGATTAGTGTGAGGATGGAAGGGAGAGGTAGGGATGAGGGGAGGAGGGGTGAGGAGTGGCAGGGAGAGGAGGATAGGAGAGGACAGAAGGAGCCGTGGGCCCCCTGACACGGAGTAAGTGGAGCGGGGAGAGGGAGAGCCAGAAGGGATGATGGGAGGAGAGATGCCAGAGAGCCCCAGATACCAGGCACATCCAGGAGAGGAACAGAGGGTGCACATGGGGACAGAAGGGGGGAAGAGGGAGAGGATAAGGAGGAGCTCACACTGCCAGGGACATCACAGGGAGGAAGCCAAGTGGCCATGAAGGATGAGAGGCTGAAATGTCCCAACTTCTCATTTGCTGTAAAATGTTGCCCTAGTCCAGGCCATCATGGACAACTACAGTGACCTCTTCGGGCATGAGAAGGGCAAAGGTAGTGCCAAAAAAGAAGAACTGCATGGATGGCGGCAGAGGATGCCGTCAACAGTGTAGCCCCGCAGAGGAGGACTGTAGAGGTCCTGAAAAAGGGTTGGAATGATTTTAAGAGGAGGGTCAAAAAGAAGATGGAGCCGGAAACTGTTCACCAGAAGGGAACAGGCAGTGGGCCATCCCTGGAAAACGAAAACAACACCTGTCAGGAGATGATACGCAGGTCCCTGAGTATCACAGCAGTCCGTGAACCTCCAGGTGCTCTTGACTCAGGGGTTGCAACCACAGCACATCATTCTGGTGAGTAACATCCCACACACCTGTATTATATGTAATTGCAATACAACATCCTTTAATATCACACATTCATGGACATGATGAGGAGCATGGTATTTGGAGTACTAAAAAACATCTACAATTATACTTGACATTACTGCTACATAACACAATGCAATTCATGATGTGAGGTGGAATAGTGCAATACTAACATGTCTCAGAGTAAGACAGGTCACAAGCCAGATGTAGAGTTTTCATTAAATGGACACTATAGCCACCACAATACATTTAGATCAATAAAGCAGGTTCTGTGCCTAGATCAAGCTAAAGTAAATTGTGTGACCATAGTGTCACTTAAAGAGCACATTATTTCATAATTGACATGTACACATAACTATTGTATGAAACACATCCCTGTATACTGCTCCTATTCAAATCACTCATAGACCAACTCACAATGTGCACATGCATATTATAGAGTTTGACATGTGAATCAGTGTAGGCCCTAGCATGTATCAATGTACATTGTATGCCCACATGGACATATATCTGACTGTACTAATACCTCTCATCCTTTAACTACTCCACAAAAGCTCCTGTCACAAGGATACAAACTGCCATGCCACCACCACCACCAGTCTTCATGCAACTGCAGGAACAGTGTGCTCCCAGGCATGAGCATGGTTGGATGGGTTCAGTTTAGGACCCGGGAGTGATGCCACCGACATTTCCATATGACCCCTGGCAACATTCATGGCCAGAGGACTATCCTCCCTTTGGTTTTGAGGGAGAGCCAAGACAGGCACAAAGGGTCCATGTATTTACACCCCCCACATCACAATCACATTCTCATGTCAGTCATTGATATTACCCACAGACAATGTCCCAGGGTGTGCCTGAGGTTGAGTGGTCACACATTGGTCATCAGTGGGAATACCAATCATCTTTGAGAGCTCCACCATCTTCTTCCCTGGGACGAGCTCCACCATCTTATTCCCTGGGACGAGCGCCACCATCTTCTTCCCTGGGATGAGCTCCAACATCTGCAGATGAAAATACAGCAGAAGCTACAGCTGCACCTGCCCCTCAAGCACCAGAAGCTACAGCTGCACCTCAAGCACTAGAAGTACATATACCAGCATCACCTCTTCTCCAACATCGTGGCCATCAAACAACTGCCACCCCTGTTGGTCAACAGTCTGTGAATGCATTGTATTTTCCCCTGGGTGAGGAATACACTCCAGAAGAGGCTCATCAGAAGCTCTGAGAGCTTACAAAGAGGCCAAGAGAGGTTCTTCAGAGACCAAGGGTTACACAGACATAGCATAGAGCTGCAGAGGGACATTGCAGCATTGTTAAGTTCGAGTGTTCAAAACCAGTCACAGATGATGCAAATTCTATCTGATATGCAGATGAACAAAAGATGGAGAGAACAAAATCAATATTTCTGTGTTGGTTGAGCACTTTATACACAAGCAGGACACTGCCTCCATCCTATCCTCTGTCGCCAGCACACCAGCAAAAACACGAGAATCTGCTAGAAGAAGGAGAACAAGGCAATCCACTACAGGAACCTCAACTCCCTCATCCAAAAAGCCAAACTAAAAATAAATGTTATTATAGTTCACCATAAACATTGTCCTTTGTTATTTACCATGTAATTGTCATACACATCAATGTGAGGTGTGTTTTATTACACTAATATTGTTAAAACATGATAATATGACCTGTGTTGAAATAGCAATAAAAACAGGTAAGATTATTATGTTCATGACATATTCATGTACTATAACGGACATCACATAGTTGTGTATGAAGGGTACATATAGTAATATTCACTTATAAGATATAAATCAATGTTTCTCACATCCAATATAAATTGACACATGGGTATATATATACAAATAAGACTAGGTGTCTGTGCCTTCCTTCATATGTGGAATAACGAATGACTGTTGACAAAAAGGTGGTACTGTAGTCTGGGGTGCTAGCCCCTATAACCATACACTTACTTCCAGTAACCTCAATCGATATGAGGTAAATAGCCGCTTAGTCAGAATAGCGCCCCACTCACTGATGTCTCCAGGCCGTGGATAATAAGAACTAGAGGAGCTTGATCAGCCGTGCAAAGCCTTGAGTATGGTAGTATACCTTCCTCAGCTTCAATCCACACCCTGTATCAATCCCCGTCTCAATATGCAGGTGTAGGTATATGTGAAAAAAAAGCCCCGTATAGTGAAGAACGTTTATTGCAACATGAAAATCACATAGGTCCTCATTGTGATTGAGTAAAACCTCAATCACAACGAGGAAGGTAAAAGCATTGAGATAACAGCAATATCTCAGAACAAGGTGAAAAGAGGCACCGGGAAGAATACCAACTCCGAATTTTCTATTAACTCAATGCATAAGAATATACAACGTCCCTGACGCATTTCATAGTCTCCTTCTTCCTCAGAGGGATGATTGAGTTTAAAAAGCGGCAGCTGGAAGAATCAGGACGATGAAACTGACTCCTGATTGGACCAGATACACTGCTGCTTATTGGACAAAAATGGTGACGTGTGATTGGACGCCCAACGTCATGTGTAAGTATCACAAGACCAGAATCCACAACTATTAGGGGAAATTTTAAGGTAGACTTTTCATTACATTGCTCATTTTTGCCCAAACAATAGAACCATATATACGGGCATAATTGCAGGCTACTTAAATTAATGCATAAGCTACAACTACCTAAAAATACTCATATGATCTGACTAACATTATAATACCAAATACATTAGTAAAGTCAGACATATATAAAAACCATGAACATCTAAAACATACATTATTATACATATTACTTAGATAAATAAGTCTGTATCGCATTAGATACAAAAACAACATACAAAAACAAGAATAAAAAAGACACATATTTCATTATCTCCCTCATTGTATGTAGTAGTCATATTAATGCCTGAAATATTCTCCTGACAATCCTTTTTGGGTTTATTTTTATTTTCATTAGGATTATTGCTGTCTGTTATTGGACTCACATTGCAATCTGAAAATGACTCTCTATCTAGATTGTCTACTTTATTATAAGCAATTTCTATTGTTTTTTAGAATAACCTTTAGCCATGAATTTCTTCTTTAGTAAGGACGCTTCTATTTTAAAATCCTCTAATTTGCTACGGTTTCTCCTTAAGTGCTGAAACTGGTCATACAGGATATTTTTTATCCAACCAGGATTATGGCAGCTTTTCGAATTAAGATAGCTGTTGCTGTCCGTCGTTTTTTTGTACAGTTTAGTGAGAATTTTATCATTTTCATTAAATAAAATAAGGTCCAGAAATTCAATTTAATTTTTACTAACTTTATCTGTAAATGTTAAATTGTAATTATTATTATTAATATAAGAAATTAAATTCTTCAGAGTCACATCATCACCATTCCAGATTAACAGAATGTCATCGATAAATCTCATCCATGTTACTATATTTTTGGAAAAAAGGATTGTTCTCCCAAATGTGATTCTTTTCCTAGAAACCCATATACAGGTTAGCGAAACTGGGGGCAAATTTATTGCCCATCGCAGTTCCGCTAACCTGTAGATAGAAGTCATTATTAAAGCAGAAATAATTTCTTTCTAAAATAAATTTAATAGATTCCAAAAGGAAATCTTACTGGGCATAGGGCAATAAGGTTATGATAATTCAGCCAAAACTTAATGGCTTCCAAGCCCAATGTATGGGGAATGTTAGTATACAGCGCACTCACGTCAAGGGTCACCCATTTCAAATTTGGTGCCCATGAAATATTTGAATTTCTATTTATAGTATGAGGAGTGTCGCGTAAAAAAGACTTCAAAGTAGGGACAATGGGTTGTAGATATGTATCTACATACTCAGATAATTTGGTAGTCAAAGAACCAATGCCCCAAAACCATTGGTCTGCCCGGAGGGCAGGTAGCATGCTTATGTATTTTGGGCAAATGATAAAAGGTAGCTAGTTTGGGAGCATTATGATCTAGAAATTTCCATTCATTTTCATTCAAAATATTCTGATAATTAGCAGTATCCAAAAGAGATTTATATTCTCTAAGGTACCTCTCTGTAGGATCCAAAGTAAGCTTCACATAAGTTAAAGTGTCATCAAAAAGTCTGTAAGCTTCTGTTAAATAATCAGCCCTATTTTGTACGACAATACTATGGCCCTTGTCTGCTTCCCTTATTATGATCTCTTGATCAAAATCTGTTAAAATCTGACCGCGCTCAACCTTGTGTCTGTAGCTCCTAGTATTGTGGGTACCAGCGCCCCCAAAAAGGTGATTGTAGTGCTAAAAATAAATACACAGAGCACCTCCTCAAAGGCTAAGACACTAGTAGTGACAAGATTATTTAAATAAAATATGTTGAAATTCTATAGGGCTATATAAAATATTTTATAAGCTACTTATAGCTAAAATATACAAACAAGATACAAAAGTGGATCCACTTAAAATTAACAATAAAATATGCATATATCTATATAAAAAACAATAATACAATTGTGGTTAAAAACCACAACAAAACTTAATCACAAAATAAATTACAATAAAACAGCTGTTAACTGATAAGCTGGTTGATGGTTGGATAAAAAATATAAATATATAAAAACATCAATTTACTGAGTGGGTGTCCATAAATATGTAGGTCCCAAACTTTAAATTCGTTCCAGAGAGTGAATGTCCAATATGAAGATTCTATTTTAAAACAATTATCCTTATATATCCCTCGATAAACGGTGAAATGATGAAGTGTGTAAAAAAAGAAAAACGTAGTGGTTTTCAAATCAAATTTAAAAAATTATTGTGAGTATCCAAAAAATCCTGAAAAGATGATGTGATGAAGTGAACGTGAATAATCAAAAATGTGTGTACACAAAAATGAAAAAAATAAAAGGAAAAAATGTGAAAAAATAATCCAAATGAATATTTAGGATGTGTTAAAGTGAATAACACACTTATAAAGTGACCCTTATGTGAATACAAGATGTGAAGAGATGCTCCTAAAAAGTTATTCCTGTGTGTAAACGATGAAAAAAATACAGAAATGGATCCTATGTCTCACGGATCAATTCATTCAAAGATATACCTGTAATAAAACAAATATAACATAGTGCAAAACTGCTATTCAAACTTAGTCAGTAATTGAAAAGAAGCTTACCATATATATCAACGCGTTTCGGCCCTAAGAACTGGGCCTTTATCAAGACTATTTATAATAGTCTTGATAAAGGCCCAGTTCTTAGGGCCGAAATGCGTTGACATATTTGGTAAGCTTCTTTTCAATTACTGACTAAGTTTGAATAGCAGTTTTGCACTATGTTATATTTGTTTTATTACAGGTATATCTTTGAATGAATTGATCCCTGAGACATAGGATCCATTTCTGTATTTTTCATCGTTTACACACAGGAATAACTTTTTAGGAGCATCTCTTCACATCTTGTATTCACATAAGGGTCACTTTATAAGTGTGTTATTCACTTTAACACATCCTAAATATTAATTTGGATTATTTTTTCACATTTTTTTCCTTTTTCTTTTTTCATTTTTGTGTACACACATTTTTGATTATTCACGTCCACTTCATCACATCATCTTTTCAGGATTTTTTGGATACTCACAATAATTTTTTAAATTTGATTTGAAAACCACTACGTTTTTCTTTTTTTACACACTTCATCATTTCACCGTTTATCGAGGGATATATAAGGATAATTGTTTTAAAATAGAATCTTCATATTGGACATTCACTCTCTGGAAAGAATTTAAAGTTTGGGACCTACATATTTATGGACACCCACTCAGTAAATTGATGTTTTTATATATTTATATTTTTTATCCAACCATCAACCAGCTTATCAGTTAACAGCTGTTTTATTGTAATTTATTTTGTGATTAAGTTTTGTTGTGGTTTTTAACCACAATTGTATTATTGTTTTTTTTATATAGATATATGCATATTTTATTGTTAATTTTAAGTGGATCCACTTTTGTATCTTGTTTGTATATTTTAGCTATAAGTAGCTTATAAAATATTTTATATACCCCTATAGAATTTCAACATATTCTATTTAAATAATCTTGTCACTACTAGTGTCTTAGCCTTTTAGGAGGCGCTCTGTGTATTTATTTTTAGCACTATGATCTCTTGATCATTGCTTAGCTTTTCTAAAGTTTGTTTTTCTTTTTTTAAGAGATTATCCTTTTTAATTCTTACACCACTCATTCAAACCCTCTTCTACCATATTTGCAAATCCTGGAATATGGTAGTATAACTTCCTCAGCTTCAATCCACACCCCGTATCAATCCTCGTCTCAATATTCATGTGAAAAGAAGAAAATGCCCCATATAGTGAAGAACATTTATTGCAACATGAAAATCACATAGGTCAAATTACCACTCACAATTAGAACCTCTATCACAATGAGGTGAGGTAAAAGCATTGAGATAACAGCAATATCTCAGAACAAGGTGAAAAGAGACGTCGGGTAGGATACCAACTCCGGGGTTCAATTAACTCAATATATAAGAATACACAACGTCCCTGACCCATTTCAAAGTCTCCTTCTTCCTCAGAGGGATGAATGTACTTACAAACAATCGCGTTTAAAAAGCAGCAGCTGGAAGAATCAGGACAACGAAACTGACTCCTGATACACCGTTGCTTATTGGACAAAAATGGTGATGCGTGATTGGATGCCAAATGTCATGTGTATCACAAAACCAGAATCCACAACTAGTAGGGGGAATTTCAAGGTGCACGTGTCATTACATTGCTCATTTTTTTTCCAAACAATAGAACCATATATACGGGCACCATTGCAGGCTACTTAAATTAATGCATAAGCTAAAACTAACTAAAAATAATCATATGATCTGACTAACATTAAAATAACAAATACATTAGTAATGTCAGACATATATAAAAACCATGGACCCTCTAAAACATACATTATTTTACATAGTACTTAGATAAATAAGTCTGTATCGCATTAGATACAAAGACAATATACAAAAACAAGAATAAAAAAGACACATATAAACATATTATTAATATTAATTAAAAATGGAATAAAAACATATAAATACTTAAATACACATATATGTTATACCTAAAAGAGATTACAAATTAAATACTACTCAGCCAGATTACGAGTTTTGAGCGCTATAAAGAAATTAACGACCGCCACAAAAGCGGCGGTATTTAACCTCGCTATAGTGCTGCTATTACAAGTTTACAAAAAGCAGGCTTGGGCGAGCGATATGGTGGCGTTGAGCTCCATGCTTCACCCAAATACAAGCGCTGCTTTGATGTGCTTGTGCATGATTTCCCCATAGACGTCACTGGGGAGAGCCGGCAAAAAAAAAGCCTAACACCTGCGATCAAGGAAACAAAAGCTCCGTAACGCAGCCCCATTGATGTCTATGGGGAAAGAAAAAGTTATGTTTAAACCTAACACCCTAACATAAAAACCGTCTAAACAGCTCTAATCTGCTGCCCGTAACATTGCCGCCACCTACATTACAGTTATTAACCCCTAATCTGCCGCCCCCAATGTCGCCGCCACTATACTAAAGTTATTAACCCCTAAACCTCTGGCCTCCAATATCACTAACACTAAATAAATATATTAAACCCTAAACCAAACCCTAGCCCTAACATAACCCTAAGCATAACCCTAACCCTAACGTAACCCTAACCCTAACATCCCCTAACTTAAATATAATAAAAATCAATCAAACTTTCAATTATTAACTAAATAATACCTATTTAAAACTAAATACAAACTTACCTGTATAATTAAAACCTAAGCTAGCTACAAAATAACTAATAGTTATATTGTAGCTAGCTTAGGTTTTATTTTTATTTCAGTTTATTTATTATAACTAGGTAGACTAGATAGTAAATAGTTATTAACTATTTACTAGCTACCTAATTAAAATAAATACAAAGTTACCTGTAAAATAAAACCTAACCTGCCTTACACTAAAAGCTAACATTACAATAAAATCAATTAAATTAAATGAATCAAATACAATTATCTCCATTACAAACAAAATAAACACTAAATTACACAAAATAAAAAACTAAATTATCAAAAATAAAAATGAATTACTCCTAATCTAATAGCCCTATCAAAATAAAAAAGTCCCCCAAAATAAAAAAAAACCCTAGCCTACACTAAACTGCCAATGGTCCTTAAAAAACCTAACACTAACCCCCGGCGATCCACTTACAGTTTTCGAAGACCGGACATCCATCCTTATCCAGACGGCATCTTCTATCTTTATCTATCTGGCGCGGAGCGGGTCCATCTTCAAGACATCTGGCGCAGAGCATCCTCTTCTTCCGATGCTCCGCGCCGAATGTCTTGAAGATGGACCCGCTCTGTGCCGGATGGATAAAGATAGAAGATGCCATCTGGATGAAGACTTCTGCCGGCTTCGATGAGGACTTCAGCCCGCTTGGATAAAGACTTCTGCCAGCTTCGATGAGGACTTCTGCCGGCTTCGATGAGGACTTCTGCCGGCTTCGATGAGGACTTCTGCCGCTTGTATGAGGATGAATGTCCGGTCTTCGAAAACTGTAAGTGGATCGTCAGGGGTTAGTGTTAGGTTTTTTTAAGGGTTTATTGGGTGGGTTTTATTTTTAGCTTAGGGTTTGGGCAATGTAAAAGAACTAAATGCCCTTTTAAGGGCAATGCCCATCCAAATGCCCTTTTCAGGGCAATGGTTAACTTAGGTTTATTTAGATTTATTTGCTGGGTTTAAGGGCCATTGGTAGTTTATTGTAGGCTAGGGTTTTTTTATTTTGGGGGGGATTTTTTATTTTGATAGGACTATTAGTGTTATTTTTTTTTGTAATTTAGTTAATTGTATTTGATTAATTTAATTTATTTCATTTTATTGTAATGTTAGGTTTTAGGGTGAGGCAGGTTAGGTTTTATTTTACAGGTAAATTAGTATTTATTTTAACTAGGTAGCTAGTAAATAGTTAATAACTATTTACTAACTAGTCTACCTAGTTAAAATAAATACAAACTTACTTGTGAAATAAAAATAAAACCTAAGATAGCTACAATATTATAACTATTAGTTATTTTGTAGCTAGCTTAGGTTTTATTTTATAGGTAAGTATTTATTTTTAAATAGGAATTATTTAGGTAAAAATTGTAAGTTTTATTTAGATTTATTTTAATTATATTTAAGTTAGGGGGTGTTAGGCTTAGGGTTAGGTTAGGGTTAGGGTTATGCTTAGGGTTAGGGTTACGTTAGGGTTAGGTTTAGGGGTTAATATAGTTATGTAGTGATGTAGGAGGCCAGAGGTTTAGGGGTTAATCATTTATTATAGTATATTTTGTTGTGGGCGGCTTCCGGTTTAGTGGTTAATAGGTTTATTATAGCGACGGTGTGGGCAGACGGCAGGTTAGGGGTTAATAATATTTAAATAGTGTTTGCAATGTGGGAGGGTGGTGGTTTAGGGGTTAATAATTTTATTATAGTGGCGACGATGTCGGGAAGCGGCGGAATAGGGGTTAATATTCTTTTAAAGTGGTGGCGATATCGGGAACAGCAGATTAGGGGTTAATAAATTTATTATAGTGTTTGAGATACGGGAGGGCCTCGGTTGAGGGGTTAAGAGGTAGTTTATGGGTGTTAGTTTACTTTGTGACAGTTTAGTTATGAGTTTTATGTTACAGCTTTGTAGCATAAAACTCATAACTACTGACTTTAGATGGCGTTACAGATCTTGTCATTTTAGGCTGTACCGCTCACTTTTTGGCCTCACCGCAAAACTCGTAATACCAGCGCTATGGGAGTCCAAAATGACTTTTCTTAAAGTGCGGTACTGACGTTGTGTGACGGCCAAAAAGGTGTGCGGTGCACCTATTCTGACAAGACTTGTAATAGCATAACGATGCTTTTTCACTCATAACGCAAAACTCGCAATCTAGCTGACTGATAGAAAATATCTGGAAGCACATAATCTAGACCATAGACACACTATAAGAATAATATAAAAAATAGTTAAACTTCTATAAATAATTTTTTTCAACAATCTTATTTGTATATAAAAATGAAAATGAAAGAAAGAAGCACGGGTAGATCTGAACTGGAGTCACACAAGGAAAGCTGCCAGATCTATGTCTTTATTAAGACCTTTTGGTATCTTAGGCCTAGATTTGGAGTTTGGCGGTAGCCGTGAAAACCAGCGTTAGAGGCTCCTAACGCTGGTTTTAGGCTACCGCCGGTATTTGGAGTCAGTCAAAAAAGGGTCTAACGCTCACTTTTCAGCCGCGACTTTTCCATACCGCAGATCCCCTTACGTCAATTGCGTATCCTATCTTTTCAATGGGATCTTTCTAACTCCGGTATTTAGAGTCGTGGCTGAAGTGAGCGTTAGAAATCTAACGACAAAACTCCAGCCACAGAAAAAAGTCAGTAGTTAAGAGCTTTCTGGGCTAACACCGGTTCATAAAGCTCTTAACTAATGTGCCCTAAAGTACACTAACACCCATAAACTACCTATGTACCCCTAAACCGAGGCCCCCCCACATCGCCGACACTCGATTAAATTTTTTTAACCCCTAATCTGCCGACCGCCACCTACGTTATCCTTATGTACCCCTAATCTGCTGCCCCTAACACCGCCGACCCCTATATTATATTTATTAACCCCTAATCTGCCCCCCACAACGTCGCCGCCAGCTACCTACACTTATTAACCCCTAATCTGCCGTCCGCACGCCGCCGCCAGCTACATTATAGCTATGTACCCCTAATCTGCTGCCCTAACATCGCCGACCCCTATATTATATTTATTAACCCCTAACATGCCCCCCACAACGTCGTCACCACCTACCTACAATAATTAACCCCTAATCTGCCGACCGCAAAGAGCCGCCACCTACATTATAGCTATGCACCCCTAATCTGCTGTCCCTAACACCGCCGACCCCTATATTATATTTATTAACCCCTAATCTGCCCTCCCTAACATCGCCGACACCTAACTTCAATTATTAACCCCTAATCTGCCGACCGAATCTCGCCGCTATTCTAATAAATGTATTAACCCCTAAAGCTAAGTCTAACCCTAACACTAACACCCCCTAAGTTAAATATAATTTAAATCTAACGAAATTAATTAACTCTTATTAAATAAATTATTCCTATTTAAAGCTAAATACTTACCTGTAAAATAAATCCTAATATAGCTACAATATAAATTATAATTATATTATAGCTATTTTAGGATTAATATTTATTTTACAGGTAACTTTGTATTTATTTTAACCAGGTACAATAGCTATTAAATAGTTAAGAACTATTTAATAGCTAAAATAGTTAAAATAATTACCTAACCTAAGTTACAATTAAACCTAACACTACACTATCAATAAATTAATTAAATACAATACCTACAAATAACTACAATGAAATAAACTAACTAAAGTACAAAAAATAAAAAAGAACTAAGTTACAAAAAATAAAAAAATATTTACAAACAATATGACAACAATGTTAAACTAATTACACCTACCCTAAGCCCCCTAATAAAATAACAAAGCCCCCCAAAATAAAAAATGCCCTACCCTATTCTAAATTACAAAAGTTCAAAACTCTTTTACCTTACCAGCCCTGAATCAGCCAATCAGATTGAGCTCGCATTCTATTGGCTGTTCCGATCAGCCAATAGAATGCAAGCTCAATCTGATTGGCTGATCGGATCAGCCAATCGGATTGAACTTGATTTGAACTTGAATTTTCCTACCTTAATTCCGATTGGCTGATAGAATCCTATCAGCCAATCGGAATTCGAGGGACGCCATCTTGGATGACGTCCCTTAAAGGAACCGTCATTCTTCAGTTGGACGTCGGAGGATGAAGATGGGTCCGCGGTGGAGGTCTTCAAGATGGAGCCGGTCCTCATCGGATGAAGATAGAAGATGCCGCTTGGATGATGGTTGCCGGTCCGGATCTACTCTTCTTCCCGGATAGGATGAAGACTTTGGAGCCTCTTCTGGACTTCTTCAGCTGTCGGATGATGGATGTCTAGCCCCCGCTTGGGCTTAGATGAAGATTTTGGAGCCAGGACCGATCGATGATACCCGGTGAGGTGAAGATAAGGTAGGAAGATCTTCAGGGGCTTAGTGTTAGGTTTATTTAAGGGGGGTTTGGGTTAGATTAGGGGTATGTGGGTGGTGGGTTGTAATGTTGGGGGGGTAGTGTATGTTTTTTTTTACAGGCAAAAGAGCTGAATTCTTTGGGGCATGCCCCGCAAAGGGCCCTGTTCAGGGCTGGTAAGGTAAAAGAGCTTTGAACTTTTGTAATTTAGAATAGGGTAGGGCATTTTTTATTTTTGGGGGCTTTGTTATTTTATTACGGGGCTTAGAGTAGGTGTAATTAGTTTAACATTGTTGTAATATTTTTCTTATGTTTGTAAATATTTTTTTATTTTTTGTAACTTAGTTCTTTTTTATTTTTTGTACTTTAGTTAGTTTATTTCATTGTAGTTATTTGTAGGTATTGTATTTAATTAATTTATTGATAGTGTAGTGTTAGGTTTAATTGTAACTTAGGTTAGGATTTATTTTACAGGTAATTTTGTAATTATTTTAACTATTTTAGCTATTAAATAGTTCTTAACTATTTAATAGCTATTGTACCTGGTTAAAATAAATACAAAGTTACCTGTAAAATAAATATTAATCCTAAAATAGCTATAATATAATTATAATTTATATTGTAGCTATATTAGGATTTATTTTACGGGTAAGTATTTAGCTTTAAATAGGAATAATTTATTTAATAAGAGTTAATTAATTTCGTTAGATTTAAATTATATTTAACTTAGGGGGTGTTAGTGTTAGGGTTAGACTTAGCTTTAGGGTTTAATACATTTATTAGAATAGCGGTGAGCTCCAGTCGGCAGATTAGGGGTTAATGTTTGAAGTTAGGTGTCGGCGATGTTAGGGAGGGCAGATTAGGGGTTAATACTATTTATTATAGGGTTAGTGAGGCGGATTAGGGGTTAATAACTTTATTATAATAGCGGTGCGGTCCGCTCAGCAGATTAGGGGTTAATAAGTGTAGGCAGACTCAGGAGGGGAGGAGCCGGCCGAGACTGAGAATGGCCGCACACCTTTAGAGCTCCTGGTTAACCGTCCCCTATTTGGCAAATTTTTAAGCTTTTCTATGTCCTAAATAAAAGCTTTTCCAGACTATGAGAAATTATTGAAACCCCAGCATATAAACTCCACTACCCACAAGTGATAAAGAGAAGGAGAAAAGAAAAAAAAGGGACTTTAACAGTACCTGGATATAACGAAACACACCTGGGGGCAGGCAGGGCTAACACCTGTGTAAGGTAATTCGTTGGCCCTCCGCGGCTTCAGACGCTGCAGTAGGAGGAGGGAAGCAGAGACTGTTTTTTTCAGAGGAAAAGAACAAGGTATAGCCTTCGCTACCGGGAAGATCCCTTTTGCCGCTTGCGGGAGGAATTTGGTGAGCGGAGTCTTTCCTGGCAACCCGGTTACAGCCCCTACCCCAGAGAAAAAGCAGGTGACATACTGCCTTTGTAGCAGCCTGGAGGAACGCAGGAGGAGAGGACCGGGTCCGTTGGTGAGCGGCAGGAGCAGGAGGGGAACCTCAGTTTGCGGACATTGCTGCCTGGGCGCTGTTTGTTACGCTGAGACCGGAGTGGCAGACAAGGAGTTGTATCGGAGGATAGGCAAGACCCCCCCTCAGAAAATTGACCGGCTCTCCTCCACGGAACTGTTGCTGCAGGAGAAGGAGGGGATTACAGAGTGCCTCGCACAGAGGAGAGAGAGAGGTACAGTCTGTGTTGCCGGCTGCTGCCGGTTAGTTCAAGGGAGGGGGCGGAATAACAGTGTCTTTACCGCTATCCACTATATGGTCTTTTGCCCTAGCATTTAGGGAGCCTGGGACGGCTAGACCAGGATTTATATCGAACAGTTTTTAGCCCCTTAAGTAAGCCTAAGCTAAGTGCTACTTACGAAGGAGAGTAGGTAGCAGGAGGAATACGGGAGACATATAAAGGGGTGAAGTTTTCTGAGACCTTTAACGTAATCTAGAAAGAGGTCTATTTGTGGGGGAAACCTGGTGGTATCGCTGCAGGCTTACAGGACCTAAGATCCATAAAGGGGGGCTATTAAGGACACAGAGGAGGTACAGCCCTTATATTGCCTGAGGGGGAAAAAACTAATACAGCGGGTGATACATTGAGAGCTAGAAGCCCCCGGGTGGGTTATATCTCAGTACAGAGGGATATAATCCAAAATTGCCTAGAGCATTTTAAGCTTTAGGTAAAAAGTAACCATCATACTTTCAGACCCCCGGGAGATAGGCATTATCTAGAGCCCAGAATGACCTCAAAAAGAGCCACTAAGCTGGATAAAAATGGGAAATCAAACTCAGCTCATGGGTCAAAGGTAGACTCCTTTTTTAAAGCTACTGAATCTCCTTCATTAAATAACTCAGTAGAACGGGTCTCACCTAACACCTCTATAAGGTCCCCTGAACCAACTATACTCCCCCTAACAAAAGCTGACTTACAAAGCCTACCCACAAAAGCAGATATTCAAACTCTGCTGGAGGAAATCAATCAAGTAAAATTATGTATTAAAAACGAATTTGGTGCAATTAAAAAAGACATAGGGGAGATAGGGAGCAGAGTAGCCCAATTGGAGGAAGACAAAGAAGTATGGGTTAACCACATAGACTCCATGTCCCTTCAAATTCACCAGCAAGATGAAGTTATAACATCTCTACAAAATCAGCTAGAGGACATGGAGAATAGGCAAAGGAGGTCGAACCTAAGGATTAGAGGGATATCAGAAGATATACCCCCAGCAAATCTTGAAAAATTCTTGTTAAAATTTTTCACTACTCTAACAGGGATTGAAAATTGTACTGATAAGACTCTAGAAAGGTGCCACAGAGCTTTAAAGCCCAGACATAATAAGGGCGAACCTCCCAGAGACGTAATAATTAAATTTGCATTTTAAAGACAAAGAGGCCATACTACAGGCGACAAGACAACAGCAAAAGATTCTGTTTGAAGGTCATCATATTCAAATTTTTACTGATATCAGCCCAAAGACTCTGCAAAAAAGAAAAGAGCTTAGATTTCTTACTTTGCACCTTAATGCTCTAAAAATTCCCTATAGATGGGGATTCCCCTTTGGGTTAAGAGCTACAGTGGACGGGAAGTCGGCGACCCTAAATACACTGCAAGACATCAAAACTTTCTGTGACACCTTAGGAATTAGTATTCCTGTTTCAGATAGACTTAACAATCAAGAGAGAGGGGAGACTATTAATCCAGCTAATTCAAGTGTATTGCAGAGACTAAGGGGCCCACAATGGATAAAAGTTCCAGTTAGGAGAAAGCAGCTGGAAAAGCCTAATACTCAAGAGGAGTTAATTACTAATAACTGAGATGGGACATCTTCAAACCTTAATGTGTGATAAATAGAGATTTAAGATTGCTGAAATTGTTTTGTATAAACATATGTGTGCCCCTCTGGGCTTAAGTTCAGGGGGGGGGCTGGGGTTTTTTTTTTTTTTTTTTCTCCCCTGCATATTTTATACTCCAATTTTTTTTTTTTTTTTTTTTTTATGGGTCCCCCCCCCTTTATTTTTATATTATATATATATTTTTTTTTTTTTTTTTTTTTTTTTTTTTTTGCAACGACGTTATATCAGTAAATTGTAAATTATGGGCCATGTGCGTGATATGCATCTCAGTGTAAAAAAAAAAAAAAAAAAAAAAATTTTTTTTTTTTTTTTTGTCCCCCCCCCTTTTCCAGGGGAATTTTTTTTTTTTTTTTTTTCTCCCCTGCATATTTTATACTCCAATTTTTTTTTTTTTTTTTTTTTTTTTTATGGGTCCCCCCCCCCCCCTTTATTTTTATATTATATATTTTTTTTTTTTTTTTTTTTTTTTTGGCAACGACGTTATATCAGTAAATTGTAAATTATGGGCCATGTGCGTGATATGCATCTCAGTGTAAAAAAAAAAAAAAAAAAAAAAAAATTTTTTTTTTTTTTGTCCCCCCCCCCTTTTCCAGGGGAAATTTTTTTTTTTTTTTTTTTTTTTTGGGGTTCCAATTTTTTTTTTTTTTTTCTCCTTCTCCCTTATCACAATTTTTTCATTGGGATGTTTTCTTAGACACAGGGTTAAGAGATTGATCAATGTATATTATCAAATGTGGTTTCTTTTTTCTTGGTAGGGTCCCACCCCCTTCCTTCGTCCTTAGGATGAGGGGAAGGGGTGAGGAATCTCAGCACTGACACAAAGTTAATTTTATAGAAATTATTCACACATGATATGGAATTGGTATGTATCCCCTAAATAGGCACTCCCCTTCTTCCCCCCCCCCCTTTTTTTTTTTTTTTTTTTCCCTTCCCCCCTTTTTTTTATATAATGGTGTTATATTAGTAAATCACAAATTTAATATTGGGAAGTCTTGCCAGGTGCAAGGTTAATTGTGTTGTTTAATGTAGATTTTTTCAGATATGGTTTTTTTTTTTTTTTTTGGAAACTCTGCCCTCCGCCCTTTACCCTTGGGAGGAGGGGAAGGGGAGAGGTTTTAGTGCACTGATACAAAGCTTTTATTATTGTAATTAATTAATGATATAGAATTGGTATGTTTTTGGTAAAAGGGCACTCCCCTTTTTTTTTTTTTCTCTCTCTCTCTTCTTTCTCTCACATTTTTAAGGATAGGGAGCTATTAAGGCTCTGTCACAAAATCCTGATAATAGGACTTATTTATATGGGTTAAGGAATTTGTATGTTTGCACAGAGATATGTTTAAAAGGGTCATTTAGGGGTAGTACAACATTAATAAATAATCTTTATATTTCTTTTCCCCCCTCCCCCTCCCCCTTTTAATCCCCCCCCCATTTTTTTTTTTTTTTTTTTTCTTTTCCTTCTCACAATTTTTAAGGATAGGGAGCTACTAAGGCTCTGTCACAAAATCCTGTTAATAGGATGTATTTAGATGGGTTAAGGAATTTGTATTTTTGCACAGAGATATGTTTAAAAGGGTTATTCAGGAGTAGCACAGTATTAATAAACAATCTTTATATTTCTTGTTCCCCTGCCCATCCCCTCCCTCCCCCCTTTTTTTTTTTTTTTTTTTTTTTTTTTTCCCCTCCTCCTCCATAGGTATTAGCCATAATAAGTAATTCAGTAAGAAGTCGCTAAGTTGGCCATTTGTTACGAAAGGGTGGGATTAAGAGGCTCTAATTAACAAGGGGTTTCTTTGGGACATAGAATATTTTTAACAAAGATAATTGTTGCATATTTGCCAAAAGGGGAAAATCCACCTGTCGGTTTAATTTTTCCCAATATTTGGTTCTGGGTAGGTTATGAATGGAGTGTGTATGGTTGTGTGTATATCTTTTTCCCCTTCCTTCCCTCCCCTTTTTTTTTTTTTTTTTTTTTTCTTTTTTTTTTTTTTCTCTCTCTCTCTTCTTTCTCTCACATTTTTAAGGATAGGGAGCTATTAAGGCTCTGTCACAAAATCCTGATAATAGGACTTATTTATATGGGTTAAGGAATTTGTATGTTTGCACAGAGATATGTTTAAAAGGGTCATTTAGGGGTAGTACAACATTAATAAATAATCTTTATATTTCTTTTCCCCCCTCCCCCTCCCCCTTTTAATCCCCCCCCATTTTTTTTTTTTTTCTTTTCCTTCTCACAATTTTTAAGGATAGGGAGCTACTAAGGCTCTGTCACAAAATCCTGTTAATAGGATGTATTTAGATGGGTTAAGGAATTTGTATTTTTGCACAGAGATATGTTTAAAAGGGTTATTCAGGAGTAGCACAGTATTAATAAACAATCTTTATATTTCTTGTTCCCCTGCCCATCCCCTCCCTCCCCCCTTTTTTTTTTTTTTTTTTTCCCCTCCTCCTCCATAGGTATTAGCCATAATAAGTAATTCAGTAAGAAGTCGCTAAGTTGGCCATTTGTTACGAAAGGGTGGGATTAAGAGGCTCTAATTAACAAGGGGTTTCTTTGGGACATAGAATATTTTTAACAAAGATAATTGTTGCATATTTGCCAAAAGGGGAAAATCCACCTGTCGGTTTAATTTTTCCCAATATTTGGTTCTGGGTAGGTTATGAATGGAGTGTGTATGGTTGTGTGTATATCTTTTTCCCCTTCCTTCCCTCCCCTTTTTTTTTTTTTTTTTTTTTCTCCTTCTCTCCCCTCTGCTCTGTTCTTGCCCCCTCGGCGCCCCTTCTCCTCTCCTTTTCAAGTCCCATTGGTATATATGTATCATCATGGATTAGAACACCCATTTAAGGAATGAAGTTAGATAAAAGAAAGATTTGCTTATTATCTCAAAATGCTAAGGGGCTCAATAGCCCGCAGAAACGGAATAAAGCTCTTCATAGTTTTCTTAAAGAAAAGGGTGACATCATTTTTGTACAGGAATCGCATTTTAATAGAAATAAAGTACCCAATTTTTCTAATAACCATTATCCTATTATATATCAAAGTTCCAATAATTTAAAGAAAAACGGAGTCTGTATATTATTTCACAGAGATACCCCATTTCAACTTATACAGATGGACAAAGATGAAGAAGGGAGATTTCTTTGTTTGGTGGGTTTACTGTATAATAAACCAGTCACATTAGTAAATATTTACGCCCCAAATAGAGGACAGAAGCTATTCTTTAAGAAAATACATAATCGAATACTAGATGTACAAAAAGGTACCTTAATTATGGGGGGCGATTTTAATATCCCGATGGAGCCCAGGGAGGATTGCTCTAAATTTAAAAGTAACATCTCTAAACATATTATTAACTCAGTTAAGTCAAATCTTCTCTCCCTGTCATTAATAGACGTATGGAGGACACTCCATCCGTCTATTAGAGATTACACTTATTACTCTCCTCCACAAAAATCTTATACACGCATTGATTACTTTTGGATTGACCAAAATAGTTATGTTTTGGCCAAAGAGGCCAAAATACATAACATCACTTGGTCAGATCACTCTCTCTTATCTATGCAGCTACACTGGCCCCAAAAACCAATAATTCCTTACCAATGGCGCTTAGATGATAACCTTTTAAAAGACCTTCAAATAAGACAGTCTATTTTTAAAACAATAGAATCCTATTTTGAAAATAATACCATAGAAGATACTTCTCCTAGTATGTGGTGGGCTGCTCATAAAGCAGTAATAAGGGGGGAGTTCATAAAATATAAAGCTAGAGTAAATAGACGAAATAGAGAACAATATACACGCTTATTAGAGTCACTTTCCAGGGCAGAACATAAGCATAAGAAGGACCCATATAATAAACAATTAGCAGACTCCCTTAAAAAAGAACGGGAAGAACTAAATGGGTTTTTGGAGAGGGGAGTACAACGGAGAGCGCTACAGCTTAAAAAAATATTTTTTAATGGTGGTAACAAAGCCGGTAGATTATTAGCTCGAGCATTAAAAAAAAGAACCTTACAAACATATGTAGCCAAAATAATAGATAGGACAGGGACCCCCAAGGTAGGGAGTCAGGATATTGCTAAGACATTTCAAAGCTATTACCAACAACTATACAATCTGGACAATCAAAATGAAGATAAGAGAAGTTTATCAGATAAAGCTAAATATGTCAATGAAACAAAGATTCCCAACATAACAGACTCTCAAAAAGATAGGTTAGACGAACCCTTCTCCCTACAAGAAATCATACAGACCATTAAAGAATTTGCCGTTGGGAAAAGCCCAGGAATAGATGGTTTTACCTCTAATTATTATAAAACATTTAGTGAGTCTCTGGCACCAAAACTCTTATTATATTTCAATTCAACAAGCTCAGAACCCCTTTTAGCAAAGGAAATGCTAGAAGCAAAGATTATTGTCTTACATAAACCTGGCAAAGACCCCAAAAATCCAGCAAGCTATAGACCTATTTCTCTATTGAATAATGATGTAAAAATATATGCCAAACTTATAGCGAACAGAATTAATAAAGTTTTACCAGAAATTATAAATTTAGATCAAGTAGGTTTCGTACCACGTAGAGAAGCAAGGGACAATACCATCAAGGCTCTATATTTAATAAAGTATGTTAAATTATATAAGATCCCGTCGGTTATGATCTCATTGGACGCAGAAAAGGCTTTTGACCGGCTAGACTGGTCTTTTCTAAGATTAACACTGGATAAATTTGGTTTTGGGGAAAAAATGATACAACGTATCTTCCATCTATATGCATTCCCATCGGCTAAAATAAAAATTAATGGGGTACTTTCGGAGTCTTTTCACATTACAAACGGAACGAGACAGGGTTGTCCCCTATCCCCGATATTATTTGTCCTTTCCATGGAGATACTAGCTGCAAAAATTCGCTCGGATGAAAATATTTCAGGCATAAAAATAGGGTCCCAAGAATTTAAGATATCTTTATACGCGGATGACGTGTTACTCACAATATCAGACCCGGTCAGATCTATTAAAAAATTAGATCAGATATTGCAGGAATTCGGAAGTTATTCGAATTTCCTTATTAATAAAACTAAATCGGAAGCACTTAAACTTGTAATGTCATCTAGGGATTATCGTGAATGTAAGGCGAGCAATACATATGTCTGGAAAGACTCTTCCCTGAAATATCTAGGGGTTCAATTATCAGCTGATGATACATGCCTTTTTTCAGAAAACTATTCTGTGCTAGCCGCTAAAATTCAGTTAGATCTGAATTTATGGAGATCTAAAATGATATCGTGGCTAGGGCGCATACATACTGTTAAAATGAATATCCTCCCACGCATCCTATATCTTTTCCAGACCATCCCTATTAATATTCCCTATACCTATTGTACTAAACTTCAGAAAATTATAAATTCTTTTATTTGGAACCAAACTAAACCAAGAATCAAAGCTAGTATACTGTATAAGACAAGATCAGAAGGAGGGCTAGGTGTGCCAAATATTAGAAATTACCATAGAGCAATTACTCTACAAAGGATTCTAGATTGGCATATAAATTATAGGAATAAAGCGTGGGTACAGTTAGAAAATAATATCATAACGTCTCAACCAATGAATAAACTAATATGGTCATCAAGCAAAAGTAGACCACTAAAAATTATGCAATTCCCGATGATCAAGCACATCTTTGTAACCTGGGGGAAAATTACATCAGAGCATCCCCATATTTCAACTACACCTTCACCTCTCCTCCCGATTACGAATAATGTGGAGTTTCAGGGCGGGCATATAGCTTGTTATTCTAGCCCTCTAAATCTAACGCAATCTACACCGTTATGCCAATTTTTAGATAATGGGAAACTCAAACCCCAACAGGAGCTGTCATATTTAACCAATGGCACTTTTGGCAATTGGTTAAAGTATCTGCAATTACAAAATTTTGTAGCATGCCATTTAGAGAAAGAAAAGTTGGTCAGACAACTGACCAATTTTGAAAAAAATTGTCATACTGAAACTCCAATTAGGAGAACTGTTTCATTCAGTTATAAACTTCTTAACAATTCATCAGAGTTTTTAAAACTGAATTATATGCAAAAATGGGAGATAGAGACCGGACGACAAATAGAAGACTCAGACTGGCGGTCTATATGCATTAATGTAGCTAGATCATCCTCTTCCTCTAACATCCAGGAATTAAATTATAAGATACTTACTAGATGGTATCTGACGCCAGCTAGGCTGCATAGCATATATCCTAATGCCTCCAAGTTTTGCTGGAGAGGTTGTGGTGGAGTAGGTAACATGCAACATATATGGTGGGATTGCCCCAGGGTAAAAAGTATGTGGGAACTAATTATAGGATATATTCAACAGTTGAGTGGGAAGGAGGATTTAGAGTTGGATATATACATAGCACTATTAAATAAACCCATTAAAGGTATAGGTAAAATAAGAGCCAAATTAATAATGTATGTATTAAATGCATTTAAATCCTTATTGGCCAGAAATTGGAAAAAACCAAATGTCCCAGGGGAGGGAATGCTAATTGATAGAATTAATGAGTTATTGTTGTTGGAAGAATATACATATTTAAGAGCGAGCAGAGAAGAGGTTTTCCAGCTGATACGTTTCCAATGGGAGGAATTTAAACAAATAAATCAAATTTAATGTGCTAGGATGGAGGGGGATTTCTTGGAGGGGTGGGGGGGGGGCCGGAGCGGAGGGGACAGGAGGATTTTTTAGGTAATCCCTCCCCCCTTTTTTTTTTTTTTTTTTCTCTCCCTCTCCTCTCTTCTTTCTCTTCCTTCTTTTTACTGTCAATGTTGGGTGAATGGTTATCGGCTGTTGTAAGCAAGTGTTATTCTGATAGGAAGATTTGCCATTAGATACTAGTGGACCAAGTGGTTTTTGCATGGGTCCATACACAGGTTCAATCCCAGCTTTTTCAAGATTTTCTTTCTGTATTAATATTAAGCAAATTTTTTGAATGTTGACTTGCCTTTTTTTTTTTGTATTGTATTTGTTTATAAAATAAAAATATAAAATAAAAAAAAATAAGTGTAGGCAGGTGGAGGCGACGTTGTGGGGGGCAGATTAGGGGTTAATAAATATAATATAGGGGTCGGCGGTGTTAGGGGCAGCAGATTAGGGGTACATAGGGATAATGTAAGTAGCAGCGGTTTACGGAGCGGCAGATTAGGGGTTAATAATAATATGCAGGGGTCAGCGATAGCGAGGGCGGCAGATTAGGGTTTAATAAGTGTAAGGTTAGGGGTGTTTAGACTCGGGGTACATGTTAGAGTGTTAGGTGCAGACGTAGGAAGTGTTTCCTCATAGCAAACAATGGGGCTGCGTTAGGAGCTGAACGCGGCTTTTTTGCAGGTGTTAGGTTTTTTTTCAGCTCAAACAGCCCCATTGTTTCCTATGGGGGAATCGTGCACAAGCACGTTTTTGAGGCTGGCCGCGTCCGTAAGCAACTCTGGTATCGAGAGTTGAAGTTGCGTTAAATATGCTCTACGCTCCTTTTTTGGAGCCTAACGCAGCCATTCTGTGGACTCTCAATACCAGAGTTATTTTAAAGGTGCGGCCAGAAAAAAGCCAGCGTTAGCTACGCGGGTCGTTACCGACAAAACTCTAAATCTAGCCTTTAGTTTCTATAGTGTGAATGCAGAAGGTCTCTCATTTTCTCAAGGCCCATTCTCTATATAATAATGATGTATTTACAGGTGTGAACATAAGGTAGAAACATCTATTTCCATTCTTCTTCAGAATGATATTCCAAAAATCATTGTGACCTAAACATAAATTAAACAATGAGACATTTTCAGTAATTAGGGTGGTTAAGGGAAGGGGGGGTGGGATGTAGTAGTTTCACTTACATGCAATCGAAATCCAAGTATGTAATTCTGCAAGACATGATATATACACATGCAATGGTTGGTGGGGTACAGTCAAACATCATAATACATGTGAATGATACAGTTTACTGTGCTTATGAAATGTAGCTTACAGGTGAAGTATTCACGGGTGGCAATGTCCCTCACTTCTTTCCCCCTCAGTGTCCCCCTGTCCACACCCTCAGGTACAGGAACTAGCTGCTGATCTTGCTCTGGTTCAATGTCCCCCAATATACGTGTGTCCACAGCAATGTTATGTAGAATACAACATGCATTAAAAATGGAACACACTTTGTTGGGGTTACTCAAATTGAGACACCTGAATTTGGTTTTGAGTAGGTCAAAGCTGCTTTCTATCACATTTCTTGTCCTAATGTGAGCCTCCTGATATGTTAGTTGTTGTTCTGTAAGGGGGTTTGCCAAGGGGGTCAACAGCCATGGTCTGCGACGGTACACTGCGTCACCTGTCATGTAACATATGTATTCTGATTGATACAGGTTCATCATGTACTTAAAGGTACATAACATGAATTTAATTTAAAAGATAGATTTTTCTAGAACATTAAATTGGTGCAATGTAAGCAATATACTTTGATGACAGGATTAGTCTAGACAAAATTCTATTTTCATGATTCAGATAGAACATGCCATTTTAAGAAAATGTCCCTTTAAATTAAAAAAGAACTTAAAGGGACATGAAACCCACATTTTTTCTTTCATGATTTAGAAAGAGCATGCTATTTTAATCAACTTTCTAATTTAAAACTATTATCTAATTTGCTTCATTCTCTTCATATCATTTGTTGAAAAGCATATCTAGATAGGCTCGGTAGCTGCTGATTGGTGGCTGCAAATAAATGCCTCATGTGATTGTCTCATCTATGTGCATTGCTATTTCTTTAACAAAGGATATCTAAAGATTGAAGCAAATTAGATAATAGAAGTAAATTGGAATGTTGTTTAAAATTGTATTCTCTATCTGAATCATGACATAATTACTTTGGGTTTAGTGTCCCTTTAAGAGAAAAACACAGACAGAATGAAGGTAGTGCATACTCATAGAGCAGCCAACCTCCCGAGAGTGTTCCAAATTCAAGAAGCTGGAATAATAAGGATGTAGAAATCATGGGCACTCCCTGGAAAGCCTGCATACACATGTGTAAATTTCAGAGTGGTATCACAGACCATCTGGCAATTCAAGGAGTAAAACCCTTTTCTGTTGATATAGAGGAATGGCTCCTCATGTGGGGCCACGATACGCACATGACATTGGGAATACCCCCCAGTCGAAAGAAGCCTTGTTTAAGACTGTTCCATTCCTGGAGCAGTCAAAACCTCCCCTTATAGCCTGGAGAAGATGGACTGCGCTAGGTCAGACACAAAGCCCTCTGTTGACTGGAATGAGCCGGATACCAGGAAGTGCACAACACACAACAGCTTCTGCATACCAGTCAGAGCTCAGTTACTATTCGCTTGAGAGTCAATATCATCCTTTAAGACCTCATATAGGTCAACGAGGCTTGCAGAAGTCAAGCAATACTTTTCCCTGACCTCCACCTCTGTCATTTCGAACAAGGTGACCCTAAACCTGTGGATCCTTGGTGCCCTTGCTCTTCCCCTCTGCTGATGCTGATGTCTTATCGGCCCTGCCGGCCTATGACCAGCTGCAGCAACAACAGCAGCAGGGGCAGCACCAGGAACAGGGACAGCAGCAGCAGGAGCAGGGACGGCTGCAGCACCATGACCAGGGACATCAGCAGCAAGTAGATCAGCTGAAGCAAGTCTTTCAGCAGCAGGGAGAGCATCCCCAGCAGGTCTATCATTCACAGCAGGTAGTGCAGCAGCAGGGGCTTGTAGGCCTTCTAGCACCCCTTGTGCCCCACGATGTTGTCTGTTTAAATATTGCAGGTAAAGCAGGGGACACATGGTGGCTAATGGGGGTGTGCATTGTCAGGTGTTTTAAGGCTGCAGGTGAGAGGTTGTACTGTTTGTGATTGGTTTGACACACTTGCAGAGGGAGGATACTGTTTGGCTAATGAGGGTATCCGTTGTCAGGTGTTTTAAGGCTGCAGGTGAGAGGTTGTGCTGTTTGTGATTGGTTTGACACACTTGCAGAGGGAGGATACTGTTTGTAATAATAAAGTGCTTAGAAAAGGTTTAACTGTTTAAGATTTGCGGCTGATATATATGTGATTGCACATGCGTTAGGTGTTTGTTAGGCCTTCAAGGGAGTTACGGTGCTTTTTAATGCTGCGCAAGGGTTGCTTCGCCTGTCTATGTGTGGCGAGATGAAAATAAATATTATAAAATATTAATGCACAAGTTTGTCCTTAATTTAAAGTATTTATTTAATTTATATTACATAGAAGGGAAAGAAATGTCTTCAAATTTTTACTGTCATTGACCACATTAGTATTAAAACAAAGAAAAGATACTGAAAAATTGGAATCATATAGACCAATCTCCCTCTTAAATTCAGATGATTAAATCTTAACAAATACACTGGCTAAAAGATTGCAAGAACCTCTTAGAAAACTAATTCCTAGAGATCAATCAGGTTTCATGGAAGGTAGCAATTCTGCAAATATTAGAACAATATTTCTGATCCTGGATTGTTATAAAATTAATAAGAGAGAACAACAAATAATACAGGTAAAAATAATTCTGACTTAGCAATAATATCCCTGGATGTTATTATTGTTATTACAATAAATGGACAGTTAACTAGGAATATTATTTTGGAAAGGGGTACGCATCAAGGATGTCCTTTAGCCCCATCATTGTTTAATATTGCAATTGAATCATTAGCCATTGTGATTAGACAAAATATAGTAGGGATTAGGATAGGTTTCCTGAAATAATAAATACATTTGGAGTTGTTTAGAAAATTGAATAGTAAAGGTTTAATCTATATTTACCATATTGTGAATATTAAGTATAACAGTATTAAGTCTTTCTCAGAATTAAAGCAGGAGTGTGAATTAAGCAATGAATATTTTTAGGCATACATTCACATAAGGCATTACACATATGAATTATTAAAACATCATGGTTTTGAAAGAAGAAGTTCTTTATCTGAATTATGAAACTTTAATTTTGACTTTAGTGGCCCTTTAATTGTTATCTGCTAAAAACAAGTGCAAGGTACTGATCAACCCCTATTTAAGAACTCTCTGGCTGAAGCAGTGATTTTTGTTCAAAAGTAACTGTGTTAATTCCTTTTTAAATTTACATGCTGTTTGGATTTAAAGAGGTATGAGGTCTAATAAACTTTTAAATATAGTAAGCTTCCATCACAGACAGATCAGAGATAGAGGCTAAGAAGAATTATCTCCCCAACAAAACAGGCAATTCAAGGTGGGACAAGTGCATCTCGTCCCTAACTACCTTTCCACGTATTGTCCATAAGCATTGTTTTCACTTAGGCAGGCTTTGTAAAGTCAATGGTAGACTTGTGCATGATCGAAAAATTTGTTTTGGTTCGGTTCGGATTGATTCAGATTTTTTCGAATTTCGGTTCAGATCGATTCGAATTCGGAAAAATTTGAATGAATTCATTTCGGATTCATTTCATATTAGTTTCGGATTCATTCGGATTCGAATAAATTCAGCTGGATCCGGTTTGATTCGGTTCGGAAATTCAGAATTTTGGTATGTGTTAGGTGGAATATGCTGTGTATTAGACTAGTATTATGTACTGTATATTAGGTGTAACCCATAGCAGAGTGATATAACCTAATATACTGTACAATACTAGTGTAATCCATGGCCATCCGAATTCTCGAATAAATCCAAACTAATTCAGATTTATTTGGTAGATTCGGCACTATTTTAATTCGGAAATTCAAATCGATCCAAATCTCCGAATTTACAGAATTCGGCCGAATTTCCGAATCGATCCAAAACGAATCGCACATGTCTAGTCAATGGCCAGGCTAGTAGGTTGATATGCTTATCAGTAATGTTACCATGGGGGGGTGTCATTGCATTCTTGGACCCAGGCAACACAATTTCTTGAGCTGGGCCTGGATATTTACACTATTGTGCATTAACATAGCTCAAGCACAATCACTAGCGCTGCTATTTTTGCTCTCATTTTACTATTACAAACTTATTTTTTATTTCCGTAGCTATAGCCTCGGGTTCGGATCTGCATGTTTAATAGCACAGGAGCTAAATCCATCACATAACTGACTTCTATGGGGGTATGCACTAAAATTTGTGTCGGATATCACTTGAGCACTAAGCTAAGGGTGAGCTAATCGGAGGTGGACTAAAATGTGGGTGAGCTAAACTGATGGTCTTCTAAACTGGGGGGTGCTAAAATTAGGGTGTGCTAAGCTGAGGGAGGGCTAAACTGATGGTTTGCTAACGTGAGGGTGTGCAAAACTGATAGTATTGTAAGCTGAGGGTGTGCTAAACTGAGGGAGGGCTAAACTAATGGTGTGCTAAGGTGAGGGTGTGCAAAACTGATAGTATTGTAAGCTGAGGGTGTGCTAAACTGAGGGAGGGCTAAACTAATGGTGTGCTAAGGTGAGGGTGTGCAAAACTGATAGTATTCTAAGATGAGGGTGTGCTAAACTGAGGGAGGGCTAAACTAATGGTGTGCTAAGGTGAGGGTGTGCAAAACTGATAGTATTCTAAGATGAGGGTGTGCTAAACTGAGGGAGGGCTAAACTAATGGTGTGCTAAGGTGAGGGTGTGCAAAACTGATAGTATTCTAAGATGAGGGTGTGCTAAACTGAGGGAGGGCTAAACTAATGGTGTGCTAAGGTGAGGGTGTGCAAAACTGATAGTATTGTAAGCTGAGGGTGTGCTAAACTGAGGGAGGGCTAAACTAATGGTGTGCTAAGGTGAGGGTGTGCAAAACTGATAGTATTCTAAGATGAGGGTGTGCTAAACTGAGGGAGGGCTAAACTAATGGTGTGCTAAGGTGAGGGTGTGCAAAACTGATAGTATTCTAAGATGAGGGTGTGCTAAACTGAGGGAGGGCTAAACTAATGGTGTGCTAAGGTGAGGGTGTGCAAAACTGATAGTATTCTAAGATGAGGGTGTGCTAAACTGAGGGAGGGCTAAACTAATGGTGTGCTAAGGTGAGGGTGTGCAAAACTGATAGTATTCTAAGATGAGGGTGTGCTAAACTGAGGGAGGGCTAAACTAATGGTGTGCTAAGGTGAGGGTGTGCAAAACTGAGAAAGGTCTAAACTAATGGTATGCAAAGGTGAGCATGTTCTAAGCAGTAAGTGTGCTAAACTGAGGGAGGGCTAAGCTAATGGTATGCTAAGGTGAGGATGCTCTAAGCTGAGTGTGTGCTAAACTGAGGGAGGGCTAAGCAAATGGTATGCAAAGGTGAGGATGCTCTAAGCTGAGTGTGTGCTAAACTGAGGGAGGGCTAAGCTAATGGTATGCTAAGGTAAGGATGCTCTAAGCTGAGTGTGTGCTAAACTGAGGGAGGGCTAAGCTAATGGTATGCTAAGGTAAGGATGCTCTAAGCTGATGGTGTGCTAAACTGATAGTGTTCTAAGCTGAGGATGTTCTACAATGATAGTGTGCTAAGCTAAGGCAGGGTTAGCTGATGGTGTGCTAAAATGAGGGAGGGATAAGCTGATGGTATCTGTAAGAGTTTTGCAGTCTGTATTAGCACAATCTTGTTTCCTATGTGACTATACTGGTTTGTATCTATTAGGAAACAGAACAAGGTAGCACTCAAAAGCATAACCTTTATTAGCACAAGACCAACGTTTCTGGGCTCCTGACCCTTTATCAATACTGGGCTGTATCTATTATTATTATTTTTTTTTATCAAAATCCACTTTACAGCTTGAAAATTTTTCTCCATAGTATAATAAAGGATTTAGAGAGATTTGTCTCAGAAAGTGGCTTCTCTTACCATAGTTAAATAGTGCAGTTACAAACCTTGCTTTTTAAATAAAAAAAAAAAAGAAAGAAAGGAATGCTTGACTTGTGCAGCCAAGAAAATTTCATTTCAGACGAAATTTTCATAACTAATATTTAAGTATTTATTGACTGCACTATTCAGTATTTGTTTCATTTATAAAAAAAAAAAAACGAATACTGAATTTTAGTTAAACATTTAAATTTGTTTTAGGTAAAATTAATGTAAATGTTCAAAGCTTCAGGTGTAAAAGTTCATCTGTAGCTTTATACTTACCTTTCTTGCGCACTGGAGAGCCGCTAACCCGATCCACCTCTTGCCAGAGCCACGGCCACGCTAAAAGCAGGCTTAATACGCTCAGCTCCAAGGACCTGCACTAACTTTAGTTCAGGTCCTGGAAGCCAACCTCGCTAAGCCTCCTGCGCACATAAGTCCGACAGGAGTACACTAATTCTTCATGTGTACTAACCCAACATAAGTTATCTTAAAGTGTGTTATGTATGTATTAAATATAAAATATTAATAATGTAAATCATTTTTATAGATGTACTAAAATATTCTTTAAAAAAATCCATAGAAAGTATACGTATATTTTACAGTGTTTGTATAATAATTAGTAATAATTATTATTAATTTTTTATCAATATTTGATAGTTATTATTACAATAACGCGGCTTAAGATAACTAATTCTGGATGTGCCATAACCCGACACCACATTAGACCTAAAGCGTTAAACCTATATATCAATAGGAATAGATATATAGGTCAAGATATATATAGAAACATGTATTTAAAATAAAAATAACATTTTCCTGTAACATATACCTTTGAACCTTAACGAAAACGTTTTATTAATATTTATGTAAATATATTTTTTATCAGATAGTTTATATCAGTGTGACGGTTTATTTTAATGTATTTATGTTGTGTTTGGTGCATCTTTTATTTTATCCCTATCTCTTTAAGTGAGATCTTCAGTCGCACTAACCCAATGTGCGTTAAATTTGATTATGCTTGCGTTATTATTATCGCACCATTAGATTGTAATCTAGCCCTGAATCCTTAAAATATCATTTTGACTTTACTGTCCCTTTATTTTAGATATGTGCCTATTTTGTGTGTCCTAAACATACAATTTAACTACACTGAAAAGAGGCCATAATGAAATGTTAAATATCCAGTAAAATATTCTATAGACAAATACTAAATTTCCTCATTGAAAACTGCTGATGTGCACAGCTAGTCATGATTTTTGGCATTTTCTTTTGCATATGATTTTATATAGTGACGTATGGGTTGCAAGAACATTCCTGTTAAATGGAAAGTAATTCTACTAATGATGTAATAGGATGCCTGCTAATATAAATAAACCATGGTCAAAATGCCATTGCTTAGACCTGAGCTCATTGTTTACATGCCTTTGGGCAAACAGCTTTGAAGATTTGCCCTTGAATGTTGTTCATTGCTGCTCTTCCTTAGACCTTGGTTTCTTGAAGTTATATGGTCTTTGCATTGTCTAATTATATCTGTCTGACCTGAATTACTTTTTAGTACTATTCTTCCTGAAAACAAAAACAGCCCTGCTCTATGCCATGTTTAGAACTCAGCTTTATTCTATCCTTCAGTAAAGAAACACATTTCAGATCCTGATTGGTGTCCTTCACATTGTATGTCTGGTAAACTAAACACAAGGTTCAAAGTAGGAAAACCTCCAAACTGATAAGGTAGACATTAAAATGAATGATATTAAAATGCAATAAGACATCAATGTGTGATTCAGATAATTATTACATTAGCATTAAACTCTCAAAATAATCACTTGCATCTGTTTATAAAAATGTGAGCTTGTTTGTAAACATTTCATGAAGTATTCTACACGCTTTTACATTATCATTTAAAGGGACGCCTTGTAATTACCAGACATTTCTGTTGTCTGGCTGTAAATTAATATATGAGTCAATTTTAAACATTTAAAAACAAAATAACACTTTGCTCCATTTGTTTTTCAATAGCTAAACTCCACCAGGAGTCAAGTCCTATAAAAAAAGATGTGGGAACTCCCCAAGACTTCCCTTACAAGACTTCCCTTACAAGACTTCCCTTTCAATGAATATTGTTCTATACACACACACCCTTACATACAAACACACACACACTGTATTTATATCTATATAATCTATAAACTCTGGTTAATGAAAGAAAATTAAGACCAATGAAGGGCTGAATGTTTGCCTTTGGGCCCGAGGTTACATATTTACATAGCAGAGGTGAGATTTTTTTTTTATAATTTAGGATTTAACTGATATTGAATACTGAGAAGCCAGACACACACTTTTTAGAGCACATGAGGGGGCTGTTGTATATGAACGATGTTGAATGATCAAAAAAGATAAGATCCTTAGTAAAATTTTAGGAGATGTTACTACTTGGCTCATTAGTATAGGATCTCACTATCCCTCTAACCAGACTGTGCTCCAGCTCCTCCCACCAGCAGCAGCAGTGTTTACTGAAGAGTTTCTGTTCTCTGTCTAGGCGGAACTTAGTCTGAAAAAATAGTGCAGGAACTCCGTTCCCATGCGTTCCCGCTGGACTTGACCCCTGAACTCCACCCACCATTTGTCTTATTTGGAGGAGCCAATCCAGAGTTGTTAATGGAGTAGTCAAGGCTAACAAAAATCATTAGCAAATCTACATTGTTTTGCATTTTGTTATCTACTGTGGTCAGTTAGTTACTGATATGTAGCAGGTTTGACTTTGAGAAGACTGCGCTATAAACTTTGATAATAGTTATTCTTAAAGGGGTAGTAAAGTCAAAATAAAACATAAATGCATTTAATATATCATTAAGTTTTAAACAACTTTCCAATTTACTTCTATTATCAATTTTGATTAAATGACTGTCTACTCCAAAATTGATATTGTTTAAAAAGATAGATAATCCCTTTATTACCCATTCCCCAGTTTTGCATAACCAGCACTCTTATATTAATACACTTTTTACCTCTGTTATTACCTTTTATCTAAGCCTTTTCTGACAGCCCCCTGATCACATGGCTATTTATTTATTATCTATTAACTTGCATTTTAGCCAATCAGTGCTGTGTCCTGCACAACTCCAGGTGAGTGAGCACAATGTTATCTATATAACACACATGAATTAATAGTCTCCTGTTGTGAAAAGCAAATAAAAAAAGCATGTGATAAGAGGATGTCTGTAGTGGCTTAGAAACAGGAAGAAATATAGAGGTTTAATGTTATAAAAAGTATATTAATATTAATATAATAATGTTGGTTGTGCAAAGCTGGGGAATGGGTAGTAAAGGAGTTATCTATATTTTTAAACATAAACAATTTTGGTGTAAATTGTCCCTTTAAAGGGACATGAAACCCAAATGTTTTCTTTCATGATTTAGAAAGAGCATGCCATTTTAAACAACTTTCTAATTTACTTCTATTATCTACTTTGCTTCATTCTCTTGATATTCTTTGCTGAAAAGCATATCTAGATAGGCTTAGTAGTTGCTGATTGGTGGCTGCACATAGATGCCTCATGTGATTGGCTCACCCATGTGCATTGCTATTTCTATATTTTATTTAAAATGTAGGGTTTAGTGTCCCTTTAAGTTCTTTTATTATCCTTTCTTAAAGGACCACCAAATACAGTAGAATTGAATGATTAACAATTGCATAATAAAAATACAATGCAATAACACTCTGAATTTCAAATAAGCAGTAGATTTTTTCTGACCAATTTATTTTCCCTCCATTTGCCAGCCACATGTATCATGTGACAGCCACCAGCCCATCACAAACTAGTATACGTACACCCTGTGAACTTGTGCACATGCTCATTGCTCAGTAAGAGCGGGTGCCTCTGAAAGTGACAATATAAAAAGAATGTGCAAAATTTGATAATATAAGTGAATTAGAAAGGTTCTTAAAACTACAAGTGCTATCTGAATAATACAAATTTAATTTTGACTTTAGTGTCCCTTTAAAGAGTAATACTAGGTGAGTTCAGGAGTGGGCATCTGTATTTAGCCACCTGATAGCATTTTTTGCATCTGCTAAAGACACAGGCACGCTCCTGAGCTCCTACCAGCCTAGCTAGATTTATTTTTCAACAAAGGATACCAAGATAACAGAACAAATTTGAAAATCAAAGATAACATAAAATAGAAAGTTGTTTAAAGTTGTATGTTCTATCTGAATCATAAAAGTTTAATATTGACTTTAATGTCCCTAAAAAGGGATATGGAACCCACAAAAAAAATATTTTTTTTTGATTAAACAGCGCATGCAATTTTAAAGAACTCTCTATTTACATCTATTATCAATTTTTCTTTGTTCTCTTGGTATATTTGATTGAAAAGCAGGAAGCATGCCCATTTCTGGAGCACTATACGGCAGCAGTTTTGGAAGAATGTTACCCATTTGCAAGAGCACTAGATGGCAGCGCTATTTGCTGCCATGCAGTGCTCCAGATGCCTACCTAGGTATCTCTTCAACAAAGAATAACATGGGAACAAAGCAAATTTGATATTAGAATCCAGGTGGTAACTTTATAAAAATCGTATGCTCTGTAAGAATTACAAAAGAAATGTTTTGGGTTTCATATTTCTTTTAGTAGAATCCATTGCAAAGGATGCAACAAACACATTTGATCATCTAGGGCTCTAACACAAAAGCTGCTGTCCTTGTATCATTTGCTTTAATGTAATAGGTCAGGAAATGATTATTCTTACGATACTAAATAAAACAACTATTAATATATTAAAATGATCACAAAATGTGTAGATGAAAGGAAATAAAGTGTATTGTTATAGTGTTACACAAATAAACACAATTGGCTAGATTACGAGTCTTGCGTTAGCCTTAAAAAGCAGCGTTGAGAGGTCCCAACGCTGCTTTTTAATGCCCGCTGGTATTACGAGTCTTGCAGGTACAGGTGTACCGCTCACTTTTCTTACGCGACTCGAGCATACCGCAAATCCCCTTACGTCAATTGCGTATCCTATCTTTTTAATGGGATTTGCCTAACGCCGGTATTACGAGTCTTGGAAGAAGTGAGCGGTAGACCCTCTCCTGTCAAGACTTCTACCACATTTAAAAGTCAGTAGTTAAGAGTTTTATGGGCTAACGCCGTAACATAAAACTCTTAACTAAAGTGCTAAAAAGTACACTAACACCCATAAACTACCTATTAACCCCTAAACCGAGCCCCCCCCCCACATCTCAAACACTTAAATAAAATTTTTAACCCCTAATCTGCCGACTGGACATCGCCGCCACTGTAATAAATATATTAACTATATTAACCCTTAAACCGCCACACTCCCGCCTCGCAAACACTAGTTAAATTTTATTAACCCCTAATCTGCCGTCCCTAACATCGCCGACACCTATCTACATTTATTAACCCCTAATCTGCCGCCCCAACATCGCTGCTACTATATTAAATTAATTAACCCCTAAACCTAAGTCTAACCCTAAGTCTAACCCCCCCAAATTTAAATATAATTTAAATAAAACTAAATAAAATTACTACAATTAAATAAATTAATCCTATTTAAAACTAAATACTTACCTATAAAATAAACCATAAGATAGCTACAATATAACTAATAGTTACATTGCAGCTAGCTTAGGGTTTATATTTATTTTACAGGCAAGTTTGTATTAATTTTAACTAGGTACAATAGTTATTAAATAGTTATTAACTATTTAATAGCTACCTAGTTAAAATAAATACAAATTTACCTGTAAAATAAATCCTAACCTAAATTACAATTAAACCTAACACTACACTATAATTAAATTAATTACATAAAATAACTACAATTAACTACAATTAAAATAAATAAACTAAAGTACGAAAAACCCCCCCACTAAATTAAAGAAAATAAAAAAATAATGACAAGAATTTTAAACTTATTACACCTACTCTAATCCCCCTAATACAATTAAAAAGCCCCCCCAAAATAAAAAAAATTCCCTACCCTATACTAAATTACAAATAGCCCTTAAAAGGGCCTTTTGCGGGGCATTGCCCCAAAGTAATCAGCTCTTTTACCTGTAAAAAAAAAGACAATATCCCCCCAACATTAAAACCCACCACCCACACACCCAACCCTACTCTAAAACCCACCCAATCCCCCCTTAAAAAAAACCTAACACTACCCCCTTGAAGATCACCCTACAATAGGATTTTTCCTAATTTAATTCTGATTAACTGATAGAATCCTATCAGCCAATCGGAATTAAAGGGACGCCATCTTGGATGATGTCATTTAAAGGAACCTTCATTCTTCGCTTGGACCTCATTTGAAGAGGATGCTCCGCGTCGGCTGGATTGAAGATGGACCCGCTCTGGATGGATGAAGATGCCGTCTGGATGAAGACTTCTGATGCTTGGATGACCTCTTCTGCCCGGATCGGATGAAGACTTCTGCCCCTTTGGAGGTCCACTTGTGCCTGGCTGGGTGAAGACATCTCAAGGTAGGGTGATCTTCAAGGGGGTAGTGTTAGTTTTTTTTAAGGGGAGACTGGGTGGGTGGGTGGTGGGTTTTAATGTTGGGGGGTATTGTCTTTTTGCCCTTTTAAATGCTATTTGTAATTTAGTATAGGGTAGGGAATTTTTTTATTTTGGGGGGCTTCTTTATTTTATTAGGGGGATTAGAGTAGGTGTAATTAGTTTAAAATTCTTGTAATTATTTTTTTATTTTCTGTAATTTAGTGGGGTTTTTTTTCGTACTTTAGTTTATTTATTTTAATTGTAGTTAATTGTAGTTAGTTTATGTAATTCATTTAATTATAGTGTAGTGTTAGGTTTAATTGTAATTTAGGTTAGGATTTATTTTACAGGTAAATTTGTACTTATTTTTACTAGGTAGCTATTAAATAGTTAATAACTATTTAATAACTATTGTACCTAGTTAAAATAAATACAAACTTGCCTGTAAAATAAATATAAACCCTAAGCTAGCTACAATGTAACTATTAGTTATATTGTAGCTAGCTTAGGGTTTATTTTACAGGTAAGTATTTAGTTTTAAATAGGATTAATTTAGTTTATTGTAGTTATTTTATTTAGATTTATTTTAATTATATTTAAATTAGGGGGGTGTTAGGGTTAGACTTAGGTTTAGGGGTTAATAACTTTATTATAGTGGCAGCGACAATGGCGGCGGCGGATTAGGGGTTAAAAAGTATAGTTAGGTTGCGGCGATGCTGGGGGGCAGATTAGGGGTAAATAAATATAATGTAGGGTTCAGCGATGTTGGGGGCATAAGATTAGGGGTTCATAGGGATAATGTAGGTGGCGGCGGTGTCCGGAGCGGAAGAGTAGGGGTTAATAATTATAATGTAGGTGGCGACGATGTCGGGGATGGCAGATTAGGGGTTAATAAGTGTAAGATTAGGGGTGTTTAGCCTCGGGGTTCATGTTAGGGTGTTAGGTGTAAACATAAATGTGTTTCCCCATAGGAATCAATGGGGCTGCGTTAGGAGGTGAACGCTGCTTTTTTGCAGGTGTTAGGTTTTTTTTCAGCCGGCTCAGCCCCATTGTTTCCTATTGGGAAATTGTGCACAAGCACGTTTAGCCAGCTTACCGCTACCGTAAGCAACGCTGGTATTGAGGTGAGATGTGGAGCTAAATTCTGCTCTACACTCACCTTTTTGCGGCTAACGCCAGGTTTAAAAAAACCTGTAATACCAGCGTTGTCTTAAGGGAGCGGTGAAAAAAAAGGCTTGTTAGCACCACACCACTGTTACCACAAAACTCGTAATCTAGGCAAATGTTTTTGTAACATATTTCAAAATTATTTAACATACATTTCACCTAACTGCAAAGTACACAAAAATAGTAATAAATATTAAAGTAGGAAAACCCCAGACAAAAGCACATGGCATGCTAAAAAAAACATCTATACTATAATTGCGCTTGTAATGTCCGTCGCCGTCGGCAGTTGCGAACGCATCCTCAATGGAATGTTGGCAGCGCAAGGCAGCCAACAGAATGTTGGCTGCGTGCACCACCAAAAGAATTCACCTGGATGCAGCGAAGGTGGATTCTTTCACCACCCTGCCATTTTTGGAATCCATCGGGATGCAGCGAAGGCAAACGGAGCATTACAACAAAAAAAAAGCAATACCCGCACGAAGTATAGCAAAAAATACCTGAACCTCCCACACAAAGTATTATCACATACACCGCAAACCCACACATTGCAAATGAATAAAGTAATTAACCTTAAATCTAAAATAATAAACCTAATTACCCTATTAAACCCTAAACCGCAAACCCCCCACATCACAATAAACCTAATTAACCTATTAACCCCTTAAAAAAAACCACAATGCAAATAATTAATTAAAATACTAAGCCCCCTAAGCTAACACCCCCTAACCTAACAAGCCCTAAATTAACACAAATTACCTAAACTAAAAAATACTAAAGTTACAAAAAATAAAAAAAGCTAAGATTACAAAAAAATAAAAAAGGCTAACATTACAGAACATAAAAAAACAAATTTCCAAAGTTTACAAAATTAAACCTAATCCCTATGACAATAAAAAAGCCCCCCCAAAATATAAACACCCCCTAAAGAATAAACTGCCAGTAGCCCTCAAAAGGGCTTTTTGCAGGGCATTGCCCCAAGATAAACAGCTATTTTACATTAAAAATACACAAAGTCCCCCCTAACAATAAAAACCCGCAAAATAAAAAAACAAACACTAAAAAACCTAAACTACCCATTGCCCTAAAAAGGGCCTTTGTTGGGCATTGCCCTTAAAATGGGATTTAGCTCTTTTACAAAATGCCCACCCTAATTTAAATAAAAAAATAAATAAAAAATTTAAAAAAATTAAGTCTAACTCCTCATCATTCCTGAAGTCCAGCGGAGAAAGTCCTGTTCAATGCGGGGAAGTCTTCTTCCAAGCGTCTTCTTTCTTCTTCTAAGAACATCCGGCAACGGAGCGGAGGGCGGAGTTAAAGACCGATGACAGCAGAGCTGAAGACTGGCGACCCTGGAACTGAAGACCGGCGATCCTGGAACTGAAGACCGGCGACCGCAGAGCCATGGAGCGTGGAGGATCCCTGATTGCCGCCATACACTGAATAGTGAATTCAAGGTACCTGATTAAAGATGATGTCCCTTGACTTCCTATTGGCTGATTTGATTCTTCAAATTCAAATCAGCCAATAGGATGAGAGCTACTCAAATCCTATTGGCTGTTTAAATCAGCCAATAGGACGAGAGCTACTCAAATTCTATTGGCTAGGGGCAACTTTGTGTATTTTTATTGTAAAAGAGCTGTTTATCTTGGGCAAAAAGACCTTTTAAGGGCTACTGGTATTTTATTCTTAGAGTAGGGGGTGTTTTTATTTTGGGGGGACTTTTTTTATTTATTTTTATTTATATATTTTGCATAGGGATTAGGTATAATTTTTTAGAATTTGATAATTTTGTTTTTTTATTTTCTGTAATATTCAATTTTTTTTATTTTCTGTAATTTTAGCTTAATTTAAATTTAGGTTTAATTTTTTAATTTTTGAGGGTTAGACTTTTTTTTTTCATTTTTTTTTTTAGATTAGGGATGGGCAGCAAAAGAGTGGTGGGTGGTGGGTTTTACTGTTAGGGGGGGACTTAGAATTTTTGGTAACTGCAAAAGAACTTTTTAACTTAGGGCAATGCCCTACAAAAAGCCCTTTTAAGGGGGTGTTTTTATTTTGGGGGGCTTTTTTATTTTCATAGGGATTAGGTTTTATTTTTAATTTTGGGGGGGGTTAGACTTAGGTTATTTTTTAAAAAAAATTTAGATTAGGGATGGGCAGCAAAAGAGCTGAATGCTCTTTTATGGGCAATGCCCATACAAATGCCCTTTTCAGGGCAATGGATAGTTTAAGTTTTTTTAGTGTTAGGTTTATTTATTTGGGGGGGGTTTGGTAGGTTTGTGGGTTTTACTGTTAGGGGGGGACTTAGAATTTTTTGTAACTGTAAATGAGCTGTTTAACTTAGGACAATGCCCTACAAAAAGCCCTTTTAAGGGCTATTGGTAGTTCAGCATTAGATTAGGAGGGGTTTTTTTATTTTTGGGGGGAGGCTTTTTAATTTTTATAAGGATTAGGTTTAATTTTTTATTTTTGATAATTTGTTTATTTTTTTCTGTAGTTCAATTTTTTTTAATTTTTTATTAACAGCACATAGACTGCCCTGTGGGCTTACCAACTAGTTGAATTATAAATGCAAATCTGATAGAAACTGTAACGGGGTAAGACATTGCCAATGAAAGAGTTAAATAGAAAGTCTTCTTTCAGAATAGCTTGAATAGTAGACAAGTACTAAAACTATTTGCTCTAGTTTCAAGGATCATATAGCTGAATCTTAAAGTTATGTGGTCAAAATATTATTCCACATATGGTTTCTGTCAGTTATTTGTGTTTCACAAGACATTTTCTTGTTACTTCTACCTAAAATATTATAAGTAGAAGTTATCACTGAACTGAAAGGGCTAGGCTTATGCTCATAAATGAGCCATAAAGCTAGATTGTATGTGACTTGTCTTAATAAAGCTATTATAAAGAACAAGCACAATTCTCCTAGTTGCTCTGTTTTAGCAACCTACTCACACTCACACAGTTCTGCGTACTGTTATTTAGTGACATCACGATGTGTCGCTTGTAATGGCTTGTTACTGCTTGGAGCATCTGCAAGGACATTTCTAGTCACAAACGCTATCATGTTAATAGCTATATATATATTAGATAGGTGTCTGTGTACTGTGTTATAGTGTATTGACCCTAACCAATGTTGTCCTGATGAGTCACATCAGAGTAAGGATTCATCCTAAAGGTGTTGAAGGTTATGTTGCTGTGTAATGTATTTATGTACAGTATGTGGCTTACCTTCTGTAAATGATCATGTAACTGTGTCATGTATTTATGTATGTGTCTTACCTTCTGTAAATGATCATATTGCGGTGTTATGTATTTATGTATGTGTCTTACCTTCTGTAAATGACCATATTGCGGTGTTATGTATTTATGTATGTGTCTTACCTTCTGTAAATGATCATATTGCGGTGTCATGTATTTATATACGTGTCTTACCTTCTGTAAATGATCATATTGCGGTGTCATGTATTTATGTGTGTGTCTTACCTTTTGTAAATGATCATATTGCGGTGTTATGTATTTATGTATGTGTCTTACCTTCTATAAATGATCATGTAACTGTGTCATGTATTTATGTATGTGTCTTACCTTCTGTAAATGATCATATTGCGGTGTTATGTATTTATGTATGTGTCTTACCTTCTGTAAATGATCATATTGCCGTGTCATGTATTAATGTATGTGTCTTACCTTCTGTAAATGATCATATTGCAGTGTCATGTATTTATGTATGTCTTACCTTCTGTAAATGATCATATTGCGGTGTCATGTATTTATGTATGTGTCTTACCTTCTGTAAATGATCATGTAACTGTGTCATGTATTTATGTATGTCTTACCTTCTATAAATGACTATATTGCGGTGTCATGTATTTATGTATGTGTCTTATCTTCTGTAAATGATCATATTGCGGTGTCATGTATTTATGTATGTGTCTTACCTTCTGTAAATGATCATGTAACTGTGTCATGTATTTATGTATGTGTCTTACCTTCTATAAATGATCATTCTGCTGTGTCATGTATTTATGTATGTGTCTTACCTTCTGTAAATAATCATATTGCTGTGTCATGTATTTATGTGTGTGTCTTACCTTCTGTAAATGATCATATTGCGGTGTTATGTATTTATGTATGTGTCTTACCTTCTGTAAATGATCATATTGCTGTGTCATGTATTTATGTATGTGTCTTACCTTCTGTAAATGATCATATTGCTGTGTCATGTATTTATGTATGTGTCTTACCTTCTGTAAATGATCATATTGCTGTGTCATGTATTTATGTATGTGTCTTACCTTCTGTAAATTATCATATTGCTGTGTCATGTATTTATGTATGTGTCTTACCTTCTGTAAATGATCATATTGCTGTGTCATGTATTTATGTATGTGTCTTACCTTCTGTAAATTATCATATTGCTGTGTCATGTATTTATGTATGTGTCTTACCTTCTGTAAATAATCATATTGCGGTGTCATGTATTTATGTATGTGTCTTACCTTCTATAAATGATCATATTGCGGTGTCATATATTTATGTATGTGTCGTACCTTCTATAAATGATCATATTGCTGTGTCATGTATTTATGTATGTGTCTTACCTTCTGTAAATGATCATATTACGGTGTCATGTATTTATGTATACGTCTTACCTTTTATAAATGATCATGTAACTGTGTCATGTATTTATGTATGTGTCTTACCTTCTGTAAATGATCATGTAACTGTGTCATGTATTTATGTATGTTTCTTACCTTCTGTAAATAATCATATTGCGGTGTCATGTATTTATGTATGTGTCTTACCTTCTGTAAATGATCATATTGCGGTGTCATGTATTTATGTATGTGTCTTACCTCCTGTAAATGATCATATTGCGGTGTTATGTATTTATGTATGTGTTTTACCTTCTATAAATGATCATATTGCTGTGTTATGTACTTATGTATGTGCCTTACCTTCTATAAATGATCATGTTGCTGTTTCATGTATTTATGTATGTGTCTTACCTTCTATAAATGATCATATTGCTGTGTCATGTATTTATGTATGTGTCTTACCTTCTGTAAAGGATCATATTGCGGTGTCATGTATTTATGTATGTGTTTTACCTTCTGTAAATTATCATATTGTGGTGTCATGTATTTATGTATGTGTCTTACCTTCTATAAATGATCATGTAACTGTGTCAAATATTTATGTTTTGTCTTACCTTCTATAAATGATTACATTGCGGTGTCATGTATTTATGTATGTGTCTTACCTTCTGTAAATGATCATATTGCGGTGTCAGGTATTTATGTATGTGTCTTACCTTCTGTAAATGATCATATTGTGGTGTCAGGTATTTATGTATACGTCTTACCTTCTATAAATGATCATAATGCGGTGTCATTTATTTATGTATGTGTCTTACCTTCTATAAATGATCATGTAACTGTGTCATGTATTTATGTATGTGTCTTACCTTCTATAAATGATCATATTGCCGTGTCATGTATTTATGTGTGTGTCTTACCTTCTGTAAATGATCATATTGCGGTGTCATGTATTTATGTACGTGTCTTACCTTCTATAAATGATCACAATGCGGTGTCATGTATTTATGTATGTGTCTTACCTTCTATAAATGATCATGTAACTGTGTCATGTATTTATGTATGTGTCTTACCTTCTATAAATGATCATATTGCCGTGTCATGTATTTATGCATGTGTTTTACCTTCTATAAATGATCATATTGCGGTGTCATGTATTTATGTATGTGTCTTACCTTCTGTAAATGATCATATTGTGGTGTCATGTATTTATGTATGTGTCTTACCTTCTATAAATGATCATATTGCAGTGTCATGTATTTATGTATGTCTTACCTTCTGTAAATGATCATATTGCGGTGTCATGTATTTATGTATGTGTCTTACCTTCTGTAAATGATCATGTAACTGTGTCATGTATTTATGTATGTCTTACCTTCTATAAATGACTATATTGCGGTGTCATGTATTTATGTATGTGTCTTATCTTCTGTAAATGATCATATTGCGGTGTCATGTATTTATGTTTGTGTCTTACCTTCTGTAAATGATCATGTAACTGTGTCATGTATTTATGTATGTGTCTTACCTTCTATAAATGATCATTCTGCTGTGTCATGTATTTATGTATGTGTCTTACCTTCTGTAAATAATCATATTGCTGTGTCATGTATTTATGTGTGTGTCTTACCTTCTGTAAATGATCATATTGCGGTGTTATGTATTTATGTATGTGTCTTACCTTCTGTAAATGATCATATTGCTGTGTCATGTATTTATGTATGTGTCTTACCTTCTGTAAATGATCATATTGCTGTGTCATGTATTTATGTATGTGTCTTACCTTCTGTAAATGATCATATTGCTGTGTCATGTATTTATGTATGTGTCTTACCTTCTGTAAATTATCATATTGCTGTGTCATGTATTTATGTATGTGTCTTACCTTCTGTAAATAATCACATTGCGGTGTCATGTATTTATGTATGTGTCTTACCTTCTGTAAATGATCATATTGCGGTGTCATGTATTTATGTATGTGTCTTACCTTCTATAAATGATCATATTGCGGTGTCATATATTTATGTATGTGTCGTACCTTCTATAAATGATCATATTGCTGTGTCATGTATTTATGTATGTGTCTTACCTTCTGTAAATGATCATATTACGCTGTCATGTATTTATGTATACGTCTTACCTTTTATAAATGATCATGTAACTGTGTCATGTATTTATGTATGTGTCTTACCTTCTGTAAATGATCATGTAACTGTGTCATGTATTTATGTATGTTTCTTACCTTCTGTAAATAATCATATTGCGGTGTCATGTATTTATGTATGTGTCTTACCTTCTGTAAATGATCATATTGCGGTGTCATGTATTTATGTATGTGTCTTACCTCCTGTAAATGATCATATTGCGGTGTTATGTATTTATGTATGTGTTTAACCTTCTATAAATTATCATATTGCTGTGTTATGTATTTATGTATGTGCCTTACCTTCTATAAATGATCATGTTGCTGTTTCATGTATTTATGTATGTGTCTTACCTTCTATAAATGATCATATTGCTGTGTCATGTATTTATGTATGTGTCTTACCTTCTGTAAAGGATCATATTGCGGTGTCATGTATTTATGTATGTGTTTTACCTTCTGTAAATTATCATATTGTGGTGTCATGTATTTATGTATGTGTCTTACCTTCTATAAATGATCATGTAACTGTGTCAAATATTTATGTTTTGTCTTACCTTCAATAAATGATTATATTGCTGTGTCATGTATTTATGTATGTGTCTTACCTTCTGTAAATGATCATATTGCGGTGTCAGGTATTTATGTATGTGTCTTACCTTCTGTAAATGATCATATTGTGGTGTCAGGTCTTTATGTATACGCCTTACCTTCTATAAATGATCATGTAACTGTGTCATGTATTTATGTATATGTCTTACCTTCTGTAAATGATCATGTAACTGTGTCATGTATTTATGTATGTTTCTTACCTTCTGTAAATAATAATATTGCGGTGTCATGTATTTATGTATGTGTCTTACCTTCTGTAAATGATCATATTGCGGTGTCATGTATTTATGTATGTGTCTTACCTCCTGTAAATGATCATATTGCGGTGTTATGTATTTATGTATGTGCCTTACCTTCTATAAATGATCATGTTTCTGTTTCATGTATTTATGTATGTGTCTTACCTTCTATAAATGATCATATTGCTGTGTCATGTATTTATGTATGTGTCTTACCTTCTGTAAAGGTTCATATTGCGGTGTCATGTATTTATGTATGTGTTTTACCTTCTGTAAATTATCATATTGTGGTGTCATGTATTTATGTATGTGTCTTACCTTCTATAAATGATCATGTAACTGTGTCAAATATTTATGTTTTGTCTTACCTTCTATAAATGATTATTTATAGAAGGTAAGACAAGACATAAATATTTGACACAGTTACATGATCATTTATAGAAGGTAAGACACATACATAAATACATTATTTATAGAAGGTAATTTATGTATGTGTCTTACCTTCTGTAAATGATCATATTGCGGTGTCAGGTATTTATGTATGTGTCTTACCTTCTGTAAATGATCATATTGTGGTGTCAGGTATTTATGTATTCGTCTTACCTTCTATAAATGATCATATTGCGTTGTCATGTATTTATGTATGTGTCTTACCTTCTATAAATGATCATATTGCTGTGACATGTATTTATGTATGTGTCTTACCTTCTGTAAATGATCATATTGCGGTGTCAGGTATTTATGTATACGTCTTACCTTTTATAAATAATCATATTGCCGTGTCATGTATTAATGTATGTGTCTTACCTTCTGAAAATGATCATGTTGCTGTGTCATGTATTTATGTATGTGTCTTACCTTCTGTAAATGATCATATTGCGGTGTCATGTATTTATGTATGTGTTTTACCTTCTGTAAATTATCATATTGTGGTGTCATGTATTTATGTATGTGTCCTACCTTCTATAAATGATCATGTAACTGTATCATGTATTTATGTATGTGTCTTACCTTCTGTAAATGATCATGTTGCTGTGTCATGTATTTATGTATGTGTCTTACCTTCTCTAAATGATCATGTTGCTGTGTCATGTATTTATGTATGTGTTTTACCTTCTGTAAATGATCATGTAACTGTGTCATGTATTTATGTATGTGTCTTAACCTCTGTAAATGATCATGTTGCTGTGTCATGTATTTATGTATGTGTCTTACCTTCGATAAATGATCATGTTGCTGTGTCATGTAATTATGTATGTGTCTTACCTTCTGTAAATGATCATATTGAGGTGTCATGTATTTATGTATGTGTCTTACCTTCTATAAAAGACCATGTTGCTGTGTCATGTATTTATGTATGTGTCTTACCTTCTATAAATGATCATATTACTTTGTCATGTATTTATGTATGTGTCTTACATTCTATAAATGATCATATTGTGGTGTCATATATTTATGTATGTGTCTTACCTTCTGTAAATTATAATATTGCGTTGTCATGTATTTATGTATGTGTCTTACCTTCTGTAAATGATAATATTGTGTTGTCATGTATTTATGTATGTGTCTTACCTTCTGTAAATTATTCTGTTGCTGTCTCATGTATTTATGTATGCGTCTTACCTTCTATAAATGATCATATTGCGGTGTCATGTATTTATGTATGTGTCTTACAATCTATAAATGATCATATTGCGGTGTAATATATTTCTGTATGTGTCTTACCTTGTATAAATTATCAAATTAGGGAGTCATATATTTATGTATGTTTCTTACCTTCTGTAAATGATCATGTAACTGTGTCATGTTTTTATGTATTCTGAGCGTATTGCTCTCTGTATTCAGCGAGGTCTGGCGGACCTGATCCGCACTGTCGGATCAGGTCCGCCAGACTTTGATACATAGAGGCCTAAATGTTTAATGTCTATTTAAACCCAAAGCAGATAGTCATTTACAGTATCCCCTCAAATCATTAATTTTTTTCCCCCAGCAGATTAAGCACTGTTAAAAAAATAAATAAGTACATTTTGCATATTAAAATCATGCAATATCTAGTTGGATGTTAATATATATAAGAAACAACTTAATATCCCTATTTAAGCTTTTTGTTTTGAATAAGACTTTATTCTGATGGACCTACACTCCATGAGATATATGTATGCAAGGTGGATCCAATATATGAATATTAGAAATTAAAGATAACTTTAAGATTAATATTATGATATAACATTACTAAAGAATCCACAGAATTGTATACTTCTAAGACGAAATCTATTTAAACAATCACACTTTTATATAACATCACAGTATACGATACACTTTAAAAATTAAAATCACGTAATATCTAGCTAGATGTTAATATACAACTAAATATCCTTCTTTAAGCTTTTTGTTTTTGATGGATATATACTCGCTGAGACATGTGTATACAATATGGATCCAACATATGAATAGCCCAAACTAAGGATAATTTTACAATTAACATTACGATATGATCTCATTAATAAATCAACTAAAGTGTACAGAAATATTATTTATATAAGAGGTAATTAAATGGATAAGTAATCCTTGAAGATATTTTAAGATAGCAACTATAGTGGGTCTGATTTGATCAGGAGAAGCAATGAAATGGTACTATAGGATGATATACATCATTGGTATAAAAATATTATAAAACAGATAAATACAAAATCAATACAAAACTATGTAGATATATCCTATATGGGTAATATGAACATTTATAACCACAGCGTTAAACCCACTAGCATCCATTTCCATTATCCTGATATGATATTATATATTATTAATTTATTATAACAGTAATTTAGGGTATTGATACAGGATGATTATACGTATAAATGAGATGTTAAATAACAAACATTATACTAAAATCTTACATACACCTTAATAGAAAGAACAGAATTTCTGTACATCCATAGTTTGCCGCAAATATTATTACTATAGTTCATAGAATATCACACTTAAGTATATTATGAATGGAGTTGCTGTCTATCTAAATAAATGCATTAGTATAAGTCCATCTTAAGGATCAAGCCCTCAGTAAAAAAATCCATGACCACGCTCAGAGTGTCATATCTAAATTATTTTTTAGTATGCACCTATGCCTTTAGGGGCAGTTATTTCACTTGGCAAACTGCTATTTAACCTTTCCCTCTACCTTCACTCTTTGCTTGGTATTCCTGTGTCCTATTCCAAGCTTGCTTCTATTGATCCTGTTTTCATCTATCAGATTGCAGCAGGGATCTACGCTGCTCCTCTAAGCTTTTCATCCAGCTGGAACTATCAGACCCATCCGCGGTGACGTCACACGCCGATCTCCATTGGATCTTCACACGCTGCTTCCCTCTGACCTGTCAGCACTGCCGCACATACCTCCAGAGCATCAGACGTGGTTGAAACCTCACTTGCAATAATGTTACACCGATCAGTAAGTTACTGTTATCCTAAATATATTTTAACCGGTTAGCATATGCTTAAGTTTACTATTGGTGATATATTCCGGTACCTCTGTAGCCATTGTTGCCCTGGGTTGAGGTAGACGCTGCTGAAATTATCCTCACCTATATTAATTGTACTACTAATACTTCTTACTATTTGTTAAGTATTTATACTTTTAGTTGTTTCTACCCTTTGAAGTATTAGTCCTACAACAAACTAAAGTTATCATACACTAGTTGTATGTTTTACCACAGTTGGGTTCTACAAACTATAAAATACTCTCCCTCTCTTGTAGGGATTTTCAGAAATCTAATTCAAGCTGTGACATTAATACCAAGCCCGCAGAATGAACCCAGTGGATTTAGTCACTCATGTGCAAACCCTAACAGAGAAAGTAGATACCATTACATTAGCACTTAACAACCTACAACTAGAAAACACAAATTTAAAAGCATACATCAAAGAGATAGCAGACAAACAAAAAGTTGACTCTCTACCTGAACCATCTATAAGCCCCCCTGATAAGTTCTCTGGGGAACGTAAGCGTTTCAGAGAATTTAGAAATACTTGTTATTTAATGTTTACCCTAAAGCCTAAGACTTTCCCCACGGATCATATCAAGGTCCTTACTGTCATTTCCTACCTCAGGGGTGAGCCACGTATATGGGCTAACTCTTTTCTTGAAGCTGATGACCCTGTACTGTATTCCTTGGATGCCTTTTTCACCTCAATGTCTCAATTATATGATGACCCATTTAAGCAACTAACAGCTGAGAATGCTATGAGGTCTTTAAAACAACATAAACATCATGTGGAAGATTATATCACAGAATTTAAAAGGTGGTCTAAGGATACAGGCTGGAATGAGCTATCATTGAAAAACCAATTTCATCTGGGATTATCAGACTCACTGAAAGATGAAATAGCAAGGGTTCAGTTACCAGACACACTAGAAGAGCTTATCAACCTATCCATAAGCTTAGACAGACATTTAAGAGAACGTAAACATGAGCGTACCCTATCTGACACTACAACTAGCCGTATGCCTACACCCACACCCTCATACAGTAGGTCACCATCCTATGGAGATTGGGGTCATCAGGGGTCCTCTCACCCCAAAAGAAAAACTCAGCAGAAGATGCAACAATCTATGTCTGTACTGTGGATCTCCTGATCATAATGTGAAGGATTGTCCATCTCTTACTCGCCAGAAGATGGGTAAGACTAGTGTTATGAGCACTTCTTCCACCCTTAACTATAAAGACTCAAGTCATTATTCATTATCTGTTCTTTTACAGTGGGAGACCCAGAGACTCCACTCCAAAGCGATCATTGACTCCGGAGCAAGCTCTAATTATATAGATCTGAATTATTCAGGTGTTAATAAAATTCCACTCATCAAAAAACATAAACCAGTTTCAGTACGTGTTAATGATGGCACTCAGATGTCATCGGGTCCTATATGTAACCAGACCATTCCCATCAAAGTAACTACTGACACAAACCATACTTAATTCATAACTTTTGATGTAATTCCCTCAGCAATATTTCCACTCATCTTAGGTTATTCCTGGCTATGTTTACACGATCCAAAAATCTCTTGGGGTAATTCTACTATAACATTCAATTCAGAATATTGTAAATCAACTTGCCAATTCCAACATCACATACTTCAGACCACAGAATATAACATACCCCCCTAAAATTCTGACTTCCTTGAGGTGTTTAGTAAAAAAGAGTCTGAGAATCTACCGCCTCATCGTAAGTATGATTGTCCAATCGACTTACAACCTGGTGTGGAAATCCCATGTGGGCATATCTATCCTCTCTCTAGTACTGAGTTATCTCATTTAAAAAATTATATAGAGGAGAATCTCAAGAAGGGTTTTATTAGACCATCCACTTCCCCAGCCGGATCAGGTATGTTTTTTGTAAAGAACAAAGATGGTATTCTTCGTCCTATTGTTGACTACAGGGAACTTAACTTACGTACAGTAAAAAACAGATACCCTCTCCCTCTTATACCTGAGCTTATAGAGCGTTTAGAGGGTTCATCTTATTTTACTAAACTTGATTTAACAGGCGCATATAACCTCATACGTGTGCGCAAAGGGGACGAATGGCTCACAGCCTTCCGTACTCGATATGGATTATATGAGTATACTGTGATGCCATTCGGCCTCTGTAACGCCCCTGCCACATTCCAACACCTGATTACTGACATCTTCAAAGATTTATTAGATATATACGTTGTCATATATCTTGATGACATCCTCATTTATTAAAAAAATAGAGAGGAACATATAAAGCATGTACGATCAGTACTTTCCAGACTACGTGACAATCATTTATACGCAAAACCAGAGAAGTGTATTTTTCACACTAACACTATCACATTCCTAGGATATGTCATTTCTCCTGAAAGCATTGACATGGAGTTAAGTAAAATTCAAGCTATCTTACAATGGCCTACTCCTACCACTAAACGACAGGTTCAAAGTTTTTTGGGATTTGCTAGCTTTTACCGCAAATTCATTAAACAATTTGCCACTATAACTAAACCTCTAACCAATTTAACAAAAGGTTATACAAAATTTATTTGGACAGCCCAATGCCAGCAGGTTTTTAAGATTTTAAAACAGCAATTCACTACTGCTCCTATATTACGCTTCCCCAACCCAAAACTTCAGTGCGTATTAGAGGTGGATTCCTCTGACCATGCTATTGGAGCAGTTTTGTCACAGAGACTTTCATTGAAACACCTTTTGCATCCTGTAGCATATTTCTCACGAGTTTTGAATGTAGCAGAAACACATTATGCCATAGGAGAGAAAGAGCTCTTAGCTATCAAAACTTCGCTAGAGCATTGGCGCCATTTGTTAGAAAGGTACAGAGCTTCCAATTATGATATACACAGACCACAGGAATCTGCAATATTTAAAAACTAATTGACCACTTACATCTGGACAGGTGCACTGGAACTTATATTTCAACAGGTTTAATTACCTCATTACCTATAGACCAGCTAGCAAAAATCACAAGGCAGATGCTCTATCCAGAATGCATCAAAAACCCACACCTGAAGTCATCACACAATCTATAATACCTCTTGACCATATTATTGGTCTCACACAAGACACTATTCCTATGTTTAAATCCCACCAAGAAGCAGATGAAACTAAACCTGTTACACAACTTCAAATAGGTCCAGATAATTTACTATACCATAATGATTCCCTATATGTTCCACCCTCTTTACGTGAAAAGGTGCTACATTCCAACCATGACAACCCTTTAGCAGGACATCCAGGTTGTCAAAAGACTATTGATTTAATTACCAGGACATACTGGTGGCCACATATGTCTCAAACCATTAAACAATACGTACATTCTTGCAAAACTTGTATTGTATCAAAACATACTAACCACTTACCATATGGACTGTTACTCCCCCTACCTACTCCAACTAGACCCTGGACTGACATAGCACTTGACTATATAGTAGAACTACCAAAGTCTTGTAATAACACCACAATCCTAGTGGTAGTGGATTTGTTTAGTAAAATGGCACACTTCATACCCACATCAAAGTTACCAACAGCTTCAGAAACTGTTCAGATCCTTATACAAAATGTTATACATTACCATGGTACACCTCATTCCATAACCTCTGACAGGGGGTCTCAGTTCACCAGCAAATTCTGGTCTGAGCTGTGTAAGTCCCTAAAAATTCAACAAAGGCTTAGCACGTCATTCCATCCTCAGACTAATGGGCAAACGGAGAGGACCAATCAGTGGTTGGAAACTTACTTGCGCTGTTTCACTAACTCTGATCAATCTAACTGGTCATCTATGTTGCCTTATGCCGAATTTGCCTATAATAACACTGTACATGCCACCACTAAATTCACTCCTTTTTACGTCAACTTTGGATTTCACCCAACATTTAACTATGATTCTACAGTGGAGTCTCTATGTCCATTGGTCGATGATCTAGTGAATACTATCTCACAGACATTCTCACAAGTCAAGGATAACATCGACCGAAGTAAGCTTCATCATAAATACTACTATGATAAAAGCAGGTCTCCACCCCCTTCTTATGTTGTAGGCGACAAAGTGTGGTTATCCACACACAACCTAAAGTTGCATTTGCCTTCCCGTAAACTTGGTTCTTTGTTTATCGGACCATATCGGATTAAATATATCGTTAACCCTAATGCCGTTACTTTGGATCTGCCATCTGAGATGCCCATTCATCCTACTTTCCATGTTTCCCTCCTGAAGCCGTACATTCCTGTACGTGATGTCAAATCCATTCAGTCTGTTCCTACCAACCTCTCTCATCTCACAGAGGATTATGAGGTACATTCCATCAAGGACACCGGGTGTTCTTCAGTATCTCATCCATTGGAAGGGTTACCCGGTGGAGGATGATTCTTGGGAACCTGCTTGTAACTTATCGGCTCCTAGGTTGGTATCACTGTTTCACAGGCGTCATCCTGATAGACCTCGTCCATGATCCCCGGAGTGGATCTTTTGGGGGGGGCATTCTGTCATATCTAAATTATTTTTTAGTATGCACCTATGCCTTTAAGGGGCGGTTATTTCACTTGGCAATCTGCTATTTAACCTTTCCATCTACCTTCACTCTTTGCTTGGTATTCTTGTGTCCTATTCCAAGCTTGCTTCTATTGATCCTGTTTTCGTCTAGCAGATTGCAGCAGGGATCTACGCTGCCCCTCTAAGCTTTTCATCCAGCCGGAACTATCAGACCCATCCGTGGTGATGTCACACGCCGATCTACGTCGGATCTTCACACGCTGCTTCCCTCTGACCTGTCAGCACTGCCGCACATACCTCCAGAGCATCAGATGTGGTTGAAACCTCACTTGCAATAACGTTACACTGATCAGTAAGTTACTGTTATCCTAAATATATTTGAACCGGTTAGCATGTGCTTAAGTTTACTATTGGTGATATATTCCGGTACCTCTGTAGCCATTGTTGCCCCGGGTTGAGGTAGAGGCTGCTGAAATTATGCTCACCTATATTAATTGTACTACTAATACTTCTTACTATTTGTTAAGTATTTATACTTTTAGTTGTTTCTACCCTTTGAAGTATTAGTCCTACAACAAACTAAAGTTATCATACACTAGCTGTATGTTTTACCGCAGTTGGGTTCTACAAACTATAAAATACTCTCCCTCTCTTGTAGGGATTTTCAGAAATCTAATTCAAGCTGTGACACAGAGACAGATATAAAATGGAGTTGTTTTCTACCTAAATAGATGTATCAACACATAATCCATCTTAAGATCAACATTAGGAAACACAATCAAGTCCACCTTAAGATATTCGGGACACAGCCGCCTGTGACTAATGGCATTGATTGACAAGGATACTACCCTATTGGAACAATATGAAGGCGGAACTTTCGGTTTTTACCGGGTTTAAATTTCCCAGAGACGGGCGGCCCGCCGCCTTTGAAAAAGCCCTATATGGGCAAAACGCGTTAGGTGTTATTATAGAGCCCTGCAAGCTCTTTTTTAATATTAGGAACAAGTAGTTTATGTTTATATACAATGGTTATTTGAAAATATTGGGGGCATTTATTGGGGTGAAGTCTGGAGGGCTTAGCTTGATCAGTACCGAGTGGTGTAATTTATTTCAGGCAGCAAACGGTGGGCAGCTATACTCAGATATATTTATTGATACACTGCTAATATAGATTTACTTTACCTACAATAATCACAAGTAACTTAATAATCGAGTCCTCCGTGTGTAAATCTATATTAAACTACGATAGTATTCTTAAGCCCTGGTGCTTTCAGTGTTATATCTAGTATTTCAACCAACAATGCCGGGAAGATACTATTATGTTACTCTGTTAGTTCTGGGATACTCCCGTAACTGACACAGTTACGCTGGATAATTCACTCGAGAAAAAGTGTGCATGTTACATAAAACACAACTGTTACAATCAATAAATATACAAGTGATTATGTATACATTTACTTTCATACTAGATACTTTTATTGTTCCCCAGTCATTGTACAATTAACACGCAACTGAAAGTATCTAAACACACTCCAGATGGCAGGAATGTGTTTATGTTTAAATATAAGTAAGGGGGTGGAGTTAACCTGGGAACTGAACGGTCGCACTTCTCTTCAGCTCTGCTGCAATAGCTCATAATTTTGTTTAATTGACCATTCATCCCAGCTTTAATCCACACTATAGGCATCTTTGGATCTTCTAGAAGAACTAGAATTACTTGGGACACCGAACAGCAATCTTACGGAGGAGATAATAGCTGTTTTCCAAATCAGCTAATGATCAGACTGTTCAGGAGCGGCCATCTTTTCCCCCATGTGAAAGATCCTTAATGTAGCAACTAGCCTAGAGAAGATTTGAGCCGTTTATACTGGCTAAGAGGGACACAATTTATCCCCAAACTCGGCTGAAGATCTAAAGAATATGGCCTTTAGATGGGATAAAGACATTCGGCATTTGCTGCGTTGTCACTTCCAGAGGCTGGAGAAAGTGTTAGTCCCGGCTTTTTCATCTACGAGCAGCAATATACCCCTTAAGGAAACCCAGCAAAACTCGCAGCTTTGTAGTGGCTCGCAGGACTCCCATGTCAAACTAAAGAGCGCTGTAAACAGGTCAGTGCTCTCGGCGAAATCTACTGCAATCTCTGGCCGGCCTCCTGAGGATACCCACAATCATATGGCTGACAAGCTCTATACAGATTGTTCTGGTCTCCCTCTCAACAGTGCAATGTGGAGCTGAGCTGGTATGATTCCGGTCTGCCTATTCTAAAAGAAGCAAAGTCTTTGTCTGCTTACCTGACGATGGTGAAGTCATGGTCCTAAGTCTATCTGGAAAGCCGGCTATGTTGCTCTCATCTGACATGGTGGATGCGGCAGGTCGAACCCTGAGAAGGCGCCCTCGGGGTGAGACCTCTTTAGTTCCTGGAAGCCTGGGGCATGAGCGGGCTGCTTCGCTAGTTACTGACAATGCAGCCTCTCAGGTTCAGCTGCAGCTTTTTGGATCCAGTATGTGTGTGCGGCAAATGAGTCTGGTCGGCCCTAAGCGAGGCATCGGCTGAACTTATGATGGCATTGATCTCTTCCACCTTGTAGTAAGGTGGTCTGCTTGCTATCATCCTTGGCGTTGGCATGAACATTTATCACCTGGATTTATTTAGGTTTGTGGACGGCCCTGCATGTTTCTGTTTTTATATGTCTTTTGGACATGTCACTGATTCAAACTAACTGCTGGGACATTGGCCTCTCTTCTATTATTATTATTGTTTTTTGTTAAGTGACAGTTCCCTACTCAATTCTCAGTAGCCATTATGCTGGTATTAGTCTGCGGATAATTTTATATGTTTTTTATGGGACACATTATTTTAAATTGATAGATGGTGGGCTTTTATTTGTTAGAACAGAGAGAATATTATTTAACTCAATAGTGCTATAAAGTTATAGGGGTATGTGTGGTACTTGCTGTTACATGTCTCCAGCCTCAAAGTATAGATAGAGCCAGAGTTTCTAGAGAATAGTGAAAGTTGAACTGTAAGCTCTACTCTTATTTTACACAAATGTATCCCTATGCTAGTGTGTGGAATGCTTTTTTCCTTTTTTCATATCAAGCAATGGTGCTGGATAACGTTTCTTGCACTGATGGCTGTATCTTCTTCCCATTATTCAACTTGTATCCAACATATATATGCTTATGCTGACCCTAACCCCACCATCTTCACTGGCATAGGCGGGCTTGATGTATGATGAGTCTTTTCTAATGTGGCCCTTAGAAATTCTAAATATGGGATACTACTGGATAGACCTATGGCTGCATACATTTATCTTTTGTACTAAGTTGGGTAAAAGGTTCTCTACCTTCACCGCAATTATTATAGCTACCTGCAGAACCTAACTATAGTCCTAATTGATTAAGAGTTATCCTGGGCACTGGTGAGGGAAATTTAGGATATTGCTGGAGTCATGCGTAGCTTTACTAACGTTTATATATTAAGAATATGTTGCTCATATGTATGTTTCCCCTATTATTCTCCCTCTCTGTTGTATCTCTGGTTGCACAGAAGTGAGCCCTGCGTGGCAAAACCATTGCTACGTTTGGAGGGGTCAGGACGTGTCAAACGCCCAAGACTCTCTTACGATATAGCTATATTCCATAGTTATTTAAAGCCCACCATTTCTTTTTAGTTTTCCTGGCCCATGCCTAGACCTCTCTGTCAGAAATTATTTTGCACCCCATGTCTTTTTCTTAAGTTGCCAATATGCTCCTACCCCTCCTCCCCCCCTTGTGTTACATGCGTGAGTATGTTCAGAGTGTCCTGTGCGGTTTCCCTTGCAAAATACTGCATATATAGTTATATTCTATATTTAACTTTTTATTAGTTTATATATGCTGTATTGTTTCAATATTTGGGTGTACTGTACCACATGGAAGAATGGTGGATTCAGACCCTACACTTTAAATAGATACTTAAATTTGACTGGCTCCTGTCGGCATTATATTTCCTAATTTTCTATAAGTTTCTATTTTTCAGGAATCACAGTTTAATGTTCATTCTCCATGTTTGTTGTATAAGTTATATATGGTATGCTTTCAGTACACTCCGAATGTAAAGAAAAATTTAAAAATGTGATGTTTAGTATATCTTGTGCATATTTGAATCTTGTTGAGATGATATCATTATGACTATATGTTTGTAGCATTGTGCCTGTTTTCAAATTTTTCTCTTTTGTAGTCACGCACCCTTGAAATATTGCATGTTTGAAGTATCTTGTATTTAACCTCAATCAATGTTGTATAAGTTATATATAGTATGCTTTCAGTACACTCCGAATGTAAAGAAAAATTGAAAAATGTGAGGTTTAGTATATCCTATGCATATTTAAATCTTGTTGAAATGACATCATTATGACTATATGTTTGTAGTATTGTGCCTGTTTTCAATTTTTCTTTTCTGTAATCATGCACCCTTGAAATATTGCTGTGTTTGAAGTATCTTGTATTTTGAAGTATCTTGTATTTAACCTCAACCAATAAAAATTATTTAAACAAAAAAATATATAAGTAAGCCCTATACCGATAATATTAATTATCACCATAAGAATACCGGGTCCACAATTAACTAGTGGACACTCCAGAACACCTGGATTTAGTAATTCAGCTGGCATCAGATAAGCAAGGATATATATATATATATATATATATATATATATATATTTCATTTGGCATGCCAAACTGGAAAATAGATTTGGAATAACATAATCTGATACCTATTACTCGACAAATAATACGAACCTGGGAGATTCAGAATTTGAATCCCTAGAAGGTATCTGGGCACTCTGAATAGAGGTTACCAAATTGCCTTCCGTTACTACTGCTCCGTTGAGAACTGACTGCACAGTTAAAAACATTATCACCATTTATCACTGAAGCGGGCATATATAAACATAGATTTTTAGATACAGATTTGTCCTCATAATATTAAATCAATAACTCCACTAGACTGTGCAATAATGGGCATGACTAATCACAAGTGCTTATACACCAATATGCCGCAGTAAAGCTACAGTGTGAACACCATACTCATATGGATTTAAAACACATTCTAGGATTGATAAGGAAATACTACAGTGACTATGTGTAAATACATCCAACATCTTTAATTTCTTTTCCTCACCCTAGTTAATTCAAAATCACCAGAATAATTAGAAATAGTCATTGTGTTAACGCAATTTAAGCACTACTGCTCAAACACCCATGTGGTCTTTATTTGCACGATTCATATATAGGGGCATATGTATCAAGCTCCGAATGGAGCTTGATGCCCCGTGTTTCTGGCGAGCCTGCAGGCTCCCCAGAAACAGCAGTTATGAAGCAGCGGTCACAAAGACCGCTGCTCCATAACCTGTCCACCTGCTCTGAGCAGGCGGACAGACATCGCCGCAATTCAACCCGATCGAGTACGATCGGGTTGATTGACACCCCCTGCTGGCGGCCGATTGGCCGCGAGTCTGCAGGGGGCGGCGTTGCACCAGCAGCTCTTGTGAGCTGCTGGTGCAATGCGGAATACGGAGAGCATATTGCTCGCCGTATTCAGCGAGATCTGGTGGACCTGATCCGCAGTGTCGGATCAGGTCCGCCAGACCTTGATAAAAATGGGCCATTGTCACAAGTTATCCAATAATAATCTAGTGAACATACGAGGACGCTTAGTAATATTATACCAGTGGACTGCCCATACGTGAACTGTGGAATATCTATTTCTATTTTTCCATCTACTTGAGATATTTATGACTGCAGATAGCAATAGGTACTACTCATACTGAATTGATATCCAGTCTAATCTACACAAGTACAATTGTGATACAGGCAGCCCCCAGCCCACCCCTCTCCTACTATAACTCATTACCTGTTCCAGTGGGGTACTTTATATTTCAATTTTACTACCCCAGTGGACTATGACAATTTAGGTGCAATATACCCCACATACACTCAGTGTATTAATGTTGCTATATCAACCCACGTTTAGATTATACCTTAAAATACCTACTTGGGCTATCATACCTCAGAGGCCCATTTATATAATTTAATTAAGTTAAGGTATCTATCTATGACTACTCAATCCTAGGTTTTTAATTGTACGTGTTCCCCCCTCTCCTTCCCCTTTTTTTATTTATAATTTATTAAAAGTTATGTTTTAATCATGGCAATTTAAACTCCGCCTGTTGGTCAGGACAGTAAGTGCTAATTCCGCATTCTTTCGTGGAAGTTTCTTCTATACTTCAACATTTTGACTTATGTGTCATGTATTTATGTTTGTGTCTTACCTTCTATAAATGATCATGTTGCTGTGTCATGTATTTATGTATCTGTCTTACCTTCTATAAATGATCATATTGCGGTGTCATGTATTTATGTATGTGTCTTACCTTCTGTAAATGATCATGTTGCTGTGTCATGTATTTATGTATCTGTCTTACCTTCTATAAATGATCATATTGTGGTGTCATGTATTTATGTATGTGTCTTACCTTCTATAAATGATCATATTGCGGTGTCATGTATTTATGTGTGTGTCTTACCTTGTATAAATTATCAAATTACGGAGTCATGTATTTATGTATGTGTCTTACCTTCTGTAAATGATCAAATTGCGGTGTCATATATTTATGTATGTGTCTTACCTTCTGTAAATTATCATTTTGCGGTGTCATGTATTTATGTACGTGTCTTACCTTCTGTAAATGATCATATTGCTTTGTCATGTATTTATGTACGTGTCTTACCTTCTATAAATGATCATGTTGCTTTGTCATGTATTTATGTATGTGTCTTACCTTCTATAAATGATCATATTGCGGTGTCATGTATTTATGTACGTGTCTTACCTTGTATAAATGATCATATTGCTGTGTCATTTATTTATGTATGTCTTACCTTCTGTAAATGATCATATTGAGGTGTCATGTATTTATGTATGTGTCTTATCTTCTATAAATGATTATGTAGCTGTATCATGTATTTATGTATGTGTCTTAACTTCTGTAAATGATCATATTGCGGTGTCATGTATTTATGTATGTGTCTTAAATTCTATAAATGATCATGTTGCTGTGTCATGTATTTATGTATGTGTTTTACCTTCTATAAATGATCATATTGCAGTGTCATGTGTTTATGTATGTGTCTTACCTTCTGTAAATGATCATATTGCAGTGTCATGTATTTATGTATGTGTCTTACCTTCTGTAAAGGATCATGTTGCTGTGTCATGTATTTATGTATGTCGTACCTTTTATAAATTATCATGTTGCTGTGTCATGTATTTATGTATGTGTCTTATCTTCTGTAAATGACCATATTGCTGTGTAATGTATTTATGTATGTGTCTTACCTTCTGTAAATGATCATATTGCGGTGTCATGTATTTATGTATGTGTCTTACCTTCTGTAAATGATCATGTTGCTGTGTCATGTATTTATATATGTCGTACCTTTTATAAATGATCATGTTGCTGTGTCATGTATTTATTTATGTGTCTTACCTTCTGTAAATGATCATATTGCTGTGTAATGTATTTATGTATGTCTCTTACCTTCTGTAAATGATCATATTGCGGTGTCATGTATTTATGTATGTGTCTTACCTTCTGTAAATGATCATGTTGCTGTGTCATGTATTTATGTATGTGTCTTACCTTTTATAAATGATCATGTTGCTGTGTCATGTATTTATGTATGTGTCTTACCTTCTGTAAATGATCATATTGCTGTGTCATGTATTTATGTATGTGTCTTACCTTTTATAAATGATCATGTAACTGTGTCATGTATTTATGTATGTGTCTTACCTTCTGTAAATGATCATATTGCTGTGTCATGTATTTATGTATGTGTCTTACCTTTTATAAATGATCATGTTGCTGTGTCATGTATTTATGTATGTGTCTTACCTTCTGTAAATGATCATATTGCTGTGTCATGTATTTATGTATGTGTCTTACCTTCTGTAAATGATCATATTGCGGTGTCATGTATTTATGTATGTGTCTTACCTTCTGTAAATGATCATGTTGCTGTGTCATGTATTTATGTATGTTGTACATTTTATAAATGATGATGTTGCTGTGTCATGTATTTATGTATGTGTCTTACCTTCTGTAAATGATCATATTGCGATGTCATGTATTTATGTATGTGTCTTACCTTCTATAAATGATCATATTGCGGTGTCATGTATTTATGTATGTGTCTTACCTTCTGTAAATTATCATATTGTGGTGTCATGTATTTATGTACGTGTCTTACCTTCTGTAAATGATCATATTACGTGTCATGTATTTATGTATATGTCTTACCTTTTGTAAATGATCATATTGTGTGTCTTACCTTCTGTAAATGATCATATTGCGGTGTCATGTATTTATGTATGTGTCTTACCTTCTGTAAATGATCATATTGCGGTGTCATGTATTTATGCATATGTCTTACCTTCTATAAATTGTATATGTCTTACCTTCTATAAATGATCATGTAAATGTGTCATGTATTTATGTATGTGACTTACCTTCTATAAATGATCATTTTGCGGTGTCATGTATTTATGTATGTGTCTTACCTTCTATAAATGATCATGTAACTGTGTCATGTATTTATGTATGTGTCTTACCTTCTATAAATGATCATATTGCAGTGTCAAGTATTTATGTATGTGTCTTATCTTCTGTAAATGATCATGTAACTGTTTTATGTATTTATGTATGTGTCTTACCATCTGTAAATGATCATATTGCGGTGCCATGTATTTATATATGTGTCTTACCTTCTGTAAATGATCATATTGCGGTGTCATGTATTTATGTATGTGTCTTACCTTCTATAAATGATCATATTGCGGTGTTATGTATTTATGTATGTGTCTTACCTTCTGTAAATGATCATATTGCGGTGTCATGTATTTATGTATGTGTCTTACCTTCTATAAATTATCATATTGCGGTGTCATGTATTTATGTATGTGTCTTACCTTCATTAAATGATCATTTTGTGGTGTCATGTATTTATGTATGTGTCTTACCTTCTGTAAATGATCATATTGCGGTGTTATGTATTTATGTATGTGTCTTACCTTCTATAAATGATCATGTAACTGTGTCATGTATTTATGTATGTGTCTTTCCTTCTATAAATGATCATATTGCGGTGTCATGTATTTATGTATGTGTCTTACCTTCATTAAATGATCATATTGTGGTGTCATGTATTTATGTATGTGTCTTACCTTCTGTAAATGATCATATTGCAGTGTTATGTATTTACGTATGTGTCTTACCTTCTGTAAATGATCATATTGCGGTGTCATGTATTTATGTATGTGTGGTACCTTCTGTTAATGATCATATTGCTGTGTTATGTATTTATGTTTGTATCTTACCTTCTATAAATGATCATATTGCTGTGTTATGTATTTATGTATGTTTCTTACCTTCTGTAAATGATCATATTGCGGTGTTATGTATCTATGTATGTTACTTACCTTCTATAAATGATCATATTGCTGTGTCATGTATTTATGTATGTTTCTTACCTTCTGTAAATGATCATATTGCGGTGTTATGTATCTATTTATGTTACTTACCTTCTATAAATGATCATATTGCTGTGTCATGTATTTATGTATGTTTCTTACCTTCTGTAAATGATCATATTGCGGTGTTATGTATCTATGTATGTTACTTACCTTCTATAAATGATCATATTGCGGTGTCATGTATTTATGTATGTGTCTTACCTTCTATAAACGAGTGTCTATCAGTTAAAGATAAAAGAACACAAATATAATTTTAAATAACTAATATTACATAAACATACCACACCACTATAAATACACTAATGTTACTTCCCTGCTGTTGTTAAATTGGATTTTGCATCTCTTGCATAATTTCATACCCTTTTTTTTATTTGTTAAAAAGGTTTACAATGTCTTTAAATGTGCTTTAATTGTTCATTTTTAAATTAACAATGCATTATCCATTAAACTGCACTGCAGAAATCCAGCACTGTGGAACTCCCCCAGCTGCTCCAGACTGGCTGCCCCTTTTCTCTTTTCTTCTTCACATTTTGAAATGCAGGGGGCAGAGCCAACGAAGACCACACTAACAGCATTGAGCAGTCCCAACCGCATCTCCCGCAGCACAAGCCTTCCCCCGTAAAGGGGCAGTAAACACTGGAAATTTGTATACCCATACCTACAGTGAAGCATGGTGGTGTCAGCATCATGCTTTGGGGCTGTTTTTCTTCAGCTGGAACTGGGGCCTTAGTCAAGGTAGAGGGAATAATGAACAGTTCCAAATACCAGACAATATTGGCACAAAACCTTCAGGCTTCTGCTAGAAAGCTGAACATGAAGAGGAACTTCATCTTTCAGCATGACAACGAGCCACAGCATACATCCAAATCAACAAAGGAATGGCTTCACCAGAAGAAGATTAAAGTTTTGGGATGGCCCAGCCAGAGCCCAGACCTGAATCAAATTCAAAATCTGTGGGTGATCTGAAGAGGGCTGTGCACAGGAGATGCCCTTGCATTCTGACAGATTTAGAGTGTTTTTGCAAAGAAGAGTGGGCAAATCTTGCCAAGTCAAGATGTGCCATGCTGAAAAACTCATACCCAAAAAGACTGAGTGCTGTAATAAAATCAAAAGGTGCTGCAATAAAGTATTAGTTTAAGGGTGTTCACACTTATGCAACCATTTTATTTTAGTTTTTTATTTTTATTTCCCTTTACCTAAAAGATTTCAGTTTGTTTTTAAATTGAGTTGTACAGTTTATAGGTCACATTAAAGGTGGAAAAAGTTCTGAAATGATTTATCTTTGTCTCATTTTTTTACATCACAGAAACCAGACATTTTAATAGGGGTGTGTAGACTTTTTATATCCACTGTATATACAGGGAGTGCAGAATTATTAGGCAAATGAGTATTTTGACCACATCATCCTCTTTATGCATGTTGTCTTACTCCAAGCTGTATAGGCTCGAAAGCCTACTACCAATTAAGCATATTAGGTGATGTGCATCTCTGTAATGAGAAGGGGTGTGGTCTAATGACATCAACACCCTATATCAGGTGTGCATAATTATTAGGCAACTTCCTTTCCTTTGACAAAATGGGTCAAAAGAAGGACTTGACAGGCTCAGAAAAGTCAAAAATAGTGAGATATCTTGCAGAGGGATGCAGCACTCTTAATACTCAGAGACATGGCCAAGGTAAGAAAGGCTGAAAGACGACCACCACTGAACAAGACACACAAGCTAAAACGTCAAGACTGGGCCAAGAAATATCTCAAGACTGATTTTTCTAAGGTTTTATGGACTGATGAAATGAGAGTGAGTCTTGATGGGCCAGATGGATGGGCCCGTGGCTGGATTGGTAAAGGGCAGAGAGCTCCAGTCCGACTCAGACGCCAGCAAGGTGGAGGTGGAGTACTGGTTTGGGCTGGTATCATCAAAGATGAGCTTGTGGGGCCTTTTTGGGTTGAGGATGGAGTCAAGCTCAACTCCCAGTCCTACTGCCAGTTTCTGGAAGACACCTTCTTCAAGCAGTGGTACAGGAAGAAGTCTGCATCCTTCAAGAAAAACATGATTTTCATGCACAATGTGCTTTAATTGTGCATTTTTAAATTAACAATGCATTATCCATTAAACTGCACTGCAGAAATCCAGCACTGTGGAACTCCCCCAGCTGCTCCAGACTGGCTGCCCCTTTTCTCTTTTCTTCTTCACATTTTGAAATGCAGGGGGCAGAGCCAACGAAGACCACACTAACAGCATTGAGCAGTCCCAACCGCATCTCCCGCAGCACAAGCCTTCCCCCGTAAAAGGGCAGTAAACACTGGAAATTTGTATATAAGAAGATTAGTTATGCATAATGAAACAACTTTGAAATATACTTTGATTATTTATTTTGCCTGTTTTCATGTAATTGTTAATTTTTTTAAAACCTTTTAGATTTGGTTGATAAATTATTCTATAGCTAAACATCAGACATGTCCTGTGAATACAAAGGGTTAGACTTATTATACCCCGGGCGTTCATGATTTGCTATAGCAAATCATGTCCGCCCTGCATCGCTAAATGCAGACAGCATACGCCGTCGGCATTTAACATTGCACAAGCAGTTCTGGTGAACTGCTTGTGCAATGCCGCCCCCTGCAGATTCTTGGCCAATCGCCGCTAGCAGGGGGTGTCAATCAACCCGATCGTATGAGATTGGGCGGATTGCTGTCTGCCGCCTCAGAGGTAGTGGACGAGTTAAGAAGCAGCGGTCTTAAGACCACTGCTTCTTAACTCCTGTTTCCGACGAGTCTGAAGGCTCACGCGGAAACATTCAGGGCCATTCAGCCCTTGTTAAATTGACCTAAGTGTTTACTGTCTATTTAAACCCTTTGCTGCTATGACAGCTCCAACCTCTACAGTATCCCCTCAAATCATTAATTGTTTTTCCCCAGCAGATTAAGCACTTTTAAAAAAATAAATATGGGTAAAAAAACAAGTATGTAAAATATAAAACAAAAAAGTACATTTTGTTGTTTTTGTTCATAGCTTACACCAGTGATGGCCAACTTCCTTACATAAGGTCAATATTTTAGATGCCTAATGGATCATATATCAATTTATTGCTATTAAACAAACAACAGATTTAATAAAAATTGTCCAGTGACACAGGGCTAGATTAAGTTAAAGGACAATTAACACTTTGAGATTGTAATATAAAATGATAAATCGTATATATAAAAAAACTCTGCAATATACTTTCATTATTTATTTTCTCCCCTTTACCTGTAATTCCATTCTGAAGTTGTTAGAAATGGAAGTGCAGAACACTGTTATATTCCACACAGTTATTAGCTGCGCACTCTAGTGACCTATTTATAACTGTCGCTAATTGGCCACAGCAGAGAAGGTAACCTAAGTTACAACATGGTAGCTCCCATTGTTTTATAGACACTAAGGGGCCGATTTATCAAGCTCCGTATGGAGCTTGAGGACCCTGTTTCCGCGCGAGCCTTCAGTCTCACCGGAAACAGAAATTAAAGACCGCTGCTCTATAACTTGTTCCGCCTGCTCTGAGGCTGACAGAAATCAACCCTATCGGGTTAATTGACAGTTCCTGCTAGCAGCCAATTGGCCGCAAATCTGCAGGAGGCGGCATTGCACCAGCAGTTCACATCATATCATTTCCGCTCGCACTATGATAAATATACCCCTAAAACTTTACACTTATTTAAACAGCTAATGAAACTATACAAAATATAATATCTACATATTGTTCTCAGACTAATCTTTTCTTTGAATGCATCATTCTATCGAGCATTTATTTAGAGTTTAATGTCCCTTTAAGGCTTCAGGTTACCATTACCATGTGTGCTTTTCTTCCCTCCAGATAGACTCTTTTGAGCTGTGGTCATCTAAAACCTCCCATTTTTAGGTACTTTTTTCCTGGTACCACAGTAGAAAATGAAAAACATGAATAACATGTTACTTTAAGAACAGTGTTCCTTTTTTTCTGCCATTAGTCATCTAGAGAGAGTAAGGTCAGACAAAACATTTATCATCAGTAAAATCAGTTTATCAACACTTTGCAAAGAAACGGAGACTTGGTCACGCTGCATTCACTTTTCAAACACCGTGACGGGCAGTTCCTAATCACAACAGCCATTAATATTTGCAGCACATAACTTAAATGATCCCTACAAAAATAATTATTTAAGTTATTCTCTCAAAGAACCTTTATGAAACCACCAGCTATTTGCTGTTAGACACTGAGGATGAAATCATTGGGTTAAGAAAATAAACGTAGATTCATGCAGATCTCTGCTCTGGGAGTGTAGTAACAAAATCATTCTTGTCTGCCATCCACAAAAATGACCAAAAGACCAAGAGAAAATATTATTCTTACTTTATTGTGTGAAATATCTTTTTCGGGGAATCTGACACATTTGAGAGCTTGAAGAATTTTTGCTGGTAGGTATATTAAGATCATATAATACACTAACATCCTGGTTAAAAAAACACCTGTAAATTGTGTAATATATATATATATACATATATATATATATATATATATATATATATATATATATATACAGTGCCTATAAAAAGTCTACACACCCCTATTAAAATGTCAGGTTTCTGTGATGTAAAAAAATGAGACAAAGATAAATCATTTCAGAACTTTTTCCATCTTTAATGTGACCTTTAAACTGTACAACTCAATTGAAAAACAAACTGAAATCTTTTAGGTAAAGGGAAATAAAAATAAAAAAATAAAATAATATGGTTGCATAAGTGTGAACACCCTTTTATAACTGGGGATGTAACTGCGTTCAGAATTAAGCAATCACATACAAAATCATGTTAAATAGGAGTCAGTACACACCTGCCATCATTTAAAGGGCCTCTGATTATCCCCAAATAAAGTTCAGCTGTTCTAGTAGGTCTTTCCTGACATTTTGTTAGTCGCATCCTACAGCAAAAGCCATGGTCCGCAGAGAGCTTCTAAAGCATCAGAGGGATCTCATTGTTAAAAGGTATCAGTCAGGAGAAGGGTACAAAAGAATTTCCAAGGCATTAGATATACCATGGAACACAGTGAAGACAGTCATCATCAAGTGAAGAAAATATGGTGCAACAGTGACATTACCAAGAACTGGGTGTCCCTCCAAAATTGATGAAAAGACGAGAAGAAAACTGGTCTGGGAGGCTGCCAAGAGGCCTACAGCAACATTAAAGGAGCTGCAGGAATATCTGGCAAGTACTGGCTGTGTGGTACATGTGACAACAATCTCACGTATTCTTCATATGTCTGGGCTATGGGGTAGAGTGGCAAGATGGAAGCCTTTTCTTGCAAAAAAAACCCATCCAAGCCCGGCTAAATTTTGCAAAAACACATCTGAAGTTTCCCAAAAGCATGTTGTAAAAGGTGTTCTGGTCTGATGAAACCAAAGTTGAACTTTTTGGCCATAATTCCAAAAGATATGTTTGGCGCAAAAACAACACTGCATATCACCAAAAGAACACCATACCTACAGTTAAGCATGGTGGTGTCAGCATCATGCTTTGGGGCTGTTTTTCTTCAGCTGGAACTGGGGCCTTAGTCAAGGTAGAGGGAATAATGAACAGTTCCAAATACCAGACAATATTGGCACAAAACCTTCAGGCTTCTGCTAGAAAGCTGAACATGAAGAGGAACTTCATCTTTCAGCATGACAACGACCCACAGCATACATCCAAATCAACAAAGGAATGGCTTCACCAGAAGAAGATTAAAGTTTTGGGATGGCCCAGCCAGAGCCCAGACCTGAATCAAATTCAAAATCTGTGGGTGATCTGAAGAGGGCTGTGCACAGGAGATGCCATTGCATTCTGACAGATTTAGAGTGTTTTTGCAAAGAAGAGTGGGCAAATCTTGCCACGTCAAGATGTGCCATGCTGAAAAACTCATACCCAAAATGACTGAGTGCTGTAATAAAATCAAAAGGTGCTTCAATAAAGTATTAGTTTAAGGGGGTGCACACTTATGCAACCATATTATTTTAGTTTTTTATTTTTATTTCCCTTTACCTAAAAGATTTCAGTTTGTTTTTCAATTGAGTTGTACAGTTTATAGGTCACATTAAAGGTGGAAAAAGTTCTGAAATGATTTATCTTTGTCTGATTTTTTTACATCACAGAAACCTGACATTTTAATAGGGGTGTGTAGACTTTTTATATCCACTGTATATACAGTATATATATATATATATATATATTTTTTTTTTTAATCAGGTACGAAAAGACTAAAATTAATTTAAAAAAAACATGAAAATGTGTGTGTGTATATATATATATATATATATATGTATATATATATATATATATGTATATATATATATATATATATATATATATATATATATATGTATATGTAAAAGGTATAGCATTACATTACATCTTAACAACAATCAATACAATTTTTATTATAGAATGTGTTCAGTACATTTTACTGCTCTTACTTTTACTAATTCTTTCTTAAAATTTTTGTTTTTTGTTTTTTTTTAAATACAAAACTGAAATACATTTTGAATTGCTCTCTTTTAGATGAAACAAGGAGAAAAAGGTTATTTCAATTTCCCTTTAACCCTTTAAGGACACAGCTTTCAGTTTGCTCAATTGTTTTTTGACGGAAAAATTCCGTCATATGTCCTTAAGAGGTTAAATATGGGGAAATATACCTGAGCCTGAAATATTCTACATAATATATTTGTTATCTCACATCAAAAGCTCAGTTGCATCTATTCATAATTTCACCACAGCACTGCGATGATCAGCTGCATCCTAAGGGTGCAAACTTCCCCCCTTATTTGAAAGAGGAAATTCTCCCCTTTCAAATGAGGGGACACTTGTCCAAGCTTAAACTAGTGAGGAAGATAGGGGCTCCATTACAGCTCCCCCCCTCAGGATAAACAGCACTTTAGGCGCTGCTGCAGATTGTTACTGTTTTTATGGTAATGACCTTCATCTACCGGAGAAAGAGGCAGATTCCCTTCCTTCAGATATGATTTACTTCATCCCTGTAAGTGGTCTGGGGGATGAGATATGGGCTTTTATTTCCCTCCTATGAATCACAAGTGGTGATACAAGAGGGTGTTTCAACTGAAGCTGGTAATGAGGAAGAATAGTGCAGTTGGATAACAAGGTCTAGTCATCTACATCCAAGTGGTTAATTGCTGATATTTGCTACTAGTTTAATAATTCTTTAAAATATTTAACGTCATTGCTTATCATTATAATATCCTAACAAAAATTATTTTAAATGGTTGTTATTTGGTTGAACTCTTTGCCTCTCTGCACAAGACTCTCCCCTAGTTTTCAAAGTTGCAAGCGCTCCTTAAGGAGTATCGGCATTTTCCTCCTGAACACGCTTTTTGCCTTCCTACTGAATTATAAGTTGAGTTTTTTAAGTAGTTACAATGTTATATTGTTTTTTTTGTTGAAAACATGCTGCTACGAAACTTTCAACTGAAAAACTCTGTAAAAGACTTTTCGTATGGAAAGTTCCTGTCTTAGAAATAGAGACTGTGAAGTCTTGCAAAACTGACATATACAATAGCCCATTCAAATATCTTAAGGTTACAGCAAAGCTCTATTTATGTAACCCATTTGTTCACTCGGCAAGGAAAATACTCATTTGCATGTGTGACATTAACCTATTGTCATCACAATACATCCTCAACACTCAGTATTCATATGAATGGCATATGTATCTTGGCATGATGGACATACTTCTGCAGTCCCCAATATTGGGATGTCCCAAACATTGGGCTTTGCAGCCATACTGCAAAACATATATAACATTCTTTATTTTACAGATAATAGAGTTCTTAATTTCATACTCTTTACCAGTAGAAGTGGTTTTATGAACCCTGTTTGTATAATTACAACCCTTGCACCTACCACATGTATAAAAACCATAAAGGTTCATTATCCGTATGGATGTTTGTAGTGCCATACCTTTAATTAAAGAAGAGGCTAGTTTTTGTTGCAAGTAACTTCCTTCTTTAAAGGGACACTCAAGTCAAAATTAAAATTCATGATTCAGATACAGCATGCAATTTTAAACAACTTCCAAATTTACTTCAATTAACAAAATGTGCACAGTCTTTTTATATTTACACTTTTTGAGTCACCAGCTCCTACTGAGCATGTGCAAGTATTCACAGCATATACGTATATGTGTTTGTGATTGGCTGATGGCTGTCACATGATACAGGGGGAGTGGAAATAGACATAAATTTGCAATTTATTTAACAAAAATCTACTACTCATTTGAAGTTCAGACTAAGTGCTATTGCATTGTCTTCTTATCATGCATTTGTTGATTATGCAAATCTACTGTATTGACTGCTCCTTTAAATCCAACTGTGGGTTTATCTGGAATTACTGCATTTAAAACTTTTTCTTCCTTTAATATGTGACAATGTCTCTCTATAATCTTGATTTTTTTGTGTCCATAATTAAAAGTGGTTATAAAACTAGAAAAGTGGGGAGTATGTGTATCAGTGGTGGACTTATTTCTCAACAATCCTTCTCTATTCATGCCTCTTATATTATTCAAGTACTATTCTTCTCTTATTAGTATAAAGTGCTATCATATCATCAGAACAAGATTTCAACAAAAGGGTTATTAGATTGATGATCAAAATCTTCCATAAAATCACAATTTCTCCTCATTCAAATTTGGGAATCGCCTTCAACCCAGAAGGGTGATGACAGTTACCCTGTCTGATATAGTTAAAATATGTTTTTTTTATTGTATCTATTTTCTATAAATATAGAGAAATCAAGAAAGTGTATCTTTGTTCTATTTCTTTCAGGTGTCAAAATTAAGAAACATTATTATTTATTAACATTTTTTTTAAATCTTTCAAGAGATTCTTTCCCCTATTTCCACACACAGGTGATATTATCAATATCATCTATGCCATGCTAATATATTTTTTAGCCTTGTCTAAAACTATCTATACTGACACTGGGAGGCCTAGTTATCAACGTGTCAACTTACCTGCCCTCGCCGGCCCAATACGCCCGCCTAAGCTCGCCTACCATCGCCGCCGCAGACCTGCAAAATTTCGCCTAAGTTATCAATAAATCTGTCAAAAAGCCGTGCACCAAGTACGGGGCGATGAGCAGCGGACTGTGAGAGTTATCACTCATCCGATCTCGCTGCTCTTCGGCTTTTTGACAGCTTTATTGCTAGCCTGTCACTAAGCACCCACACTAACTACACTGTTCTACCGCCTATACCGGCACCCCCGGAGCCCCACGCAACTCAATAAAGTTATTAACCCCTAAACCGCCTCTCCTAGACCCCGCTGCAACTCTTATAAATGTATTAACCCCTAAACCACCGCTCCCGGACACCACCGCCACCTACATTATACCTAGTAACCCCTATCCTGCCCCCCCCTATACCGCCGCCCTCTATAATAAAGTTATTAACCCCTATCCTGCCGATCCTGGACCTCGCCGCAACTAAATAAATAGTTTAACCCCTAAACCGCCGCTCCCGGACCCCACCGCAACCTATATTAAACTTATTAACCCCTAATCTGCCCCCCCTACACCTATAATACATTTATTAACCCCTATCCTGCCCCCCCTACACCGTCGCCACCTATAAAACATTTATTAACCCCTATCCTGCCCCCCCTACACCGCCACCACTGTAATAGAAATTATTAACCCCTAAACGTAAGTCTAACCCTAACCCTAACACCCCCAACTTAAATATTAATTAAATAAATCTAAATAATATTTCTATTATTAACTAAATTAATCCTATTTAAAACTAAATACTTACCTTTAAAATAAACCCTAATATAGCTACAATATAAATAATAATTATATTGTAGCTATCTTAGGATTTATATTTATTTTACAGGCAAATTTAAATTTATTTTAACTAGGTACAATAGCTATTAAATAGTTATTAACTATTTAATAGCTACCTAGCTAAAATAAAGAGAAAATTACCTGTAAAATAAAAACTAACCTAAGTTACAATTACACCTAACACTACACTATCATTAAATAAATTATTCCTATTTAAAACTAAATACTTACCTATAAAATAAACCCTAAGATAGCTACAATGTAATTAATAATTACATTGTAGCTATTTTAGGATTTATATTTATTTTACAGGTAACTTGGTATTTATTTTAGCTAGTTAGAATAGTTATTAAATAGTGATTAACTATTTAATAACTACCTAGCTAAAAGAAATACAAAATTACCTGTAAAATAAATCCTAACCTAAATTACAATTAAACCTAACACTACACTATCATTACATTAATTAAATAAATTAACTACAAATAACTACAATTAAATACAATTACATAAACTAACTAAAGTACAAAAAATAAAAAAAGCTAAGTTACAAAAAATAAAAAAGCTAAGTTACAAAAAATAAAAAAAATAAGTTACAAACATTTAAAAAATATTACAACAATTTTAAGCTAATTACACCTAATCTAAGCCCCCTAATAAAATAACAAAGCCCCCCAAAATAAAAAAATGCCCTACCCTATTCTAAATTAAAAAAGTTCAAAGCTCTTTTACCTTACCAGCCCTTAAAAGGGCCTTTTGCGGGGCATGCCCCAAAGAATTCAGCTCTTTTGCCTGTAAAAGAAAAATACAACCCCCCCAACATTAAAACCCACCACCCACATACCCCTAATCTAACCTAAACCCCTCTTAAATAAACCTAACACTACCCCACTGAAGATCATCCTACCTTGAGTTGTCTTCAGCCAGCTGACCATCGATGGAACCGAAGAGGAGATCCAGAGCGGCAGAAGTGATCCTCCAAGGGGCGCTGAAGAAGTCTTCCATCCGATGAAGTCATCATCCAGGCGGCACTGAAGAAGTCTTCCATCCGGGCGATGTCATCTTCCAAGCGGCGTTGAAGAAGTCTTCCATCCAGGCGAAATCTGATTGGCTGATTGAATCAGCCAATCAGATTGAGCTCGCATTCTATTGGCTGATCGGAACAGCCAATAGAATGCAAGCTCAATCTGATTGGATCAGCCAATCGGATTGAACTTCAATCTGATTGGCTGATTCAATCAGCCAAACTGATTTTTCCTACCTTAATTCCGATTGGCTGAGAGAATCCAATCAGCCAATCGGAATTGAAGGGACGCCATCTTGGATGACGTCCCTTAAAGGAGCCTTCATTCGTTGTTAGTCCGTTGGGGAAGAAGGATGTTCCGCGTCGGAGGGATGAAGATGGATCCTGAAGAAAGAAGATTGAAGACCCCGCTTGGAAGATGACATCGCCCGGATGGAAGACTTCTTCAGCACTGCTTGGAAGATGACATTGCCCGGATGGAAGACTTCTTTAGCGCCGCCTGGATGATGACTTCATTGGATAGAAGACTTCTTCAGCGCCCCTTGGAGGATCACTTCTGCCGCTCCGGATCTCCTCTTCGGTTCCATCGGTGGGTCGGCTGGCTGAAGACAACTCAAGGTAGGATGATCTTCAGGGGGTAGTGTTAGGTTTATTTAAGGGGGGTTTGGGTTAGATTAGGGGTATGTGGGTGGTGGGTTTTAATGTTGGGGGGTTGTATTTTTCTTTTACAGGCAAAAGAGCTGAATTCTTTGGGGCATGCCCCGCAAAAGGCCCTTTTAAGGGCTGGTAAGGTAAAAGAGCTTTGAACTTTTTAAATTTAGAATAGGGTAGGGAATTTTTTTATTTTGGGGGGCTTTGTTATTTTGTTAGGGGGCTTAGATTAGGTGTAATTAGCTTAAAATTGTTGCAATATTTTTTAAATGTTTGTAACTTATTTTTTTTATTTTTTGTAACTTAGTTTTTTTTTAATTTTTTGTACTTTAGTTAGTTTATGTAATTGTATTTAATTGTAGTTATTTGTATTTAATTTATTTAATTAATGTAATGATAGTGTAGTGTTAGGTTTAATTGTAACTTAGGTTAGGATTTATTTTACAGGTAATTTTGTATTTCTTTTAGCTAGGTAGTTATTAAATAGTTAATAACTATTTAATAACTATTCTAACTAGCTAAAATAAATGCAAAGTTACCTGTAAAATAAATATAAATCCGAAAATAGCTACAATGTAACGACGAATGAAGGCTCCTTTAAGGGACGTCATCCAAGATGGCGTCCCTTCAATTCTGATTGGCTGATAGGATTCTATCAGCCAATCGGAATTAAGGTAGGAAAAATCTGATTGGCTGATTGAATCAGCCAATCAGATTGAGCTCGCATTCTATTGGCTGATCGTAACAGCCAAAAGAATGCGAGCTCAATCTGATTGGCTGATTGGATCAGCCAATCGGATTGAACTTCAATCTAATTGGCTGATTCAATCAGCCAATAAGATTTTTCCTACCTTAATTCCGATTGGCTGAGAGAATCCAATCAGCCAATCGGAATTGAAGGGACGCCATCTTGGATGACGTCCCTTAAAGGAGCCTTCATTCGTTGTTAGTCCGTTGGGGAAGAAGGATGTTCCGCGTCGGCGGGATGAAGATGGATCCTGAAGAAAGAAGATTGAAGACCCCGCTTGGAAGATGACATCGCCCGGATGGAAGACTTCTTCAGCACTGCTTGGAAGATGATATTGCCCGGATGGAAGACTTCTTTAGCGCCGCCTGGATGATGACTTCATTGGATAGAAGACTTCTTCAGCGCCCCTTGGAGGATCACTTCTGCCGCTCTGGATCTCCTCTTCGGTTCCATTGGTGGGTCGGCTGGCTGAAGACAACTCAAGGTAGGATGATCTTCAGGGGGTAGTGTTAGGTTTATTTAAGGGGGGTTTGGGTTAGATTAGGGGTATGTGGGTGGTGGGTTTTAATGTTGGGGGGTTGTATTTTTCTTTTACAGGCAAAAGAGCTGAATTCTTTGGGGCATGCCCCGCAAAAGGCCCTTTTAAGGGCTGGTAAGGTAAAAGAGCTTTGAACTTTTTTAATTTAGAATAGGGTAGGGAATGTTTTTATTTTGGGGGGCTTTGTTATTTTATTAGGGGGCTTAGATTAGGTGTAATTAGCTTAAAATTGTTGCAATATTTTTTAAATGTTTGTAATTTATTTTTTTTATTTTTTGTAACTTAGTTTTTTTTAATTTTTTGTACTTTAGTTAGTTTATGTAATTGTATTTAATTGTAGTTATTTGTATTTAATTTATTTAATTAATGTAATGATAGTGTAGTGTTAGGTTTAATTGTAACTTAGGTTAGGATTTATTTTACAGGTAATTTTGTATTTCTTTTAGCTAGGTAGTTATTAAATAGTTAATAACTATTTAATAACTATTCTAACTAGCTAAAATAAATGCAAAGTTACCTGTAAAATAAATATAAATCCGAAAATAGCTACAATGTAACGACGAATGAAGGCTCCTTTAAGGGACGTCATCCAAGATGGCGTCCCTTCAATTCTGATTGGCTGATAGGATTCTATCAGCCAATCGGAATTAAGGTAGGAAAAATCTGATTGGCTGATTGAATCAGCCAATCAGATTGAGCTCGCATTCTATTGGCTGATCGTAACAGCCAAAAGAATGCGAGCTCAATCTGATTGGCTGATTGGATCAGCCAATCGGATTGAACTTCAATCTAATTGGCTGATTCAATCAGCCAATCAGATTTTTCCTACCTTAATTCCGATTGGCTGAGAGAATCCTATAAATGTTTGAAACTTATTTTTTTTATTTTTTGTAACTTAGTTTTTTTTATTTTTTGTACTTTAGTTAGTTTATGTAATTGTATTTAATTGAAGTTATTTGTATTTAATTTATTTAATTAATGTAATGATAGTGTAGTGTTAGGTTTAATTGTAACTTAGGTTAGGATTTATTTTACAGGTAATTTTGTATTTCTTTTAGCTAGGTAGTTATTAAATAGTTAATAACTATTTAATAACTATTCTAACTAGCTAAAATAAATACAAAGTTAAGTGTAAAATAAATATAAATCCTAAAATAGCTACAATGTAATTATTAATTACATTGTAGCTATCTTAGGGTTTATTTTACAGGTAAGTATTTAGTTTTAAATAGAAATAATTTATTAAAGTATAGTGTAGTGTTAGGTGTAATTGAAACTTAGGTTAGGATTTATTTTACAGGTAAATTTCTGTTTATTTTAGCTAGGTAAGCTATTAAATAGTTAATAACTATTTAATAGCTATTGTACCTAGTTAAAATAAATTTAAATTTGCCTGTAAAATAAATATAAATCCTAAAATAGCTACAATATAATTATTATTTATATTGTAGCTATATTAGGATTTATTTTAAAGGTAAGTATTTAGTTTTAAATAGGATTAATTTAGTTAATAATAGAAATATTATTTAGATTTATTTAATTAATATTTAAGTTGGGGGGTGTTAGGGTTAGGGTTAGACTTACGTTTAGGGGTTAATAATTTTATTACAGTGGCGGCGGTGTAGGGGGGGCAGGATAGGGGTTAATAAGTTTAATATAGGTTGCGGCGGGGTCCGGGAGTGGCGGTTTAGGGGTTAAACTATTTATTTAGTTGCGGCGAGGTCCGGCTTCGGCAGGATAGGGGTTAATAAATTTATTATAGAGGGCGGCGGTATAGGGGAGGCAGGATAGGGGTTAATAGGTATCATGTAGGTGGCGGCGGGGTCTGGGAGCGGCGGTTTAGGAGTTAATACATATATTATAGTTGCGGCGTGGTCAGGGAGCGGCAGTTTAGGGGTTAACATGTTTATTATAGTGGAGGTGGGCTCCGGGAGTGGCGGTTTAGGGGGTAATACATTTATTTAGTTGCGGCGGTGTAGGGGGGACAGATTAGGGGTGTTTAGACTCGGGGTACATAGTAGGGTGTTAGGTGCAGACATCTTCCATAGGAATCAATGGGATGTCTGGCAGCAGCGAACCTGGACTTTCGCTATGGTCAGACTCCCATTGATTCCTATGGGATCCGCCGCCTCCAGGGCGGCGGATTGAAAACCAGGTACGCTGGGCCGGAAAAGTGCCGAGCGTACCTGCTAGTTTTTTGATAACTAGCAAAAGAAGTCAGATTGTGCCGCACTTGTGTGCGGCACATCTGTAGTGACGTAAGAATCGATCTGTGTCAGACTGAGTCCGGCGGATCGTATGTTACGTCACAAAATTCTACTTTTGCCGGTCTCTAGCCTTTGATAACTAAGGTGAATCAGCCTCGCCACAAATACGCTGCAGAATTCCAGCGTATTTGAGGTTGACGGCTTGATAACTACCCCCTTGGGTCTTAAAACCTATTATAGAGTTTGGGTGATAAGGGAGAGGTAGATAAGGTATTTCCTCAAGGTATCAGATCATATGTGTAACATCTCAGTGAAATAAGAACATCAGCTGAAAACAACAAGATTGTGTAATAAGATTGTCAAATTTGAAACCCCTTATGTCTTTATTGGATCATAATCGAGGGACTAAGATCTGTTGAAAATGCAATAAGCAAGGGTTAAAGGGAACATCTTTGCCTAGTGCCATTTTCATTGAAACGGGATTAGATAGAATCTTATTAACATTGGCCTTAGCAGTAGGACAAGAGTATGGAGAGAAAACCTAGCCAGTAGTAAATAGACAAAATGCTAGTGTGTCATCCTTCAGATAGATCCAGTTTACATGAGCCAAGGCTTTTTCAGCATTAGTTGAAAGGAAAGTAGTTGGTAGTGAATATGATTTTGAAAATTCATCTAGGTCATGGATTAACTCTGGGAGAGATTGATTGATTTGATTAGCAAGGTCAACATTAAAGGGATTGTAAACTGAAAATTACATTTTTATAGTTCAAATAGAGCTTACAATTTTAGTTGAAATATTTCTTTATTTAAGGCAATAAAATCAAGAGTCAGTACATCAGGAATAGTAATTTTTTTTAAAAAAAAGATAAAATAAATAAATTCACAAACAGAAGGCAAGAAGGTACAATTTCTCTTAAGTGCATATATAACCTTGGCATCACTTACAGCCAAAAGATATATATCCTATTGGAAACAACCAGCTTTGCCAACTCTACAATTCTGGCATGATAGGGTGACCACTGCTATAGACTTGGAGCAGTATCACTATTCCAAACTATATAAAACAGAGGATTTCTTGTCAATCTGCCTAATTTGGGATGAATACCTACATTCCTTACAGCTTATCACTGCTGCAACTACCTAACCAACAAAGTCTCCCCTTCCCCCCCAGCAATAACTGTTTAGAGATACACACAACAGCCCAGACCTCTTTATAAATTTACATTCACCAATATTCATACCCCCTTCTCCTATAACCTGCACATGGAGCCATGGACTAATTGTTATATAGTATCTTTTACCCTTCATGGCTGCACACATGTTTTTGAATTTGTTACTTGTTTGACTGTTTCTATGTTAAGATGTATCAAGTTGTATATATACTGTAAAGTAAATCCCAGATTGAAGTCTTGATTGTTGTCCAATGGAGAGTACTCACTCTCTGACCGGCTTATTGTACTATTTCTTGTATCTGTTTAACAATGCTCTGATAACGTGAAATGTATGCTTCAACTTGATATAATAAAGCTTTTTTGAAACAAACAAAAAAAAATTACACCTAATCTAATAGCCCTATAAAAACAAAAAAGCCCCACCCAAAACAAAAACACCCCTTAACCTAACAATAAACTACCAATAACCCTTAAAAGGGCCTTTTGTAGGGCATTGTCCTAAGTTAAACAGCTCTTTTACGTTAAAAAATTACAAAGTTCCCCCTAACAGTAAAATCCCCCACCCAACCACCCCCCCAAAATAAAAAAAAACCTAAGTCTAAAAGAAAACTAAGCTACTCATTGCCCCTAAAGGGGCATTTGTATTTTGCATTGTCCTTAAAAGGGCATTCAGCTCTTTTACTGCCAATTAAAATAAAAAAGTTTTAATCTAAAAAAACAAACACCCATGAGGATAGCCAATAGGATTTAAGCAGCTCTCATCCTATTGGCTGATTTGAATTTTTTAGCCAATAGGAATGCAACGGTACCCCAATATAAAAGGGGTACCTTGCATTCAAGCTTCAGTGTGTGGCGGTCGATCGCATGAAGAGGACGTTCCATGCTGGATGTCGCCACCAGTCCTGGACAGCTCCGCGCCACCAGGATGAAAATAGAAGATGCCCCCATGATGGATAAAGATGTCGCCGCCTGGATGAAGACTTCTCGTTGCCTTGATGAAGATGGATGTCCGGACTTAGGAACTGTGAGTAGATTTTCTGGGGTAAGTGTTAGGTTTTTTTTTTGTTTTTTTTTTTAGATTAGAGCTTTATTATTTAATGGGCAGTAAATGAACTGAATGGCCTTTTAAGGGCAATGCCCATACAAATGTCCCTTTAGGGGCAATGGGTAACTTAGTTTTTTTTTAGACTTAGGTTTTTTTATTTTGGGGCGTTGGTTGGGTTGGGGGGTTTACTGTTAGGGGGGACTTTGTAATTTTTTAAAGTAAAAGAGCTGTTTAACGTAGGGCAATGCCCTACAAAAGGCCCTTTTAAGGGCTATTGGTAGCTTATTGTTAGGTTAGGGGGTGTTTTTATTTTGTGGGGGCTTTTTTGATTTTATAGTACTATTAGATTAGGTGTAATTTTTATTATTTTGGATAATTTCGTTTATTATTTTTTGTAATTTTAGTGTTTTTTTATTTTTCGCAATGTTAGATTTTTTATTTTTTTTCATAGTGTAAGGTTTTTTTAAATTTGTAAATTTTTAATTTTTTATTTTTACATAGTGTTAGGTTATTTTAATCTTGTAATTTAGATTTTTATTTGTAGTTTATTTTATTTTATTAAAATAGTTATGTTAGGTTTATTTATAGTTTAATCTTAGGGTTTTTTTTGTTTCACAGGTAAGTTTTTATTTATTTTAAGATAGTTATATTGTAATTTTAATTTAAAGTTAGGGTGTGTTTAGGTTTAGGGGTTAATAGTTCAATTTAATGATATGCGGTGGGGGGCCTAGCAGTTTAGGGGTTAATAGGTTTAGTTTAGTATTAGCAATGTGGGGAGCTGGCGGTTTAGGGGTTAATACCTTTATTATTATAGTAGTGATGTGGGGGCCCGGTGATTTAGGGGTTAATAACTGTATTATAGTAGTAGCAATGTGGGGGGCCGGTGGTTTAGGGGTTAATAGGTTTATTATAGTAGTAGCGATGTGGGGGGTGGCAGCTTAGGGGTTGTGATGACCAACCCTGCCAAATAAGTGACTGGTGCAGGGTTGGATAACCCTATCCAACCCTGCGCCAGTCACTTATTTGGCACAGAAAGGGTTATCAGACCCCTTCTACTCTCACTAATATGTCACAATCTAGCCACACCAGGCAAGCTTGTTATTTAGTTCAGTGGGTGCAAGGGTTAACAACACTCTCCAGTCTGTAATAGACATAAAAGAAATGCCCAAAACTCCCCTTTAATGCCACCCACACTAAACTAACTATAATATCTAGCTGCCACCACTTAAGATTATATGATATGGGAAATCTTAAGGAAACCCCAGATTTACACATTAACTCTTAGAATACAATTTAGCAGAAAATAACCTAAAATATACAGTTCTAATATTCCAGTTTCTTTCAGTAACGTGGTTCAATTATTAGACAAAGGCCAAAGCTTAATAAAGGAATTATTTATTATGCCAAAAATATTATGCACAATGCATTATTAATAAAAAGTTGTTACAAATAAAATTACAAACAGCAAACAGTTTTTAAAATAAAAAAGGAGAAAAACAGATTGAATACTTTATGATGTAAAACAAAAACAAAAACAGAGGCGCCACATGTGTGGATCAATATAACCAGAAATCCAATAAAGGAGCAGAATAAGGGTACTCACAAACGAGGCGGCACTCTCTTGTGCCAGTAGGGGCGGGCTGGTTTTCAACAGCAAACCAGCTAGCTGTGTGTTGATCTCTCCCAGATGGGCTGGGAATATTTGTCTCCTGGATGTCAAACAACGGCCAAGACTGCAGTGGAAGGAGGAGGAAGAGCTACAGTGCCCTTAGGTTACTGCTATGAGGATAGTAACACCAACACCAGACTTATGTAAAAGTATAAAATCAGTATTTTATTATACACAATAAAAATACCAAACAGTATAACAAATTACAGCTGGGTGATGACAACCTATCTCCCCATAGACCATACAATATAGCGACGCGTTTCTCGGGGGACACCCCGTTTCCTCAGGCTTGTATGTTCATTGTATGCATAAATGCCCTTTATATAGGGCTCAGTAACCTAATGTTCAAATGAACCCTCCCCTTCCTTTACACAGATTGACCTATCATGTCCTTCCTTTCCCAACACTCCCCATTGTTGTGGTGATGTACTGTTCAATTAGTTCGAATTATATATCACAACTAAGTTTTAATTTATAGAACTTTATTTGCCTATGTGTCTCTAAAGATAATATATAAATGAGCAATTGGATCGATAATTGGCGATCTCAATCGTACCCTATGTGTATTATTATCGTAGTAAGAAATCTAACATATGTTACATACCTAGCCAATAGAATTACGACCATATTAGGGGCCTGTCCTGGTATGGCAATCTCATTGGTTACGCTATAAACTGCATGTTATGTTATCATGACATAGTGTCATGTGGTCGGGAGTGTAGCAAATAGCTAATGCCGTAATTCCGACATCCAAAAGGGATGACGCGTGATCACATGATCACTACGGCCCGAGCGTATGTATCTCTATCCTGTTGTGGTAACTAGGGGCGAGATGGTTACGCCCATATCTAACTGCGAAGCCAATGAGAACACGTAAATTGTAATTAATATCGTGCCATTGGTTGCTAATGTATTACTAATATTGCGATCTAAAAACAAGAAATAAGAAATGATAATTAGTAGATACATTACGCTAATAGTCCAAATTACACATCATGGACTCATGACAATACAGCATAGAGTACACATGTGGATAAGACTAATCAGGGGTAGAGTTATTAAACATTGTGATGACAACGATCAGAGCGGACTCTGAATTTCCCTGTCAATTAGTGAAATCGTAAAAGTGGGTTTAAAGTGCAAACTTCGAAACGGCAAAGTACACCAAAAATATGTGGTTTGTGTTCCGGAGTCTATGTGTTACCATTAAATATGGTGTATATAATATAATGAGGGTATTGATGTGAGTGAAATGACTAACTAGTGAATAGTATTAAGGGGTTAAATAATAGTGAATTAAATTTAAACAAATACCTTAAAGTGGTGACATTGTCACCCAATGAAATAATGTGATATACAAATATACTTGGGGTATTAGTGTGAATAGTATTAGGGGGCTAAATGATGGTTAATTATATTTAAATAATTACCAAAAGGTAATGACATTGTCACCCGATGAAATACAATTGTGAGGGTGTATAAATGGGCTAATATAAATTAAAAATATGTGATGGGATAGTGTAATAGGGCCAAATGTGTGGAGGTTAGAATACCATGTATAGAATGTAATAGTCTAGATCCCTAATGCATTTAAACGTAACTGTAATTAGAATTTCTCTATGGTTTAAAATATATAGTGCTTGTAGATGCAAACCAACAACAATGGGGTGTCGAAAAGTCCAGCGAACAAAATGCACATCTAACCAAACATATATTAGATATAGCAATGTCTCGTATGTATATATGAACAAGAATATCTACACAAATGCTGCAGAGTCTATGACCTCATTAAGGCCAGTGGGGAATAAGCTATTGAATTTATAAATCCAATAGGTTTCCCTTTGTCTCAATTTGGAAAACCTATTGTACATATTACTTGGAGGGATTCTTTCCAATGGTGTTATTTTAAATGAGCATTTACCAGGAATATAGCTGTTACACATATGTCTAGAAACACTATGTTTTAACGATTTGGATTCAATGTTCCTCAGATGTTCGCTCCATCTGGTCCTGACCTTTCTACAGGTCCTACCTATATACTGAATCCCACATTGGCAGGACAGTGCGTATATTATATAGTTGGAATCACAGGACAATCGTTTTTTTATAGGTATTAACTCTTTTGTGTGGTTAGCTAATATGTTACTGTGACCATGTGTTATATATTTGCACATGTGACATCGTTTCTTCCCACATCTAAAAGTCCCTGTTTTGTTGAAGGCATGGTTATTATGAGTCTGTTCTCTTGGTCTGGTAATATTGGTAGATTTCTTTTTTGACATAACCACCTTACTAGGGGCTAGTTTTTGTTTGTAAGTAGGGGCTCTCTTGAACACTAATTTAGGTTGTGATGGAAGTGTTTTTTTCAGGACAGGGTCTTTTAGAAGGATCGGCCAGTGTTTCTTGAGGACTTTGTTAATAATTTTATGGTTAGAGTTGTATTGTGTAATAAACAAAGGTTGTTTGTTAACAAAAGTTTCCTTGTCTCTGTCTTTTGATGAGACAGAGGATAATAATTGCTCCCTATGTAAGTTTTTGGCTTTCTCATAGCCTTTTGTGACTAATTCAGCAGGGTATCCCTTTTCAATGAATCTGCATTTCAGGATCTGTGATTGCTGATTATATTGGTCAATGGTACTGCAGTTCCTTCGCAGTCTACAAAACTGACTAAAAGGGATATTAGTTTTCCATTTTGTTAAATGGTTGCTTGAAAAATGTAAAAAATTATTACAATCCACTTTTTTGAAAAAAGTGGACGTAGATATATTCTCTTCTTGATCCCAGGATAGAATAACATCCAAAAATTCTATACTTTCTTTTTGTAAATTGTGGGTAAAGCTAATGCCCATATTATTGTCATTAAGATGTGATACAAAATCTAAGGCTTCTGATTCTAGACCATCAAAAATAAAGATCAGGTCATCTATATAACGGCCATAGAACACCAGATTGCCCCTCCATTGCGAATTATATATGTAGTGATCTTCATAACAACCCATAAAAAGGTTGGCGAAACTAGGGGCAAATCTGGTGCCCATGGCCGTTCCCCTAATCTGTAGAAACAAAGTATCAAGAAACTGAAAATAATTATGTTTTAAAATAAAATTAATGAGTGAGATCAAATATTCTTTTTGGATTGAAGGCATATATAAATCTCTATTCAAATATATCAGGGTGGTGTTAATCCCCAAATCATGAGATATATTCGAATAAAGTGATCCGACATCACATGTGAGCCAAAGATATTTCTTATTTTTATCCAATTGCACAAGAGAAAGTTTGTTAAGCAAATCTTTAGTATCCTTAATATAAGATGGTAAATTAGTGACATACCTCTGTAGGTAAATGTCAATGTATTCTGACAGTCTGTCGGTAATGCTATTCATGCCAGCTATAATAGGCCTACCAGGGGGCTCTTTTTCGTTCTTGTGCAATTTGGGTAGGTGGTAGTAATAAGGTATGCTTGGATGGTCCGGAGTTAGGTATCTTTTCTCTTTTTTAGTAAGGATCTTTAAATTGAGGCCTTTTTCCAATAGGGTAGTAAGAATTTTCATATACTCTGTAGTGGGATCATACTTTAGTTTAGTGTAATAATTGATATCTTCTAGAATCCTACAAGCTTCTTTTACATAGTCTGAATAATTCTGCAGTACTATGCCACCGCCCTTGTCAGCCTGGCGGATGACCAAGTTCTGGTCATCCATCAGACTTTTCAGGGCTCTAGCTTCATTGGGCCAAGTTTTCTTTTTACCCATGATCCTTTTTGGCATAGATTCAAAATCTTCTAAAACTAATTGCTGATATAAGTCTATATGTTTGTTTTATTTTTCATTATTTGCTTCTATTGTTATTATCTTATATCAATATGTTGTCTTCCTCTGAGAGAGCTTTAAGGAGACAAAGTACCACACATAATGATAACAATATAGGAACCATTGTTGACCCTGCCACTAATGCCAGTATAGAGAGTCTTTTTACTAAGTTGGAAGATTTACTCAAAAATGAGAATAGGCATTGGTGGGATCTGGACTGTCTAAAGAAATATAAAGAAAAGAAACAGATCCCCAGGGGTTTGCGTGTTTTTAAGAATTGCTCTTTTAAAAATAACCCAGATTTGCTTACCAAGTGGTATAGTATTTTAGATGATTGTTCTTTCAAACTTATTGACTTACTCATCTCCCATAGACAGCTATTGGTAGACGAAGTAGGGTTAGAAATAGATCACATTCAGAAAGAACTAGAAGGGTTCAAAGAACATCCTGAATATCATAAACTCAACACTCAAACGATCAAATCAGTAGATGAATATCAGACAGAAATCATAACCAATAAAAACAATAAAATTAAAAGAGATGAGGAAGACTATAGTAAAGGGGAAGTTTATACTTATAATAGAACTAAACCCAATAAAGCCAATGATTGGACCGTGGTTCAACATCACAAAAATAAAAATAAAAATAACTACAATCATCAGTCCCATTATAATTCCAATAGGAATAATAAACATAATCAAAAGAACCCATCCAGTTATAATACACAGCTTCCACGTGAGAACCATCATGGGGATTACAATGGTAGCCGTAACACTGATTTCCAGCAATAAAATGGGGGCCCTGGTGCTAACCGGAATACAGAACCTCACCATAACAGACCGACCTACATAGATAGGGACTATAGAGGTACACCACAATATCAGGAATACCACAACCCTTATTATATTCCCATTAATAATAGATTCCAAGCCCTTAGCTCTGGGCAGGATGAGGTATTTGACCATTTGAGAGAAGTAAGACCCTCTACATCTAGGGCCACCATTATCCCCTCCACTCCATCTGGGCCTTTTTTAGAGAATTCGAATCTCGCACCCCTATGGAGGCGACCGAACCCTACCACAAATCAAAAGAAAAGACCCTACCCAAACGGGGAAGGAGAGGGATGGGGAAAACCAACAAAAAAGATAAACTCTCAAAACTAAGAAAGGGTATATTCAATCTCTCTTCCCATATACTCTCGGATGATGAGGTGAGAGTTTTGGGAAGAGGTCTTTCTTATTGCCCCCCTAACCCGCATAACATTTTTGAGCTTTTTGTGGATTTAAATAAATATACCCGCAAACTGTCCATTCAGAGATATTTTGCAATGAAGGCCTTGAGAAAACAAAACATAGAGGGTTCACCTGTCCTATTAAATTCAGGTCAAACGAGAAATCCTTCTATGGTTATATCATATGATCCGAGCTCACTAATGGAGGAACTTTTCGAAGGAGTAATACACACTTCATTGGCTCCCCCCTCATCCTTTTATCCGCCTAAGGAGGAAGTGTCTTATATAGACTTATATCAGCAATTAGTTTTAGAAGATTTTGAATCTATGCCAAAAAGGATCATGGGTAAAAAGAAAACTTGGCCCAATGAAGCTAGAGCCCTGAAAAGTCTGATGGATGACCAGAACTTGGTCATCCGCCAGGCTGACAAGGGCGGTGGCATAGTACTGCAGAATTATTCAGACTATGTAAAAGAAGCTTGTAGGATTCTAGAAGATATCAATTATTACACTAAACTAAAGTATGATCCCACTACAGAGTATATGAAAATTCTTACTACCCTATTGGAAAAAGGCCTCAATTTAAAGATCCTTACTAAAAAAGAGAAAAGATACCTAACTCCGGACCATCCAAGCATACCTTATTACTACCACCTACCCAAATTGCACAAGAACGAAAAAGAGCCCCCTGGTAGGCCTATTATAGCTGGCATGAATAGCATTACCGACAGACTGTCAGAATACATTGACATTTACCTACAGAGGTATGTCACTAATTTACCATCTTATATTAAGGATACTAAAGATTTGCTTAACAAACTTTCTCTTGTGCAATTGGATAAAAATAAGAAATATCTTTGGCTCACATGTGATGTCGGATCACTTTATTCGAATATATCTCATGATTTGGGGATTAACACCACCCTGATATATTTGAATAGAGATTTATATATGCCTTCAATCCAAAAAGAATATTTGATCTCACTCATTAATTTTATTTTAAAACATAATTATTTTCAGTTTCTTGATACTTTTTTTCTACAGATTAGGGGAACGGCCATGGGCACCAGATTTGCCCCTAGTTTTGCCAACCTTTTTATGGGTTGTTATGAAGATCACTACATATATAATTCGCAATGGAGGGGCAATCTGGTGTTCTATGGCCGTTATATAGATGACCTGATCTTTATTTTTGATGGTCTAGAATCAGAAGCCTTAGATTTTGTATCACATCTTAATGACAATAATATGGGCATTAGCTTTACCCACAATTTACAAAAAGAAAGTATAGAATTTTTGGATGTTATTCTATCCTGGGATCAAGAAGAGAATATATCTACGTCCACTTTTTTCAAAAAAGTGGATTGTAATAATTTTTTACATTTTTCAAGCAACCATTTAACAAAATGGAAAACTAATATCCCTTTTAGTCAGTTTTGTAGACTGCGAAGGAACTGCAGTACCATTGACCAATATAATCAGCAATCACAGATCCTGAAATGCAGATTCATCGAAAAGGGATACCCTGCTGAATTAGTCACAAAAGGCTATGAGAAAGCCAAAAACTTACATAGGGAGCAATTATTATCCTCTGTCTCATCAAAAGACAGAGACAAGGAAACTTTTGTTAACAAACAACCTTTGTTTATTACACAATACAACTCTAACCATAAAATTATTAACAAAGTCCTCAAGAAACACTGGCCGATCCTTCTAAAAGACCCTGTCCTGAAAAAAACACTTCCATCACAACCTAAATTAGTGTTCAAGAGAGCCCCTACTTACAAACAAAAACTAGCCCCTAGTAAGGTGGTTATGTCAAAAAGGAAATCTACCAATATTACCAGACCGAGAGAACAGACTCATAATAACCATACCTTCAACGAAACAGGGACTTTTAGATGTGGGAAGAAACGATGTCACATGTGCAAATATATAACACATGGTCACAGTGACATATTAGCTAACCACACAAAAGAGTTAATACCTATAAAAAAACGATTGTCCTGTGATTCCAACTATATAATATACGCACTGTCCTGCCAATGTGGGATTCAGTATATAGGTAGGACCTGTAGAAAGGTCAGGACCAGATGGAGCGAACATCTGAGGAACATTGAATCCAAATCGTTAAAACATAGTGTTTCTAGACATATGTGTAACAGCTATATTCCTGGTAAATGCTCATTTAAAATAACACCATTGGAAAGAATCCCTCCAAGTAATATGTACAATAGGTTTTCCAAATTGAGACAAAGGGAAACCTATTGGATTTATAAATTCAATAGCTTATTCCCCACTGGCCTTAATGAGGTCATAGACTCTGCAGCATTTGTGTAGATATTCTTGTTCATATATACATACGAGACATTGCTATATCTAATATATGTTTGGTTAGATGTGCATTTTGTTCGCTGGACTTTTCGACACCCCATTGTTGTTGGTTTGCATCTACAAGCACTATATATTTTAAACCATAGAGAAATTCTAATTACAGTTACGTTTAAATGCATTAGGGATCTAGACTATTACATTCTATACATGGTATTCTAACCTCCACACATTTGGCCCTATTACACTATCCCATCACATATTTTTAATTTATATTAGCCCATTTATACACCCTCACAATTGTATTTCATCGGGTGACAATGTCATTACCTTTTGGTAATTATTTAAATATAATTCACCATCATTTAGCCCCCTAATACTATTCACACTAATACCCCAAGTATATTTGTATATCACATTATTTCATTGGGTGACAATGTCACCACTTTAAGGTATTTGTTTAAATTTAATTCACTATTATTTAACCCCTTAATACTATTCACTAGTTAGTCATTTCACTCACATCAATACCCTCATTATATTATATACACCATATTTAATGGTAACACATAGACTCCGGAACACAAACCACATAATTTTTGTGTACTTTGCAGTTTCGAAGTTTGCACTTTAAACCCACTTTTACGATTTCACTAATTGACAGGGAAATTCAGAGTCCGCTCTGATCGTTGTCATCACAATGTTTAATAACTCTACCCCTGATTAGTCTTATCCACATGTGTACTCTATGCTGTATTGTCATGAGTCCATGATGTGTAATTTGGACTATTAGCGTAATGTATCTACTAATTATCATTTCTTATTTCTTGTTTTTAGATCGCAATATTAGTAATACATTAGCAACCAATGGCACGATATTAATTACAATTTACGTGCTCTCATTGGCTTCGCAGTTAGATATGGGCGTAACCATCTCGCCCCTAGTTACCACAACAGGATAGAGATACATACGCTTGGGCCGTAGTGATCATGTGATCACGTGATCACGTGTCATCCCTTTTGGACTTCGGAATTACGGCATTAGCTATTTGCTACACTCCCGACCACATGACACTATGTCATGATAACATAACATGCAGTTTATAGCGTAACCAATGAGATTGCCATACCAGGACAGGCCCCTAATATGGTCGTAATTCTATTGGCTAGTTATGTAACATATGTTAGATTTCTTACTACGATAATAATACACATAGGGTACGATCGAGATTGCCAATTATCGATCCAATTGCTCATTTATATATTATCTTTAGAGACACATAGGCAAATAAAGTTCTATAAATTAAAACTTAGTTGTGATATATAATTCGAACTAATTGAACAGTACATCACCACAACAATGGGGAGTGTTGGGAAAGGAAGGACATGATAGGTCAATCTGTGTAAAGGAAGGGGAGGGTTAATTTGAACATTAGGTTACTGAGCCCTATATAAAGGGCATTTATGCATACAATGAACATACAAGCCTGAGGAAACGGGGTGTCCCCCGAGAAACGCGTCGCTATATTGTATGGTCTATGGGGAGATAGGTTGTCATCACCCAGCTGTAATTTGTTATACCGTTTGGTATTTTTATTGTGTATAATAAAATACTGATTTTATACTTTTACATAAGTCTGGTGTTGGTGTTACTATCCTCATAGCAGTAACCTAAGGGCACTGTAGCTCTTCCTCCTCCTTCCACTGCAGTCTTGGCTGTTGTTTGACATCCAGGAGACAAATATTCCCAGCCCATCTGGGAGAGATCAACACACAGCCAGCTGGTTTGCTGTTGAAAACCAGCCCGCCCCTACTGGCACAAGAGAGTGCCGCCTCGTTTGTGAGTACCCTTATTCTGCTCCTTTATTGGATTTCTGGTTATATTGATCCACACATGTGGCGCCTCTGTTTTTGTTTTACATCATAGAATACATCATCCAGTTGGGTGAAGACAGAGAGCAGCCTGTTCAAGTACTGATGGACATTTGAAGAAATTCGCTGGACTTTCCAGATCTGGTTGCATATACCATTGATTTGTATACATTTTACATTTTACTTATCTCATATTTAACGTATTGTGTGGGTACACTGGTGCAAAATATTGTTATTTGTTTCATTGCTAGCTGATATTTCTCTATATTCCACGCACTAGCACATACTCCTCAATATCTGTACCTTTTTTTATATAATCCTCGCCAGAGTTAAGCGCCTCCTATAGAAGCCCAGTAATAGCACTATCACGGTGACTTCTGCACAGATTGAATACTTTACTAGTCTCAAGATCTGTGCCTGGGGACTGGCATGAAGTGATGGGTCCTTACTCTGTAGAACAACTCCCCTTGTAAGAATGACAATCTTAAAAAACAAAATTCTTATACCTATTTTCCAGAGATCAAGTTGTCTGACCACACCCTCCTGGGAAGGGGCTAAGAAACCCCTTATCTTTTATGACCTTCAATAAAGTTGTATTCTGGGTCTTAGGTAGCGGCATCATCTCTTAATTTTATAATATAGCACACTTAGTTAAAGTTTCCTTATTTTCACTCTTAATCTAACTATTTAGGAGGATTTAGCCACTTCAAATTGATATTACACAATTTTAGGGCATAGTCAAATGTGATCAATGATTTAACTTTATTAACCAATATAAACATATATGGAAATAAAGGATTGGGTCACTTTGCTGATCCAAGTTCAGGAATTGATTTATTTCACTTATCACAAAATTTAAAAATTGATTTATCATTCAATATTATATCACTTTTACTCTTGATTAAGGCTTGTTTATAAAACACTAACATTGAGTGAATTTTAATTTAAGATACTTAGTAATGTTATTTAATTATATATCCCTTTAGCTTATACTTTTAGTTTTTTTATTTATATACACTCGGCTAGATTACGAGTTTAGCGTTATGAGTAAAAAAGCAGCATTAAGCCTCATAACGCTGCTTTTTCACTACTGCTGCTATTATGAGTCTTGTAGGTACAGCTCTCCCGCACACTTTTTTGGCCGTACTGCAAATTCACTTATGCAATTTTCGTAAAGTCTTTTTTCAATGGGACTTCCATTGCGGCCGTATTACAAGCTTTTTTTTTTAGGTCAAAAAGTGAGCAGTACAGTCTATCCCACAATATTCGTAACACAAAGCTGTAGCATAAAACTCATAACTAAAGTGCTAAAAAGTACACTAACACCCATAAACTACCTATTGACCCCTAAACCGAGGCCCTCCCGCATCGCAAACACTAAAATAAAAATATTAACTCCTAATCTGCCGCTCGGGATATCGCCGCCACTAGAATAAATATATTAACCCCTAAAATGCTGCACTCCCGCCTCGCAAACACTAGTTAAATATTATTAACCCCTAATCTGCTGTCCCTAACATCGCCGTCACCTACCTACATTTATTAACCCCTAATCTGCAGCCCCCAACGTCGCCGCCACTATAGTAAATTTATTAACCCCTAAACCTAAGTCTAACCCTAACCCTAACACCCCCTAACTTAAATATAATTAAAATAAATCTAAAGAAAACTTACTATCATTACCTAAATAATTCCTATTTAAAACTAAATACTTACCTGTAAAATAACCCTAAACCAGCTACAATATAACTAATAGTTACATTGTATCTATCCTTAGGGTTTATTTATATTTTACAGGCAACTTTGTATTTATTTTAACTAGGTAGAATAGTTACTAAATAGTTATTAACTATTTAATAACTTCCTAGCTAAAATAAATACAAATGTATCTGTAAAATAAAACCTAACCTTACACTACAGTTAAATAAATTACCAAAATTAAATACAATTACCTAAATTAAATACAAATACCTAAATTACAAAAAAAACCCACTAAATTACAGAAAATAAAAAACAAATTACAAGATATTTAAACTAATTACACCTAATCAAAATAATAAAGCCCCCCCCAAAATATAAAAAACCCTAGCCTAAGCTAAACTACCAATAGCCCTTAAAAGGGCCTTTTGCGGGGCATTGCCCAAAAGTAATCAGCTCTTTTACCTGTAAAAAAAAAATACAAACAACCCCCATAACAGTAAAACCCACTACCCACACAACCAACCCCCTCAAATAAAACCCTAACTAAAAAACCTAAGCTCCCCATTGCCCTGAAAAGGGCATTTGTTTGCTCTATTGCTGCCCAAACCCTAATCTAAAACCTAAACCCATCCAATAAACCCTTAAAAAAAAACTTAACACTAACCCCTGGAGATCCACTTACAGTTTTGAACTGACATCCATCCTCAATGAAGCCGGGAGAAGTCCTCAGCGAAGCCGGGAGAAGTCTTCATCGAAGCCGGCAGAAGTGGTCCTCCAGACGGGCAGAAGTCTTAATCCAGATGGCATCTTCTATCTTCATCCATCCGGCGCGGAGCGGGTCCATCTTCAAGACATCCGGCATGGAGCATCCTCTTCTTCCGATGACTCCCGACGAATGAAGGTTCCTTTAAGTGACGTCATCCAAGATGGCGTCCCTTAGATTCCGATTGGCTGATAGAATTCTATAAGCCAATCGGAATTATGGTTGAAAAAATCCTATTGGCTGATGCAATCAGCCAATAGGATTGAGCTCGCATTCTATTGGCTGTAGCAGATCATGTCCGCCCGACATTGATAAATGCCAACAGCGTACGCTGTTGGCATTTATCATTTCACAAGCATTTCTTGTGAAATGCTTGTGCAATGCCGCCCCTGCACATTCGCTGCCAATCGGCCACTAGCAGGGGGTGTCAATCATCCCGATCGTATCTTACGACTGCTGCTTCTTAACTTATGTTTGTAACGCTCGTGGGATACTCCTCTATCAGACCAAACTTGGCTAGTAGTCTTGTTATCCCGGCGTCGAGCCGGAATTATAGGGAATATCCCAGAGCAGAGAAAGTTAGTGAAATGAGGAAGGCGGCACTCACCACAGGCAGGACAGTCTCCCCAGCGGCAACAACAATCCTAGGGCACACAACTAGAATGGTCAGGCAGGCAGGGGGTTTGGCAACAGTAAAGCAGTCCAAGGATAAACCACTAGAATGGTCAGGCAGGCAGGGTTTGGCAACAGTAAAACAATCCAAGGATAAACCACTAGAATGGTCAGGCAGGCAGGGTTTGGCAACAGCAAAGCAGTCCAAGGATAAACCACTAAATGGTCAGGCAGGCAGGGTTTGGCAACTGTAAAGCAGTCCAAGGATAAACCACTAGAATGGTCAGGCAGGCAGGGTTTGGCAACAGTAATCAATCCAGCATATTAAGGGTTAAGGCAGGTAGCGTAGTCAGACAGGCAGGTTCAGCAACAGAGATCAATAATAGGCAGTTAGAAAGAATGATCTGTCACACCAAGGAGCCCACAAAGTAACACCTATACTTGGGCAGTGACAGATTGTTAGGGAAACATTTAAATAGGTGCAGGATTCACGCCACTGAGCTCTGATCGGCATCAGGGGCATGCAGCAATGACATCAGCACTGCACGCATCCTGAGCCGACACTGCCCCTGGCAACGAGCAGGGAAGGAGACGCCGCGCCCCTAGCAATGGCTAGAGTGGCGCAGTGTGACAATGTTTCCCGCGAACCTAAAGGCTCATGTGGAAACAGCAGCGTACGCTGCATGATAAATCTAACCCAGAGTCTTGATCCCGGGAGAGGTTGGAACTGCGGTATGGAGCACAAATAAAATAAAAAAGGAAAATAACTGATTATGATCGCATTGACATGAAAATGGCTTGTCTGCAGCCGTTAACATGAAAATAATTATCAAAAGATTGTCATAAACCTCATATTGGTAACTACATTCCGTTGAATAAAAGTTCTTGGCAGTTTTAAAGGACTTCTAAAAACAACTGTTACTAACCAATTTCTAATTTTTGCTGTAACATATATGTTTTTTTATGTAAAGATTAAAAGGTTTTGTTTATCCTTACTGAAATCTTCCCATAACTGTTATAATTTGATAAATCTTTGTAGCTTGTCCATCATAGTTTTGCAAATAAAGCTTTCCAACAAAAACCCACAGTCCAAAATGTCAGTAAAGGAAGGCAATTCCAAACGGAGTTCATTTCACTTTCATAAACCCTAAGAATTTCTAACTTTGTAGCAAGATAAATACGCATGAATGTTTTGAAAGGCTGAACATTATAAAATAGTGAGATATTCTCTTTGAAACACTGATATGTAAACCCTTCTTATTAATGTAAATATAAAAAAATATCAAATGGTGTGAATTATGGTTTTGGCATTAATGTTTAATGCTTTCGTTTTCTTTGTTCTGCTTTGCTTCCACATTTATAAATACAGTCTGGTTTAAGCCGTTCACAACCTTTCCCTCTGGTATTTTCTTTCAAAACTCCTTGTTGTAATCTTTGGATATAAAGTGAAGGTGCTATAGATGGTTCTGTTGACTTCATTTTTTTTTATTTTTGCACTGTAATATACTGAAAGGGAGATATGGGGGCCGAATTATCAAAGTGCGAGCCGGTCTTAACCCGATGTAGCGGATCATGTCTGCCGCACATCGATAAATGCCGACAATATACACTGTCGGCATTTATCATTGCACAAGCTGCTGCTTCTTAACTCTTGAAGGCTCACACGGAAACAGATGCATACGAATGCATTCAGGCAGGCCTTGATAAGTCGGCCCCATGATCTGAAGCTTTACAAGGCTTGAGTTGTTCATTAAAAAACAAGTGTAGGGAAATCCTGGACAACAGTAGCAATAGGTTGGCACTAATCAATTACACAACAAACATACGGCTAAATTACGAGTTTTGCGTTATGGGTGAAAAAGCCTCATAACGCTGCTTTTTCACTACCGCTGCTATTACGAGTCTTGCAGGTATAGGTGTACCGCACACTTTTTTGGCCGTAATGCAACATAACTACCGCAGCTTTCCAAAAGTCCTTTTTCAATGGGACTTCCACAGCGCCGGTATTACGAGTCTGCCTGGGAGGCCAAAAAGTGAGCGGTACAGCCCAAACCTACAAGATCTGTACCGCCAGTAGTTATGTAACATAAAACTCATAACTTAAGTGCTAAAAAGTACACTAACACCCATAAACTACCTATTAACCCCTAAACCGAGGCCCTCCCACATCGCAAACACTAAAATAAAATTATTAACCCCTAATCTGCCGCTCCTGATATCGCCGCCACTATAATTAACATATTAACCCCTAATCCGCTGCACTCCCGCATCACAAACACTAGTTAAATATTATTAACCCCTAATCTGCTGCCCCCAAAATCGCTGCCACTATACTAAAGTTATTAATTAAAATAAATCTAAATAAAAATTACTATCATTAACTAAATAATTCCTATTTAAAACTAAATACTTACCTATAAAATAAACCCTAAGCTAGCTACAATATAACTAATAGTTTCATTGTATCTACCTTAGGTTTTATTTTTATTTCACAGGCAAATTTGTATTTATTTTAACTAGGTAGACTAGTTAGTAAATACTTATTAACTATTTACTAGCTACCTAGCTAAAATAAATACAAATGTACCTGTAAAATAAAGCCTAACCTGAGTTACACTAACACCTAACCTTACACTACAATTAAATAAATGACATTAAATACAATTAACTAAATTACAAAAAAAACCCCACTAAATTACACAAAATAAAAAAAAAAAAATCAAATCTTTAAACTAATTACACCTAATGTGATAGCCCTATCAAAGTAAAAAATCCCCCCCGTCTGGATGAAGACTTCTCCTGGCTTTGTTGAGGACTTCTTGCCGCTTGGGTGAAAACTTCTCCCGGCTTTGTTCATCTTCAAAAACTGTAAGTGGATCTTCGGGGGTTAGTGTTAGGTTTTATTAAGGGTTTATTGGGTGGGTTTTATTTTTAGCTTAGGGTTTGGGCTGAAAAAGAGCTAAATGCCATTTTAAGGGCAATGCCCATCCAAATGCCCTTTTCAGGGCAATGGGAAGCTTAGGTTTTTTAGATAGGATTTTATTTGGGGGGGTTTGGTTGTGTGGGTGGTGGGTTTTACTGTTGGGGGGTTGTTTGTATTTTTTTTACAGGTAAAAGAGCTGATTTCTTTGGGGCAATGCCCCGCAAAAGGCCCTTTTAAGGGCCATTGGCAGTTTAGTTTAGGCTAGGTTTTTTTTTATTTTTATTTTTTTTTTGGGGGGGGGGTATTTTGATACGGCTATTAGATTAGGTGTAATTAGTTTAAATATTTGATAATTTCTTTTTTATTTTGTGTAATTAAGTGTTTGTTTGTTTTTGTAATTTAGTTAATTGTATTTAATTAATGTAATTTATTTAATTGTAGTGTAAGGTTAGGTGTTAGTGTAACTCAGGTTAGGTTTTATTTTACAGGTAAATTTGTATTTATTTCAACTAGGTAGCTAGTAAATAGTTATAACTATTTAGTAACTAGTCTACCTAGTTAAAATAAATACAAACTTACCTCTGAAATAAAAATAAAACCTAAGATAGATACAATGTAACTATTAGTTATATTGTAGCCAGCTTAGGGTTTATTTTATAGGTAAGTATTTAGTTTTAAATAGGAATTATTTAGGTATTAATTGTAATTTTTGTTTAGATTTATTTTAATTATGTTCAAGTTAGTGGGTGTTATGGTTAGACTTAGGGTTAGGAGTTAATAACTTTAGTATAGTGGTGGCGACATTGGGGGCGGCAGATTAGGGGTTAATAAGTGTAGGTAGGTAGCGACGACATTGGGGGCGGCAGATTAGGGGTTAATAAATGTAGGTAGGTGGCGACGATGTTAGGGGTGGCAGATTATGGGTTAATAAGTGTACTGTAAGTGGCGGAGATGTCGGGGGCGTCGGATTAGAGGTTAATAAGTGTACTGTAGGTGGCGGCATGCTAGGGGCAGCAGATTTTGGGTTAATAAATGTACTGTAGGTGTTGGAGATGTCAGGGGCGGCAGATTAGGGGTGTTTAGACTCTGGGTTTATGTTAGGGTGTTAGGTTTAAACATAAATTTTGTTTTCCCATAGGAATCAATGGGGCTGCGTTACAGAGCTTTACGTTCCTTTATTGCAGGTGTTAGACTTTTTTTAGCTGGCTCTCCCCATTGATGTCTATGGGGAAATCATGCACGAGCACGTAAAACCAGCTCAAAGCAGCGCTGGTATTTGGGTGAGGTATGGAGCTCAATGGAGCTTTACGCTCCAATATAGCCGGGTTTATGAAAACCTGTAATAGCAGCGCTATAGGGAGGTGAGCGGTGACAATAACTTGCAAGTTAGTACCGAGCAGCTTATAACACAAAACTCATAATCTAGCTGAAAAATACTTACATATGCATCCTACAAAATGTCACTTATGTTCTCCCACTAATTGTGAAAATATGTATTTGCTTACAGAAAGGCTGAGGAAAGCAATATGGAACTCTTTAAAGACTCACAAACCTTTAAGAAGAAACAAGAAAATCTATACACCAAAATTAATAAATTAAAGGACGATACTATAGCTAAAAAACCCAAAAAGATTAATAGAGATTTGAATATGGCACAAGAGAGACTAGAGAATATTTCTTCTTTACAGATGACAGAAACAGTACCAAAGACAGACTTGGTTTCTAATAAACCCAAGAGAGATGAATGGATCACACCCAATAAGTAACAGAACTACCCCAATAGACACATAGGGAGAGGGGGTGATAACAGAATGTTTAGACAACAGAATACTCATACACCGGATCATTCTTATAGATCTGGTATGAATAGGAGGACCTATCCTGAGCACTATGCTAATAATGACCAATATACTGATATGAGGGACAATAGAGATTTTTCCCTACCTAGCCATAATTACAGACCCCAATAGGTCACCCACAATGAGATTTAAAAATAACTACAACTATGGACAATACCCGCAACACAATTATGGCCACAGAGAAAGTTTCCACCAATATGGCCAGAATAGGGGATACAAATCACCTCACTATTACAATGATGATTTTGGGTATATACAAAATATGGGGCGACAGACCCACCAAATTGGGCAAAATTGATCTAATCCCCAATATTATAGAAATGATCGAGGGGACTATAACACCCATCACAATAAGAATTGGAGGGAAGGTTACAAACAGGATGGGAATAGGTTTGCAGTATTGGGGAGACCAAATACAAAACAACAATCATTATCTAATGACAATAGACTTCCAAACACTACCTTTAACCACTGTGATAATTCTTCTTCAGCCCCTTCCCCCTCCCCTTCCTCTTTTTTTAGGGATGGGACAGTACAATGTCCCACTGAGAGACCCAAACACAGGCAAAAGAAAACAAGTAATGCTAGAAGACACAGACACACCAATAAAAAGGAGGTACATAGAGGAAAAAGAGCAGGGATAAAAACTAAGAATAAATTAATATCCAATGACAATGCTATTAACATACCTAACACCGACACATCCTCAAAGATTAGCAGCACAGCAACCCTTAATGAAACCAAAGGTATATATAATCTTAGTAACACCAAACTGTCAGTGGAGGAAAAGCAGGTATTGAGTTTAGGCCTTACATATGCGCCCTCACAAGGTTTTGGTAAATTTCAGACCTATTTGAACACAAAAGAATTTGTGAGGAAATTGACCCTTAAGAGGTACTTCATGAAAACTCCTTTGGAACGCCATCATTCTGATGCTGGGGGCATGCCTAATTCTGACAGATATATACATACCGACCTAAATCCCGTTTCCCCCCCACTAACCATAAAGGTCCAGCCATATAATCTTTTTAAACCATGGTGTGCAATGACATAAAAAAACTAAAACCACAAAATAAATTTTGTAAAAATCTGATAAAGAGTCAACTAGATACTGTCAGAAAACTGGAGAACAACAGGGAAATTATCATCAAGTCTGCCGACAAAGGTGGTGGAATAGTAATACATAATAAGATTCCAAAGAAAGTAATAGGATACTAGGTGACAAATATACATATGAGGTATAAAACTCTAATCCCACAGAAGATTACATAAGAATCTTAGATTATTTATTGGTGGATGCCAATAATTCAGGGATTATTAATATTAAAGAGTTTAATTACCTATCTAATAAACATCGTAAGATACCGGTATTTTATTACTTGCCAAAGATTCATAAGACCTTAATAAACTCACCAGACAGACCCATAATGTCTGGCATTAGATCCCTGTCTAGCAATTTGTCAGAATACATTGACAAAACTTACAGAAATTTGTTTAAAAATTTGCCTTCCTATCTACGTGATTCCACTGAAGTCCTTAATATCCTAAATAACATAGGATGGGAAGACCATTACACATGGGTAACATGTGACATGACCTCACTTTACACATGCATCCTCCATACAGAAGGTTTGAACTCAGTGGAATACTACCTGGATACAGATCCAGATATGCCTCAAGAACAGAAAGATTTTATCTTAAATGGCATAGAGTATATTTTAAATCATAATTATTTTAACAACGAAGGCAAGTTTTATTGACAACTCTGTGGCACAGCCATGGGGACCAGGTTCGCTCCTAGCTATGCTAACTTATACATGGTCAAATGGGAATCCATTTTTTGGGATTCCTGCCCAGCTAGCACAGACCTGGTCCTATACAAAAGATATATTGATGATATACTAATGATTTGGGGGAAGTCATTAAGATCTTATCCACACTTTAGAGGTGATGAATAAAAATCAGGCTAACTTTAAGTTCACTTACTCAATAAGTAAGGACTGTATCATCTTCCCTTGACATCTGAGTGAAAGATGGTATTATTGAAACAGCAACATATTTTAAAGATGTCGACTGTAATAATTATATCCACCATACAAGCTGTCATCTTAATAGATGGATTACAAACATCCCAAAAGGACAACTTATGCAGGTTAGAAAGAACTTCTCCAATGAAAATACTTGGACCACACAATCCCTTAACCTCAAGGAGAGATTCCTAGAAAGGGGATACAATGAAGAATGAATAGATAACATCATTAATGAAGTTGGTAAAATTGATAGGAAGTCCTTGTTGAGTTATAAAAATAAGAAAGGTCCTACACAGAAAAGTGAACTAGATATACGTTCATCACCCAATACAATAAAAAAGGGGCACAATAGAAAACATCATTAAAAGACACTGGCACCTAATAAAAGATGATGATGTGATAGGGGAACATTTGACCAATAAACCCCAATTCATATATCGAAAAGCGAAAAACCTTAAAACTATTTTAGCCCCAAGTATACTTAAGGGTTTTGTTCCCTGACATTTCTGCAAAACCTGTACACATGGTAAGAAAACTGACATCTTTAAATCTCTTATTAATCATGAGACATTCAAAGTCAAAGATACCATCCTATGCACAGATAAGTTTGTCATCTATCTCATAGAATGCAGATGTGGTCTGCAATATGTAGGACAAACAACACGCTGTTTGAAGGACAGAATCAGGGAACATCTCCTTCAGATTAAATGGGGCAAAATAGACTTACCTAATTACAATGATGCCACTTTTACATACATGGATATCTGCAAGGTATTGAAAGACTGGAGAGGGGGCGACATAGAAAAAAAAATCCTCAGGATAGAATCCAAATGGATCTTTAACCTTGATTGCATTTACCCCAAAGGTCTAAATGCCTATTTTGAAGTAGTGCATTTATTCTAGTCAGTAACATCTATATTACACTTGTCATTTGTCCTTTTTGTATAAGTCCATATAGTATGTATGCAATTGTACATAGGCTCCCAATCTAAATTCTGAAAGCTTGGATCTAGACTTGAATTCCCACATATACCTTGTAGAGTGTAACAAAACATTAAGTCAGGTACCCTCTTTATTTAATATATTTTTTTATTATTATTATTTTTATTTATTTATTTTCTAGACCCAGAAAAGTTCCATATATAACTTGTATGTATGTTCGTACTAGCTTGTTAATATATTGGAATATCTTTGTTGGATGCTAGAGTGGATACTTGGTCCTATTGAGCCTCCCTTGCCAACATTTTGTATTATTGTATTATAATATCTTTAAAATTCTGTGTTTTGGTATTATTTTAAAAGGATTCCAATTTTGACCCTCATTTTGACATTGGTTCTCTCTTATACACACTCCCACTTGAACATAAACTTCGCTAAACGGAAGTTTTGTGCGCATGTCGGGTAGTGTACATAGTTTAAAGTAAAACATTTGTGCATGAGTGAAACCCGATGCACACTAACCAAATATTGTAACCATGTTAGCTTATTCTCCCCATAGAAGTCAATGCTCAAGTATAGTTATAAATATTTAATATTCCAATGTTCTTCGCATACAGAACAATGTAATAATTACTGTAAATCTCTCTCTATATATACAGTATATCTATCTATCTATCTATCTATCTATCTATCTATCTATATATATTTATTTATATATATATATATATATATATATATATATATATATATATATATATATATCTTTAGCTTTATAGGTAGAGGTATCTATTTTGCATTAACATTATCAGTTATATATAGAAATATATATTTAATAATAAAAATTATATTATTTTCTATGTGAAGAATGTAGGAATGTAACTTATGCGTAACACACATCAGGGTTCACAATTTAGGTCTAACGCGGTGTCGGGTTAATGCACATAAAGAATTCCTAACTTCAATGTGTGTACTATTAAATATAAAATACTAACAATATTAATATTTTTGTAATTATTATACAGAGTGTAACAAATTATAAAATATCCATAGAATATATCTTTATTTTTTAAAGTATGTGGTTAAACACAGTGCTTTGAAGCCAAAAGGGTGTGATATTGTATATATAATTTGCATATCTTACCCAGAGTATACAGAATACTTCCGGAGAAAAGCAAGTGGAGATATTTGCTTAGATTTGCTAATTTTCTATACAATAATTCTATGACTCTTACTTTTATGAAATGGAGTATTATAATCTCATGCTTTAATCTCCACCATAACTCAAATGAGCAAATCAAATCTATTTTATGCAGATGAGAGTTACTAAACTTGAAACAGCTGTACAGAAGTGTTTAGTTTTTTTCTGCACCTGCCCTATAAAAGGGATTGCTCTGGTAAAACACAGTACTTGGAAGCAAAAAGTGTGAGATTTTGTATATCTAATTTGCATAACTTACCCAGATTTCCCTGGTGCATTGGTAACAATGTATACAGAGTACTTCTGGGGGGGAAAGCGGGGATACTCGCCTAGATTTGCTAATTTTCTATACAATAATTCTATGTCCCTTACTTTTGTCGTTGATTACATTTAAGGGGTGGCAGTATCAGGTATAATCCTGTTCAATACATTCAATGTCTCTGTTTTATAACAATGCCAATCCTATGTTTTCTTTTTATACTATTATAAAAGTATCAGGTGTGTATTTTCTATGAATGCTTATTGGGCAATATGTACTAATACTGATTGGGTGATAGGTACCTCCTAAGGTCCAGAATTTGTATTGTTTAACCCTTTGAGTGCTAAGCACTTTCCCACCTGGGTGCTAAGATTTTTTTAAGTTTTTTTTATTTTTTGAACAAGCCCCCAGATCTCCCTCAAGGTGGGAGAGTGCTAGTGATGGCTCTGAGCCGTCATTAGCACCAGAGTGGGAAACTCTGTGACGGTTTACAGCCGTCATTAGCACTCAAAGGGTTAAAAAGAAAAATAATCCCTTCATTACCCATTCCCCAGTTTTGCAAAACCAACACTGTTATATTAATATACTTTTTACCTCTGTGATTATCTTGTATCCAAGCCTATGCAGACTGCCCCCTTATTTCAGTTATTTTAGCCAATCAGTGCTGACTCCATGGGAGCGGCCACAATGTTATCTTTATGACACACATGAACTAACGCTGTCTAGCTGTAAAAACTAAGATAAGAGGCGGCCTTCATTGGCTTAGAAGTTAGCATATGATTCTACCTAGGTTTAGCTTTCAACAAAGAATTCCAAGAGAACAAAACAAATTTGATAATAAAAGTAAATTGGAAATTTTTGTAAAATTGCATGCCCTTTCTGAATCATGAAAGTTTAATTTTACCTTGACTGTCTCTTTAAATTCATATTCTCTATTTTTGTGCATTTTAGTGAGCATATTATTTTGAGCATATCTTGGCTTTTTCATATGTGAGTGAGAATTTCAATTTTATTTTAATAAAAGTCCTGTTTTATAACTTAGATTTTAATCCAGACGCTAATCATTGTAGAGGTATGAGACGTGTATTACATATAATAAAAATATAAAATTTGGTAAACAAGCCCATACATTATGGAGCATGTGTATAATGATAAATGTATAATTCTTAATGTAATGTAATGTAATAATAATGTAATATATAATAAATTTGAGTTTGTCTCACAAAATGCTGTAATTATCAATGTTTAACATTCCTAGGAGAGTAATGTTAGCAAATCCTGCTAAAACACTGAAGGAGCAGATTTCCATTTATTCTGGATGGATGAGAATCACAAATGGCTTCATTCATATAAAAAAAAGGAAAATAGCTAAGCGTTTGATATTCAACTTCCCAATGGAAGTTACAACAAGAAATTAAGCAGCAGGAGTTGACTTCAGCCTGTTGACTTAAAACAGCTGCCCCATCGTTTTTATAGAAGAGGTAGGCGAGCAGAAATTCACTTTGGTTCAACAAGCTTTTCAAAAATGATCCAAATCAAACCTCAACTCAATGACTTCATTCAAAGCTGTTATACATCATGGAGAAAAACACCATCTATTTATTTGTAATAACTTGGAGATTTTATGGACCCACAAGAGGATGTAATTTAAAAAAAATAATATTAGTAAGTCGTTCCAAATACCATGGTTTCATTAAAGGGAATGTCAAAAATAGCCATAAGCACTGCAGTCTTTTTTATACTTCTATTATCAAATGCTTCATTTCATGGTATCCTTTATTGAAGAGCATTCCTGGGAAGGAGCACTATATGGCAGCAAACACTTCTGGCATCATGCATGCTCCTGCTTGCTTCTCAAGAAAGGATATCCAAAGAATTAAAAAAATGATAATATAAATAAATTGGACATTTTTACAAATTGTGTGCTCTATCTGGATCATGAAAGCAAAATTTAGTCATTCATGTCCCTTTAAAGGTAGAAATGATCCCATTTTACCCCTTTAACTTAAAGGGTTCAGTCTACTCCAGAAATGTTATTGTTTAAAAAGACAGATAATCCCTTTATTACCATTCCCCAATTTCCTCTGCAGACTGCCCCCTTTTTTCAGTTCTTTTGATAGACTTGCATTTTAGCCAATCAGTGCTAACTCATAAATAACTCCACTGGAGTCAGCACAAGGTTATCTAAATGGCACACATGAACTAGCGCTATGTAGCTGTGAAAAACTGCACTGAGAGGTGGCCTTTAACCCCTTAAGGACACGGCCATTTTTCAATTTCTTTCCCTGAAGGACCAGGGCTATTTTTAAATTTCTGCGGTGTTTGTGTTTAGCTGTAATTTTCCTCTTACTCATTTACTGTACCCATACATATTATATACCGTTTTTCTCGCCATTAAATGGACTTTCTAAAGATACCATTATTTTCATCATATCTTATCATTTACTTTAAAAAAAATTATAAAATATTAGGAAAAAATGGAAAAAAACACACTTTTTCTAACTTTGACCCCCACAATCTGTTACACATCTACAACCACCAAAAAACACCCCTGCTAAATAGTTTCTAAATTTTGTCCTGAGTTTAGAAATACCCAATGTTTACATGTTCTTTGTTTTTTTTTGCAAGTTATAGGGCCATAAATACAAGTAGCACTTTGCTATTTCCAAACCATTTTTTTTTTTCAAAATTAGCGCTAGTTACATTGGGACACTGATATCTGTCAGGAATCCCTGATTAACCCTTGACATGTATATATTTTTTTTTAGAAGACATCCCAAAGTATTGATCTAGGTCCATTTTGGTATATTTCATGCCACCATTTCACCACCAAATGCAATCAAATAAAAAAAAATTGTTCACTTTTTCCCAAATATTTTCACAAACTTTAGGTTTCTCACTGAAATTATTTACAAACAACTTGTGCAATTATGGCATAAATGGTTGTAAATGCTTCTCTGGGATCCCCTTTGTTCAAAAATAGCAGAAATATAGGACTTTGGCGTTGCTTTTTGGTAATTAGAAGGCCGCTAAATGCCACTGCGCATCACACGTGTATTATGCCCAGCAGTGAAGGGGTTAATTAGGGAGCATGTAGGGAGCATCTAGGGTTAATTTTAGCTTTAGTGTAGTGTAGTAGACAACCCCAAGTATTGATCTAGGCCCATCTTGGTATATTTCATGCTACCATTTCACCGCTAAATGCGATCAAATTAAAAAAAAACGTAAAATTTTTCACAATTTTAGGTTTCTCACTGAAATTATTTACAAACAACTTTTGCAAGTATGGCATAAATGATTGTAAATGCTTCTCTGGGATCCCCTTTGTTCAAAAATAGCAGACATATATGGCTTTGGCGTTGCTTTTTGGTAATTATAAGGCCGCTAAATGCCGCTGCGCACCACACGTGTATTATGCCCAGCAGTGCAGGGGTTAATTAGGTCATTTGTAGGGAGCTTGCAGGGTTAATTTTAGCTTTAGCGTAGAGATCAGCCTCCCACCTGACACATCACACCCCAGGATCCCTCCCAAATAGCTCTCTTCCCTCCCCCATCCCACAATTGTCCCCGCCATCTTAAGTACTGGCAGAAAGTCTGCCAGTACTAAAATAAAAGGTATATTTAAAATTTAAAAAAAAATTGTAAAGCATATTTACATATGCAGCTGTGTAGGATCCCCCCTTAGCCCCCAACCTCCCTGATCCCCCCCCCAACAGCTCTCTAACCCTCCACCTCTACAATACAAATGTTTTTTTTTTGTTTTTTTTTAAAAAAAATCCATTTTCTGTAGTGTAGCTTCCCCCCCCACAGACAAATCCCCCACCCACTCCCAGATCCCTTAGATTTATTTTTGTTGGGGATTGTATCCCCCCTTACTGCCAGTTTTATATAATTAATTTGCTGTAGTGTAGCGGTTCCCACCCGCTCCCTCCCCGTGCACGCGCCCACCCACCGGCCCCCGTGCACGCGCGCGCTCCCGTGCGCGCGCCCAACAACCCCGCCCCCGATCCCGCCCCCCTCTCTCTTCAATTTGTCACCGATGGCCGCCCACCCGCCTCCCACGGTCAGCTCCCACCCACCAACGATTGCGGCCATCGATGCCGGTGCAGAGAGGGCCACAGAGTGGCTCTCTCTGCATCGGATGGGGGAAAAAGGTTATTGCAGGATGCCTCGATATCGAGGCATCACTGCAATAACCGTAAAGCGGCTGGAAGCGATCAGGATCGCTTCCAGCCGCTTTAATCCCCAAAGTCGTACAGGGTACGTCGCTGGTCTTTAAAGACCAGGTTGTGTGCGACGTACCCTGTACGACTCGTGTCGTTAAGGGGTTAAAGACTTAGAAATTAGCTTATGAGCCTACCTGGGTTTAGTTTTTAACAAAGAATACCAAGAAAACAAAGCAAATTTGCTGATAAAAGTAAATTGAAAGGCTTCTTAAACCAGCATGCACTGAATCATGAAATGTCCCTTTAACCTCTTGGCCACCTCATCTGTGTGAAATATTTTTTAAGAATTAAAATCAGGAGCTGTACTGTCTATGAGCCTACCTGGGTTTAGTTTTTAACAAAGAATACCAAGAAAACAAAGCAAATTTGCTGATAAAAGTATATTGAAAGGCTTCTTAAACCTGCATGCACTGAATCATGAAATGTCCCTTTAACCTCTTGGCCACCTCATCTGTGTGAAATAATTTTTAAGAATTAAAATCAGGAGCTGTACTGTCTACACCCATACAATGAAGCAGAGCATGTTCCCATGTCTCAGATCCAACTACTTTGTGATATTGAAGACTTTCCTCAAGAGCAGCTAGAGTAAGAGACATGGGAGCACACTTTGCTTAGCTTCAGTAGGGTATGCGGCTCCTAATTGGCTGTACCACCCACTGACAGTTTCATAAAACAAATACCCTAAAGCAGATAGGTGTTAAAGGGACAGTATACACTAATTTTCATATAACTGCATGTAATAGACACTACTCTAAAGAATAAGATGCACAGACACTGATATAAAAATCCAGTATAAAACTGTTTAAAAACTTACTTAGAAGCTCTCAGTTTAGCTCTGTTGAAAAGGTAGCTGGAAAGCCCACTGCAAGTGGGAAATAAGACACTTCCCCTTCCCCTTCCTATGTATATGAAAAGACCCTTTACACAAACAGGAGCAAGCTGGAGTAGTTAGCTGACGGTATTCTCCTAAAACTTTAGGGCTTGGTCAGGAGTCTGAAAATCAGAGCAATGTTATTTAAAAATAAGCAAAACTATACATTTTTTAAAAAAACAACAACTTTATTGGCTATATAAATAGATCATCTACAAAACATTTATGCAAAGAAAAAATGACTGTATAATGTCCCTTTAAGGAGGATAAGTACATGGAAGAATAATGGGTGAATTGATTTTTATGTTTAACAAACTTTCTAAAACTTTTGCCTACTTATTAATGCTCTTCCATTACCTTCATTTCAATGCACTGTTAATGTTGTGTATCCCTTTAAATGGATAATGAAGAAAAACATAATTTTAATTTGATTCCATTAAAAGGACAGTAAACACCTTGTAATCACAATGCATTTCAGCTGTGTTGCTAAAGAATAACATATCATACAAGTCTTAATGATTTTAGCAATTATTTTTCAGTAGCCAAACTCCACCCACCATTTGCCTTATTTGGAGGAGCCAATTTGGCCTTTAGTCAGCAGACTAGGTGACTAGCCACGGTCATAAAGTTACTATAAAATGTCTTTATTTGCAGTTGTTATCTGATAAAGCCAATTAGGGACATGTATGTAGTAGAGTTAGTCTTGAGAAGTCAGCATTTCAAGTTCTGAGTATTAGAAATTGCATGAAAAGGGGGACAAAATCAATAATAAAACTATATTGCAAAGTAGTTTCATTATGTATAACTAAACAATTTATATATAAATCCCAAGATGTTGACTGTCCCTTTAATGTCAGCAACAGCAAAGGTTAAAAATAGAATGAAAGAACTCTTAAATTATTTCTCATTTTAATTATTTTACAAAGCAAATCCCCTGACTTAAGTTAATATAGTTTGTAAATATAATAAAAGAACAAGCCAGTGGTTTGAAATTTTTGTTCAGTCACTTTAACCTGGTCACAAACAATGCAAGCAATTATCCAAGGTTCTACCCTAAATAATAGTATTAATAAGTAACTTTTAAACATAGAAATTGTGAATTATGCTAAATTTGAACTTCTTTGACCGTGTCCTGAACAGAGACCAAACAGCAGTATTTTATAAATAACCTAACAAACACAATGATGTTTTCAAGGATGTAGATACATTTATAGTGTGTGCAGCATAGTCAACAATGCCACACAGTTTATCTACCTGCAGACACTTTAGAAAGGTAACAAATAAAATAAAATAAAAGTGTTGTGTTTTAAAAAAAACAAGGACCAGATTCCGGGTGTAGCGCAATCATTTGCACACAAACGATAAGGGGTTTGTGCGGGTCCGGTTTACCGCTGGTATTATGAGTTGTAAGTAAACGGAATCACTTGAGCGCAATCGCCATGTATGCTAGAATGATTACTGTGTCCTGAGAGCTTTGGTTGCACACAAAACACGTAAAAAATACATTACAAAGTAAACTATTGCCCATATACTTGAGCTGTGTTAGCATGTAGACATCACACATCACATCACACTGTTGGCTTACTGAGCTGGTATTCTCTCATTGTAATAAACATAAGATTTAAAGGGACATAAAACCCCCCAAAAAATTCACGATTCAGATAGAGAATACAATTTGAAACAACTTTTTAATTTACTTCTATTATCTAACCTGTTTCATTCTCTTAGTATCATTTGTTGAAGGAGCAGCACTACTGGTTTCTAACTGAACAAATGGGTGCACTACTTAGATACTTACAGTATATTTGGATAATCACCAAATGCATAATAACAAGACAATGCAATAGCATAGTCTGAACTTCAAATAAGTAGTAGATTTTTTTCTGGCAAATTTCTATTATGTCTATTTTAACTCCTCCTGTATGATGCGACAGCCATCAGCCAATCACAAATGCATTTATGTATATTCTGTGAATTCTTGCACATGCTCAGTAGGAGCTGGTGACTCAAAAAGTGTAAATATAAAAATACTGTGCACATTTTGTTAATGGAAGTAAATTAGAAAGTTGTTTAAAATAACATGTTCAATCTGAATCATGAAATTATTTTTGACTTGAGTGTCCCTTGAAACAAAAATGTAATAATATTAAAACTCCAAAGATAAATTTGTATACATGTCAAGATAAAAAAACGGTGTTCTAGCCTGATTTTAGTTGAAACAAAGATATTAAACAGATATTAAACAGATACAGATATAACACATATGTTAAATCAAAGTAAACATGAAAAGAAACAGATTGTGTAAAAGAAAAAGCAAACAACTTACTTGTTTTCTTGCAAAACAAGCACTTTTTTTATTTCTCATTGCACCCACTGCCCTCAGGGAGATAAGAGAGGAGACATTTTTGGAACTTAAGTTGTATTCTGCCCCTTCTGAGCATGATCAAATCAGACAATATCATAGACTGATAATATATTGGGTTCCATTTTACCCCTTGCCAGTAAATTCAGACACTTTTTGTATTGGGTTCAATGGTGCCAGTCCATGTGGGCTGTCAGCTTGCAGTTCTATTAAACTATTTAAAGAGACATTAAACACTTTGAGATGGTAATGTGAAATGCTAGATCATATACATAAATATATATATATATATATATATATATATATGTAGCACATGTATGTTATCATTTTTTATTTTATTTTTGGTGAGGGGGGGGGCAAGTAGCTGTTCTTGCCTAGGGCGCAAAATAGTCTAGCACCGGCCCTGATCAGCAGCTAGAACCTAGGTTCTTTGCTGCTCCTGAGCTTTCCTAGATAAACCTTTCAGCAAAGGATAACAAGAGAAGAAAGCAATTTAAATAATAGAAGTAAATTGGAAAGTTGTTTAAAATTGTATTCTCTATCTGAATCACGAAATATTTTTTGGGGGTTCATGTCCCTTTAAGTATGTTTTGTGTAAGTATATTGATGAGCATTTTAGTTAATCATTCTCTAATGTTTTTTCATTAAGCAATTACCACATTGTAGATCTAAATAAACCAATGGGATATAGATTTTTTTCAGAGAGTAGTATATGTGTGTGCGTGAGAGATTACATAATTAGGGTTCAATGTGGTGGGGTTGTGGTGTTGTGCCAGATTATTAGGGTGTGGTAGAGGTTTATTGGGATTTGGGGGATTTGAATATTTCTCTCTTAGGTAGTGCCCAATTTAGTCAATATAAACGGCTAGATGGTGTGGACAGCCATCTAATAAAAGGGCAATTATAAGCTTGAATTGAATACTCTTGTGTCTTACACTATAGTGACATGACACAGCAATTTAAAATATTATTTTTTAATTGCACTTCAACAAATATTTAAACAATTTAAAGTGCTATTTTTATTTGCACTTAGAGGACCAGTAAATGCAGTGTATTTGGATAATCACCAAATGCATAATAACAAGACAATGCAATAGCATAGTCTGAACTTCAAATGAGTAGTAGATTTTTTTCTGACAAATTTCTATTATGTCTATTTTAACTCCTCCTGTATGATGTGACAGCCATCAGCCAATCACAAATGCATATAGGTATATTCTGTGAATTCTTGCACATGCTCAGTAGGAGCTGGTGACTCAAAAAGTATAAATATAAAAAGACTGTGCACATTTTGTTAATGGAAGTAAATTAGAAAGTTGTTTAAAATAACATGTTCAATCTGAATCATGAAATTATTTTTGACTTGAGTGTCCCTTGAAACAAAAATGTAATAATATTAAAACTCCAAAGATAAATTTGTATATGTGTCAAGATAAAAAACAGTGTTCTAGCCTGATTTTAGATTAAACAAAGGTATTAAACAGATATTAAACAGATACAGATATAACAAATATGTTAAATCAAAGTAAGCATGAAAAGAAACAGATTGTGTAAAAGAAAAAGCAAACAACTTACTTGTTTTCTTGCAAAGCAAGCACTTTTCTATTTCTCATTGTACCCACTGCCCTCAGGGAGATAAGAGAGGAGACATTTTTGGAACTTAAGTTGTATTCTGCCCCTTCTGAGCATGATCAAATCAGACACTTACTGCATCTCTAGTATTTTCTGACGCATAAACTACAAAGAGGATTTTTATTATATCTAGCTAGATAAACCTTCCTGTAGAGACCACAGCCTGCTTGTACGGCTGTAACAATAAGTAATGGGCACTGCATAAATGAAGATAAAAAATAAATAAAAGGTAAAATAATTTTAAAATGATAAATACATATTGCAATGATTTATTAAGTATAACCCACTGCGTGGTGTTTTTTATTATTACAACAACGAAACAGACTGTTTAATATTCCTTTAAAGGGACATTAAACATTATGAGATAGTTAATCTAGTGATTCATTTATAAGTGTCCCTCACTGGCTTAAGCATATAACAAAAGAGGCTTTTAAACCTTGAGGAACCTACAATGCAACATGTTGACAATTAATTCATTACAACACTTTACAATTATTTCTCCACTATTTAAATTGTTAAAGGGACCTTATACACTCATTTTTTCTTTGCATAAATGTTTTGTAGATAATCTATTTATATAGCCCATAAAGTTTTTTTTTTAAATTAATGTATAGTTTTGCTTATTTTTAAATAACATTGCTCTGATTTTCAGACTCCTAACCAAGCCCCAAAGTTTTATGTGAATACGCTCGACTACCTACTACAGCTTGCTCCTGTTTGTGTAAAGGGTCTTTTCATATGCAAAAGAAGGGGGAGGGGGGGAGTGTCTTATTTGCCACTTGCAGTGGGCTTTCCAGCTACCTTTTCAACAGAGCCAAAGTGACAGCTTCTAAGTAAGTTTTTAAACAGTTTTATACTGGATTTTTATATCAGTATCTGTGCATATTATTCTTTATAGTAGTGTCTATTACATGCAGTTATATGAAAATGAGTGTATACTGTCCCTTTAATATATATTTTTAAATAAATCTAATTATTGTCCAAATTTTTGCTTAGAATACATCACTCTATTTTAGCATTTATTTAAGGTTTAATGTTTCTTATAGGGGGCAAGCTGGACCATGTGACTCTGATCCCAAATAGGGCAGGAATTTGTGATGAATATCTGCTATGGAGTATGGAATATAATGTAACTATATAAATACCAGTCAATCTATAGCATGGCATGGGTGCACATCAGTATGACTCAACTGTATCAATTTACACCTCAATAATTGAAGGGGGAAAAAAAGACATCAAGATCTGTTACTTTTAAAAACCTTTGCCACAATGTTTATTTACAGTTTGTTATAGCAATGAAAACAGAGCATATATAAACACAGCTTAAATAATTAGCAAGTCTTTTCAACAGCACTTGATTGTAATAATCTGACCATAAAAGCCACATATAGAGCGCTATACATAAACCAATAACCCATAGCTTTCCCCTAATTATGGAAGCCCTCGCCAAGCTGTTCCTACCACTAAAAATAAGATCCAGATGCTGAGGGATATATGATTTTATTTTATGCTTAACATCGGTCAGCATTGTGTTTCCTTTTCCTTTTATATAAACAATTGAAATTCATTAGTTGTAGAAATGTACCAGAGACCTTGTTTTCACTAAAACACACTAGAGCCTTGAGACCCTCACGGGGGATAAGTTTGCGCTCTGTAAGTACCCAATAGATAGATAGACACTACAACTTGCCTCCCAGAAACAAGTACAGTATACACAAATAAGAAGAAAATAAGGGCATATACAAAACAAAAACAAAAAAAATTTGCTTCCAAAATTATACCAATTAATTATCACATTTTAGATGAATGCCTGTCTGAGTTAAAAGAACTAGTATACAATTTGAAAAGAACATTAAACACTAAGGTCTAGATTATGGGGTATATTTATTAATGTGCGAGCGGACATGATGCAATGTAGTGTATCATGTCCGCCACACATCAATAAATGCCGACAGCATATGCTGTCGGCATTTATCATTGCACCAGCAATTAGCAGGGGGTGTCAATCAACCTGATCGTATTTGTTTGCAGTGTTTTTTTGCGCTCAACTCCGCATTATGAGTAGAGTGGTAATTTGTGCTCCCTATACTTTCAATAGGCCCTATCCAGTGCAAAAGTGCACTCTTATTAAAGGTTGAAAGTAAATGCAATCGCTCAAATGCAATCACATTTTACTGTTTTACACGACTTAAAAATAAAGTGTTTGGGCTTAGAAAAAAGTCACAGTAAACTATACTATTGACCCCAAAAGGGCCACACCCCATCACAAACTACGCTGCTAAACTATTAACCCCCTAACCGCCACATTCCCATCGCAAACTATCACGCTACACATAGCCCTCTAGCCACCACACCCCCATCGCAAACTACCCTGCTACACTATTAACCCTCTAGCCTCCACAACCTATCTTTAAAAAACCTATGTTTAAAAAACCCTATCCTAAAAAAGATGCCCTGAAAAGGGCATCAGTGATTAGGCTCTTTTGCAAGAAAACCAAATACCATATCCTAAATTACTATTCTTGTCTACTCTATTAACATGTATGGATTGGCTCCTCCAAATAAGGCAAGTGGTGATTAGAATTTGGCTATTGAAAAACATTTGCAGGAAACAAGGTGTTAATGCATTCAAAACAGATTCAGACTAACCCACTATGTTTATTTATTGCAAAACTGAAGAAAAATTTTGTGAGAGTTTACTGTCCCTTTAATTTGCATCTGTTGTTTCTCCTATGCACTTCTTGTTGTCATGATGTTGGTTGACTCCTCGCCCAATGTGCTTAGAGGGATCTGGCTGCACCTCACTGACATGGCCAACAGAAACAATCATCTGGGGTTACCATGTTCCTTGTTCAAAAGGAGGATTGCCTGGTATTTCAGGGCTGGACTAACCTTACTATGCGGGATCAGACTGATATACTTCAAGAAAGTTCTCCTCTGGGAAAAGCACAGTTGGGCTAAAAGATGCTGCTCCTAGATGATAACTCTCTATTGAACAAGCTACTGAGCTCTTATTTGTTCCTGGTAGAGCGCTTATCTTTCTGTATGTATTATGACCCTGGGGAAGTCTCCCTAATGGTGATGGGGGAAACCAGACGTGGACTCCATGCCCAAAGTGCTCAGAGGGATATGGCTGCACCTCACTGACGAGGCCCAAAGAAGGCAGAAACAATGATCTTGTGTTGCCATGTTCCTTGGTCAGAGGAGCATATCTATATATCTATTAATATATGTATGTATGTGCATCTATGTGTATGTGTGACAGTCTATATACATATGTATGTATGTGTGCAGTGTTTTTAACTTATATTTCAATATAAAACTATAGTACAAACTGTAGTATAAAAGTAAATAAAGAACTCTCCAATCTGAGCGGATGTTTAACATACTTTGACTTAGCACTTGAGTGATAGCTGACATGAGATTTTATATTGCCCTCATAGAAGTCTATTATGTTAGAGATTTAGTGCACCCTCACTATCTGACATTCAGATGTTAGTGTGTCCTAGGCTTTAACTCAAGCAATAAAATCTTACTTTCAACTTGTAGTATGAGCACAAAAATAAAAGCGCTATTGTTTTATCTTCAGCTGTTAGCGCACAACACAACAATATTAATATTTTTGCTCTCTTCTAGGCCATACGAAAATCAGAATTTGTTTAAAAATAAAATCCTTTAGTGATGTAAAGTATTTTACTTTAAAACTAGAATGTCCTTTAAATTTTCAATAAGTGACTTATTAACAACAAATGTTGTAGCTACCTAACAATACATCACTATTTTATGAACAATTGCTTTACTGCAGCCCTGTATTTCTAGATCAAATTTGCATTAAAAGTCAAGAGCATAACTCTAAATAATGGTGTTTTTATTTTCTGTGGAAGAATCTTGAATGTCCCTGAGGAGATATGAACCATGTGAAATGAAGATGTAAAAAACATTAAGAAGACAGAGCCACACATGCAATCAGACATTACCCCAGCAGCGGTGTGTGTTGATGTAACCCAATACGTGACTAAGGCAGGAAGAATATGGACACCTGCTGTGCTGTGTTTATAGATTGACCTACACAGTCAAATTTCAAGTTATATGAGTTGGTGCAACTTTTTTAAGTGACATTTTTCACCTTTAAAACACGCAAGTGAATAGTTTTGCCTGATATTGCCTGAAGGCAAAAGACAAACATCCGTGCCATCTTGATGCTATATAAAGCTAGTCTAGTACACATTAGTTTAGCACTTGCAAGACGAAAGCAGCATATACTGATGTATTTTTATGATAAACAAACTCTGTATTAACAAATAAATAGGAATTTAATTGAATATAATGTATTACATGCAGGAGCAGGACTATTTGATGTTGGGCTCTATTTAAAACCTTTTTGACCTCACCTAATACATAGTACTCAGCAACAAATAATAATAATAATAATAATTATTATTATTAATAATAATATTAATAATAATAATAAAAAAATAAAAATGTATAAGGAATGTATCCAAACAAGTAAAGAAGAAATAAGATTAACTAAAATGGAAAATGACAGATTAAATGCAATAGATTCTTAGTCAAACCCTATAAGTTTGTTTTAAGTATATAAATGGCAAAAAAGAAAGGTACATTAAAATGTGAGAAGAGTATGATTTACAGTGACCGGGGGAAGGCTGAGATAGAAGGTAAAGTAATACTAATGGTAAGTACCTATAGGTGCCAAATATTTTTGTAATCAACAAGCACCTGTTAGGGGGGCAATATAGCACTAAGGAGACTCATAGATAAATGAGTAACAAAGTCTGTAACAAAATAGAGTGCTTTACCCCTGTAATTATTTAGGAAAAAATCTCACTGAATAATACAGGAATGATTTTTAACCATTCATACTTTATCTTTATTGGTTTAACTATTCAATCATACACGTTTAAAAACACTTAAACTCTCTAGATATCAATATATAGCATAGATGTGTGAATAATACCTCTGAGAATCATGTATCTAAATATTTGTCTTTAGGCCATAGAACAATATTTCCACCCTTGTCAGACGGTTTTATCACTACATATGACCATGTTTTGATTTCCTCAAGTGCTTTTATTTCTGGTTGGCAAATATTGCTTTGCCCTCTAATTAATGGTAGTTTTTCTATCTGGTTACATACAATTTTGCAAAACGTTTGAACTTCTGGGGAAATTGTTGGAGATGGTACAAAATTTGATTTGGGTTTTATACTTTCTCGCCACTTATCAAGCCGTCAACTATGCTGCGTTCGCCGGCACAAATACGCTCGCCTGACATCACCTAACATTGCGGCCGCGGACCTGAATACGTTCTCCAAATTTAACAAAAAAGCTGTCAAAAAGCCGCGCACCAAGTACGGGGCGAAGAGCAGCGGACTGTTGTTAACTGACAGTCATCGATTTCGCTGCTATTCGGCTTTTTCCCAGCTTTATTTGTACCCTGTCACTAAGCACCGCCACTATACTAAAATGTTTAACCCCTATCCAGCCGCTCCCTGCCCCAAATAAATAAAGTTTCTAACCCCCATTCCGCCGCTCCCAGAGCCGACCGCAATGCTAATAAAGTTATTAACCCCCTAAACCGCCACTCCTGGAGCCCACCGCAACTCTAATAAACTTGTAAACCCCTGTCCCGCTGCTCCCTGACCCCGCCGCCACCTACATTATGTTCTTAACCCCTAATCTGCCGCCCCCTACACCGCCGCCACATACATTATGTTATTAACCCCTATTCCGCCGCTCACGGAGCCCACCGCAACTCTAATAAAGTTATTAACCCCTATCCCGCCAGCCCCCCACATTGCCATAAACTAAATTAACCTATTAACCCCTAAACCTAACAACCCGCAAACATTATATTTAATATTAACTCATCCCTATCTTATAATACATTAAAACTTATCTTTAGAATTAACTATATTAAATTAATAATTAACCTACACTAACTATTATACTAAATTACATTAAACTATATTAAACTATTAATTAATCTACTTGTGGTGGGTTAAGAGAAACCCTCCAAAAATGAATACACTTGTAGCACTCTAGAGCTGTTTGTACGTATATATAACAACAAAATTGTTGTAAAATAATTATCAGTTAATCACAACATATGACTAAGTAACAGTAGCAGGGGAGAGGAAAAGGGAGATAATAAAATATAACTTTTATTCTCAAAGTTGCTATTAAAATTGGGGGATACAAACAATTTAAAAACACTCACAATATATATAGACTAATATGTTAGAGATACATATATATATCTATGTAATTACCGTCAATTTATGAAGGGTGAAATTAAGATCACTGTAAGGATCCAAACAGAAAATGTGACTAGGAAATTTACTATCTAATGACAATTTTGTGGGGTTCTAAATGATAGCGAACATGATTTGGGTATTGTTACCAGATCTTCCCAGCTCTATTATGATAGTAAAATTGCTCATATAAGTGTGGTTAATGTCCCAACCTCAAGGGGTATACATCCTTTTATTCGTGTCATGCACCAAAAATAACAGCAAACTAAATTGGATATTCCCTATATTTATTATGGCACAATATATCAATATTGTGTTTTGTGCTGAATAATGGCGGCAGTATTTCAGTTACCACTGATGTAGCAGTGCACTTATACATTCATAGTATGTTTGTATTTGATTTATAAAGGTATATATTATTGTTGGGTAATAGCACCACTAGTGTAGCAGTGCACTTATTCATACATAGTATGTTTGATTGAATTTTTAAAGGTATATATTAGAATTGCAATTGGGATTGCAATTGTGTCTTTGTAATACACTTGTATATGTTTTATAGTGCGCACATAAGTGTTGCGGTTTGTGCTCAGTTTCAATAGTTGTTCAAATCTATGTTAAATAGTAGTAACAATGTTGCAACCGTGTAATTGGTCATGCACAGTATATTAGTATTGAATCTTCCAAAATATATCTTCAAGCTGTATTTAAAACAGCAGCTATTTGTGTACCATATGGTTTTATTAGATCTTCAAAATCATATGTTAAAGCTGCAATTACAACAGCAATTTAAATTTTATTAAGGTCTCAGTTTTCTAATGTTTCACAATTTGGATCAGAAATGCTGCAATAGATTTTATAAAGTGGTAGTAACAATGTTGCGGCCATACATTTATTTCTCACTATGCATATTCTATGAGTAATAGCAACAATGTTGCAGATGATATTCAACATTTGTATTGGTTTAAACACATATATTAAAGTTGTAACCTAAGCTGCAGTTGGTTCACTGCCACAACACAATAAAATAAATATAGTGTCCTTTCAAGCTATATGGTAAAGTTTAGTTATAGTGCAATGCACATCTTAATTGTGCTGATGTGTACTGTTTCATAAATAACCACCAGAGCTGCAGTTAGATCACTGCCAACAGAACACAATCAAGTAAATATAGCGTCCCAATCAGCTGTGTAGTAGAGTTAGCTTGTAGCACAATCTAAGTCTTAATTGTGCTAATGTGTGCTGTTTAATAAGTAACCACCGGAACTGCAGTTAGTTCACTGCTTACACAACACCATAAAATAATTGTAGCGTCCCTGTAAGTTATATGGTAAAGTTAGGTTGTAGCATAATCTTGTAGCATAATCTGCATCTTAATTGTGCTAATATATATTGTTTGCTAAAAAAACCACCTTTTTTGAGTATTAATTTGACTGATCGTTTAGTAGCAATCTCACTGAAGGATCAATTTCCCATTTCCAAAAATTTTTATAGTATTGAGCGTTCTAAACACAAGTTATTATTAATAGTACTCTGTTGGCTTGAGTGTCACCTTAAAATATGATCAGTTTAGCATAGATAATATTAAGTTTATATTAGGTCTCTTAGTCAATATTGCGGCACATTAAAAACAATTCCTACGTCTGCACCTAACACTCTAACATGTACCCCGAGTCTAAACACCCCTAACCTTACACTTATTAACCCCTAATCTGCCGCCCCCGCTATCGCTGACCCCTACATATTATTTTTAACCCCTAATCTGCCGCTCCGTACACCCCCGCCACCTACATTATCCCTATGTACCCCTAATCTGCTGCCCCTAACACCGCCGACCCCTATATTATATTTATTAACCCCTAATCTGCCGCCCCCAACGTCGCCTCCACCTAACTACACTTATTAACCCCTAATCTGCCGACCGGACCTGAGCGCTACTATAATAAATGTATTAACCCCTAATCCGCCTCACTCCCGCCTCAATAACCCTATAAGAAATAGTATTAAACCCTAATCTGCCCTCCCTAACATTGCTGACACCTAACTTCAAGTATTAACCCCTAATAGAGGAGCTCACCGCTACTCTAATAAATTTTTTAACCCCTAAAGCTAATTCTAACCCTAACCCTAACACCCCCCTAAATTAAATATAATTTTATTCTAACGAAATAAATTATCTCTTATTAAATAACTTATTCCTATTTAAAGCTAAATATTTACTTGTAAAATAAACCCTAATATAGCTACAATATAAATTATAATTATATTGTAGCTATTTTAGGATTAATATTTATTTTACAGGTAATTTTGTTATTATTTTAACTAGGTAACTATTAAATAGTTATTAACTATTTAATAGTTACCTAGTTAAAATAATAACAAAATTACCTGTAAAATAAATCCTAACCTAAGTTACAATTAAACCTAACAAATAATAAATTAATTAAATAAAATACCTACAATTATCTACAATTAAACCTAACACTACACTATCAATAAATAAATTAAATACAATTCCTACAAATAAATACAATTAAATAAACTAACTAAAGTACAAAAAATGAAAAAGAACTAAGTTACAAAAAATAAAAAAATATTTACAAACATTAGAAAAAAATTACAACAATTTTAAACTAATTACACCTACTCTAAGTCCCCTAATAAAATAACAAAGACCCCCAAAATAAAAAATGCCCTACCCTATTCTAAATTACAAAAGTTCAAAGCTCTTTTACCTTACCAGCCCTTAAAAGAGCCCTTTGCGGGGCATGCCCCAAAGAATTCAGCTCTTTTGCCTGTAAAAAAAAAACATACAATACCTCCCCCACATTACAACCCACCACCCACATACCCCTAAATCTAACCCAAACCCCCCTTAAATAAACCTAACACTAAGCCCCTGAAGATCTTCCTACCTTATCTTCACCTCGCCGGGTATCACTGATCGGTCCTGGCTCCGAAATCTTCATCCAACCCAAGCGGGGGCTGGCGATCCATAATCCATAATCCTGTGGCTGAAGAGGTCCAGAAGAGGCTCCAAAGTCTTCATCCTATCTGGGAAGAAGAGGCGATCCAGACCGGCAACCATCTTGATCCAAGCGGCATCTTCTATCTTCATCCGATGAGGAACGGCTCCATCGTGAAGACCTCCAGCGGGGATCAATCTTCTTCCTCCGACGTCCAACTAAAGAATGACGGTCCCTCGAATTCCGACTGGCTGATAGGATTCTATCAGCCAATCGGAATTAAGGTAGGAAAATTCTGATTGGCTGATGGAATCAGCCAATCAGAATCAAGTTCAATCCGATTGGCTGATCCGATCAGCCAATCAGATTGAGCTCGCATTCTATTGGCTGATCGGAACAGCCAATAGAATGCGAGCTCAATCTGATTGGCTGATTGGGGGGGGACCTCGGTTTAGGGGTACATAGGTAGTTTATGGGTGTTAGTGTACTTTAGAGCACAGTAGTTAAGAGCTGTATGAACCGGCGTTAGCCCAGAAAGCTCTTAACTACTGACTTTTTTCTGCGGCTGGAGTTTGGTCGTAAGATTTCTAACGCTCACTTCAGCCACAACACTAAATACCGGCATTAGAAAGATCCCATTGAAAAGATAGGATACGCAATTGACGTAAGGGGATCTGCGGTATGGAAAAGTCACTGCTGGAAAGTGAGCGTTAGACCCTTTCCTGACTGACTCCAAATACCAGAGGGCGGTAAAAACCAGCGTTAGTAGCCTCTAACGCTGGTTTTCACGGCTACCGCCCAACTCTAAATCTAGGCCAAAGTTTGTAAGGAATTTGACTTTTCATCATATTGATTGAACTTATCAATTGGGGGTAAATATAAGTTATATAATGTTTGTTGTTTCTGGATCAGATGCATTCACTCTATGTGTTATATTTAAATATTGTTCATCTTATTATAGAAATGAACCATAATTGTTTTGTTCCTTGAGTCCATATGGTTGGACTGAATTTAACAGAAAAATCCACCTAGTTTCAGCACGTAGTAGAGGTTTCTTCAAATTGCCTCCTCTGATTCCTAGGTTTATTTTTTGTAATCCAAAGCACTTTAACTCAGATTGTTTGGACTGATGGTTATTTAGAAAATGTTTTGATACCGAAGTAATTTTCTTGCCTTCTGTTAGATCTTTAGCAGCATTTTTATTGTTTCTGAGATGTTTTTTAAGTCTCATATGGATTTTTATTGTTGTCATGCCAATATAGAATTTTTCACATTTACATTTGAGGGCATAAATTACTCCCTCTGTGTGACAATCTATATATGTGTTGATTCTGTGGCATTTATTGAATCTGTCTGTAATGGTATCAGTTATCAGCATAAAACTACATGTACTAAACCAGGTTTTAAAGCATTTATAGTCTTTTGTCCTTTGAAATGGCTTGGGCTAATCATGTCTTTGAAATTTTGTGCTCTTCTATAGCCCACTTGAACCTTGTCATCCAAAATTTTTGATAATGTTGGATCAGACTTAAGAATATGCCAGTTGTTATTTAAGATTCCTAAAATTTCTCTCGAATTAGGATTATAAATTGTTATAAATCTTACTTGGTTTTCAGATTTTTTCGGTTTAGTTTCAAGTAATGCAGATCTGGGTGTGGTTCTTGCTCTGAACTCGGCTGATTTGATGGATCTTTTACTGTATCCTCGTGCTATTAGTCTCTCTTTCAGCTCTTTTGCTCTCATATTGTAATTATGTTCAGTGGAGCAGTTTCTTCTCATGCGTAAAAGATCCCCAATAGGTAATGATTTAATTGTGTTGGGGGCATGAGCACTTGAGCTTTGTAATAAGCTATTGGTAGCTGTTTGTTTTCTATGGACATCTGTCATTAGATCTCCGTTGTCACTTTTGGTTATTGAGATATCTAAAAAGGATATTGATTTTAAATCTGCCTCATAAGTTCATTTTATGTTTACTTTATTGTTGTTAAGTTCTTTTAGAAACAGATTCAGTTTTTCTTTCAATCCCTCCCACAGAAATAGCACATCATCAATGTACCGCAGCCATAATGGTATATGTTGTACATATTTGTCATTGGCGTCAGAGAATACCATATTTTGTTCCATTTTTGTTTTAAATACAGCTTGAAGATATATTTTGGAAGATTCAATACAAATATACTGTGCATGACCAATTACACAGTTGCAACATTGTTACTACTATTTAACATAGATTTGAACAACTATTGAAACCGAGCACAAACCGCAACACTTATGTGCGCACTATAAAACATATACAAGTATAATACAAAGACACAATTGCAATCCCAATTGCAATTCTAATATATACCTTTAAAAATTAAATCAAACATACTATGTATGAATAAGTGCACTGCTACACTAGTGGTGCTATCACCCAACAATAATATATACCTTTATAAATCAAATACAAACATACTATGTATGTATAAGTGCACTGCTACATCAGTGGTGTTGTTACCTAACAAAAATAACTGAAATACTGCCGCCATTATTCGGCACAAAACACAATATTGATATATGTGCCATAATAAATAACAGTTTGCTGTTATTTTTGGTGCATGACACAAATAAAAGGATGTATACCCCTTGAGGTTGGGACATTAACCACACTTATATGAGCAATTTTACTATCATAATAGAGTTGGGAAGATCCAATAACAATACCCAAATCATGGTCGCTATCATTTAGCACCCCACAAAATTGTCATTAGATAGTAAATTTCCGAGTCACATTTTCTGTTTGGATCCTTACAGTGATCTTAATTTCATCCTTCATAAATTGACGGTAATTACATAGATATATAAATATATATATATATATATATATATATATATATATATATATATATGTATCTCTAACATATTAGTCTATATATATTGTGAGTGTTTTTAAATTGCTTGTATCCCCCAATTTTAATAGCAACTTTGAGAATATTATCTCCCTTTTCCTCTCCCCTGCTACTGTTACTTAGTCATATGTTGTGATTAACTGATAATTATTTTACAACAATTTTGTTGTTATATATATGTACAAACAGCTCTAGAGTGCTACAAGTGTATTCCTTTTTGGAGGGGTTCTCTTAACCCACCACAAGTTTGTTTCATGTTTAAATAATACACAGCACCACTAACTCATCTAATTTGTATTTACAAAGTTTAAAATAAATATTTACTTAAATACTGAAGTTATTAAGAGCTTTCCTAAAAATTCATACAACTAGTAGTGCCATTGCTTTTTTTTCTGTTCACAATTTCAATTGTACCTGGTAATACAGGTTTCTCTTACCAATAACACAGTCATAAGAGCACACAGTTACACATCAATCAGTGATTCTGAAAATATCAAACTAATCCTATTAAATATAAAAAATGTAATCTAAATGGGAGGCAGATAGAATAACAAGGCAACAAAAAAGAGAGGCTGACTTAAATGAGGTCTTTAAAAATCCCAAATCCTCATCCAGTAACATACAAAATAAAATGAACCAAGCACTTAGAAATATTCATAAAACAATGCACAAACAGGACAAATTATGGTGGAACCATAATTTTTTTTAAAAGTATTTAGAACATAAACTTATCCCTAGAGGCTTAAGGATACAACTATTTCCTGCATTCAAATTCTGTGATCCCAATCTGGGCACAGAATGGGAGGAAGCACTCAGTGAGTGCTCAGTAAAATTAATGAAAATACTGATCAGACATGACAAATCTGAATATGATCGATTAGAAACAGAAATTCAGAATCAAAATATACAGTTGAAAGAATTTGAAACACACAAAGACTTTGAAAACATGTCTAAAAAATATCAGCAGGAATTAGAAAAATACAAACAGGAAATTAAACAAACTAAACAAGGCAAACTCAGCAGGGACAAGTCAGATTATGATAACAAAAAAGTCTATAAATGGAAAAGAAAAACTAATCCTAATAACAACAGACAAATAAAAGTTAACATAATCCAAAGTGACATATCTGACACGGAAGGGGAAGAGTCAGACAATGTAGATACTGATACAGAACCTCAAACCTCAATACTAACAGCAAATTCATCATCAACTCGTCCTAAACGCAAAGATTTTTTAGGAGAAAGTGCCTCTTCAGAAATAAACACACCAGAAGAGGCAGGGGGAAAACCAAATAGGCAAATGAGAAGTCGAACTCAGAACAAACCAAACAAATAGGGTCACACACCATATCGGAGACCTCCACGCCCCTTCTCACAAATAAGGGTGAAACAATGAGAATAATCAATCTATCAAACAAAAAACTCACTATACATCATATTAATGTACTATCCAAAGGCTTGTCATTTTGCCCTACACCAATAATGAAAAAAATTGAAATAATTAAGGATCTCCAATTATTTCTACGCAAAATAGCATTGAAAAGGATGTATAGTAAAACCTCTGATCCTAATAACAAAGATAACTCGTCAGAAGAAGAAAATAATTGTTTAGAACTCTTGGAGGAACTTCTAAAAGAAAGTGAACCGATTAAAGAAGTATCCTGGAGGAACAGAATAAAGAATCCATCAAACTTTATACCAAAGACACAAAATTGCCCTCAATTGGAGGTTTTCAACCAAGTGGTATATAATGAAATTACCAAAATTCAAGAAATTAAAACTCCAAAAAATCTGAATAAATCAGAACGAAAAGCACTGGATGAAATGAAAAATTGAAATGATGTAATTATCAGAGGTTCAGATAAGGGTGGCAATGTTGTCATTTGGCCAACTGAATTATATCTCAAAGAAGCAGAATTACAACTAAATGACAAATCCTGCTATAAAAAACTAAATTACAATCCTATGCAGGAATATCTTCAACAATATATGAAAATAATTGAGTCAGCTAAAAAAAAGAAACATCATAACATCTAAGGAATACATGTTTCTAAATAATGCTAATCCAACAACTTCCACCCTTTATCTCATTCCGAAAGTACACAAAAACTTGAAACACCCACCTGGCCACCCAATAGTTTCTGGGATTAATAGCTTAACAGAAAAAGCAAGCCAGTATGTTGACTTTTGACTATTTAGAGAATATATTCCCCAATTGAGCTCATATGTTCAAGATACTAGAGATGTTCTATGTCAGTTATCAAACATTCACATAAACTCTTCAACATGGCTAGTAACTGCTGATGTGGAGTCATTGTACACAAGTATCCACCATGATCTAGGTTTAAAAGCAACCGAATATTTCTTAAAAATGGGATCTGAAGAAAATATGGAACATGATGATTTTATTCTCATGTTATTGAAGTTTGTCTTAACCCACAATTTTTTCACATTCAATCATCAATTCTATTTACAAACCCGCGGAACTGCGATGGGCACTGAATGTGCTCCAACATACGCCAACCTATTCTTAGGTTGGTGGGAACAAAATATGATATTTTCTGACACCAATGACAAATATGTACAACATATACCATTATGGCTGCGGTACATTGATGATGTGCTATTTCTGTGGGAGGGATCGAAAGAAGAACTGAATCTGTTTCTAAAAGAACTTAACAACAATAAAGAAAACATAAAACTAACTTATGAGGCAGATTTAAAATCAATATCCTTTTTAGATCTCTCAATAACCAAAAGTGACAACGGAGATCTAATGACAGATGTCCATAGAAAACAAACAGCTACCAATAGCTTATTACAAAGCTCAAGTGCTCATGCCCCCAACACAATTAAATCATTACCTATTGGGGAATTTTTACGCATGAGAAGAAACTGCTCCACTGAACATAATTACAACATGAGAGCAAAAGAGCTGAGAGACTAATAGCACGAGGATACAGTAAAAGATCCATCAAATCAGCCGAGTTCAGAGAAAGAACCACACCCAGATCTGCATTACTTGAAACCAAATTGAAAAAATCTGAAAACCAAGTAAGATTTATAACAATTTATAATCCTAATTCGAGAGAAATTTTAGGAATCTTAAATAACAAGTGGCATATTCTTAAGTCTGATCCAACATTATCAAAATTTTTGGATGACAAGGTTCAAGTGGGCTATAGAAGAGCACAAAATCTCAAAGACATGATTAGTCCAAGCCATTTCAAAGGACAAAAAGACTATAAATGCTTTAAAACCTGGTTCATTCAAGTGTGGAACTTGCAGTACATGTAGTTTTATGCTGAAAACTAATACCATTACTGACAGATTCAATAAATGCCACAGAATCAACACATACATAGATTGTCACACAGAGGGAGTAATTTATGCCCTCAAATGTAAATGTGAAAAATTCTATATTGGCATGACAACAATAAAAACCCGTACGAGACTTCAAGAACATCTCAGAAACATTAAAAATGCTGCTAAAGATCTAGCAGAAGGCAAGAAAATTACTTCGGTTGCAAAACATTTTCTAAATAACCATCAGTCCAAACAATCTGAGTTAAAGTGCTTTGGATTACAAAAATAAACCTAAGAATCAGAGGAGGCAATTTGGAGAAACCTCTACTACGTGCTGAAACTAGGTGGATTTTTCTGTTAAATTCAGTCCAACCATATGGACTCAAGGAACAAAACAATTATGGTTCATTTCTATAATAAGATGAACAATATTTAAATATAACACATAGAGTGAATGCATCTGATCCAGAAACGGCAAACATTATATAAGTTATATTTACCCCCAATTGATAAGTTCAATCAATATGACGAAAAGTCAAATTCCTTACAAACTTTGTGAATATACCCATTAATAACGCTATATACTTAATCAAAAGACTATGAATTAAGTTTCAAATTTCAATTATTCATCTTTCATATGAATTTGACATTTTTATCAAGTCTAGATAAGTTCATTATGTAATACTATATACATAAGAACATTACAAATACTATAAATATTATAAATTTACAATACATGTTCACATTATTTTATTTATATTATTTTCAAATTCATAACACTTAATTCATAGGCACAGAATACACCCATTCTTTTTAGCACCAGCTCAACAACACCAAATCACTTCAGTTCACTTATTCATTTAATTATTTATTTATTCACATGTTCACTCAGAATATAATTCAATCACTTAATCACTCTGTAATATATTTCAAAACTAGGATATTTGAATCTATATTGTCTTTTATTCACAATATTTAAATTCACACCACACTAACACTCACTTAATTTCACTTAGTGGTCATGTTAATATACAGTTGCATTTAGTAACCATGACAATAATTTATTTAGTTATCACCATAATAATTTAAGCACCATAATCCACAATTTATTTATTTGATATTAACAATACAAAAAGAAAGTTTAATTTATTATATTTATGTTGACATATATGAACTTATAATATATCTATTTATTGCACAAGAGATCAAATATAACTACTTAAGATGTATAGACACCCTGTTTGCTATCTAATGAAGAGCCAAAACTATTATGTGTGGAATAAATAAAGGATATGATATCAATACATTACGTTCAAAATCTTACATATAGAGAACCATAATTAAGCCTGCCCAAAGTCAGCACAATATCGCAGCATGACGATATCTGCCTACAATACCCAGAATTCTATCTACACATGCCCACCAATGGACGTGTCTTGAAGGGGTGGAGTCATGCTAGGAGAGGCTATAAATAAAGAAGTTTATGGCCATACTCGCAATACCCTTTGAAAAAGCCGTGTGAAACGGCGAAACGTGTTAGGGACTTAGGAGTTGAGGGGAACTCCTGATTTTAATCTGCCACCACAATATTGACTAAGAGACCTTTTATAAACTTAATATTATCTATGCTAAACTGATCGTATTTTAAGGTGACACTCAAGCCAACAGAGTACTTTTAATAATAACGTGTTTAGAACGCTCGATACTATAAAAACTTTTGTAAAATGGGAAATTGATCCTTCAGTGAGATTGCTACTGAACGATCAGTCAAATTAATACTCAAAAAAAGTGGTTATTTACCAAACAATATATATTAGCACAATTAAGATGCAGATTATGCTACAAGATTATGCTACAACCTAATTTATGGTGTTGTGAATGTGTAAGCAGTGAACTAACTGCAGTTCCGGTGGTTATTTATTAAACAGCACACATTAGCACAATTAAGATTTAGATTGTGCTACAAGCTAACTCTACTACACAGCTGATAGTAACGCTATATTTACTTGATTGTGTTCTGTTGGCAGTGATCTAACTGCAGCTCTGGTGGTTATTTATTAAACAGTACACATCAGCACAATTAAGATGTGCATTGCACTATAACTAAACTTTACCATATAGCTTGAAAGGACACTATATTTATTTTATTGTGCTGTGGCAGTGAACCAACTGCAGCTTAGGTTACAACTTTAATATATGTGTTTAAACCAATACACATGTTGAATATCATCTGCAACATTGTTGCTATTACTCATAGAATATGCATAGTGAGTAATAAATGTATGGCCGCAACATTGATACTACCACTTTATAAAATCTATTGCAGCATTTCTGATCCAAATTGGGAAACATTAGAAAACTGAGACCTTAATAAAATTTAAAATGCTGCTGTAATTGCATCTTTAACATATGATTTTGAAGATCTAATAAAACCATATGGTACACAAATAGCTGCTGTTTTAAATACAGCTTGAAGATATATTTTGGAAGATTCAATACAAATATACTGTGCATGACCAATTACACGGTAGCAACATTGTTACTACTATTTAACATAGATTTGAACAACTATTGAAACTGAGCACAAACCGCAACACTTATGTGCGCACTATAAAACATATACAAGTGTATTACAAAGACACAATTGCAATCCCAATTGCAATTCTAGTATATACCTTTAAAAATTAAATACAAACATACTATGTATGAATGAGTGCACTGCTACACTAGTGGTGCTATCACCCAACAATAATATATACCTTTATAAATCAAATACAAACATACTATGTATGTATAAGTGCACTGCTACATTAGTGGTGTTGTTACCTAACAAAAACAACTGAAATACTGCCGCCATTATTCAGCACAAAACACAATATTGATATATGTGCCATAATAAATATAGGGAATATCCAATTTAGTTTGCTGTTATTTTTGGTGCATGACACAAATAAAAGAATGTATACCCCTTGAGGTTGGGACATTAACCACACTTATATGAGCAATTTTACTATCATAATAGAGCTGGGAAGATCCAGTAACAATACCCAAATCATGGTCGCTATCATTTAGCACCCCATAAAATTGTCATTAGATAGTAAATTTCCTAGTCACATTTTCTGTTTGGATCCTTACAGTGATCTTAATTGCACCCTTCATAAATTGACGGTAATTACATAGATATATATATGTATCTCTAACATATTAGTCTATATATATTGTGAGTGTTTTTAAATTGTTTGTATCCCCCAATTTTAATAGCAACTTTGAGAATAAAAGTTATATTTTATTATCTCCCTTTTCCTCTCCCCTGCTACTGTTACTTAGTCATATGTTGTGATTAACTGATAATTATTTTACAACAATTTTGTTGTTATATATACGTACAAACAGCTCTAGAGTGCTACAAGTGTATTCCTTTTTGGAGGGGTTCTCTTAACCCACCACAAGTTTGTTTCGAGTTTAAATAATACACAGCACCACTAACTCATCTACTTTGTATTTACAAAGTTTAAAATAAATATTTACTTAAATACTGAAGTTATTAAGAGCTTTCCTAAAAATTCATACAAATAGTAGTGCCGTTGGTTTTTTGTCTGTTCACAATATTAATTAGTCTACCCTAACTATTATACTAAAACTACATTAAACTACAAATTAAATTAACTATATTATATATTTAAACACCTAACCCTACTCAAATAATTTAAATCTACAATAAAAAATTACAAAGTTAAAAAACTAACAACTAAGTTACAAAAAATAACAAACACTAAGTTACAAAAACAAACAAACACTAAGTTACACAAAATAAAAAAGAAATTATCAAAGATTTAAACTAATTACACCTAATCTAAGGGCCCTATGAAAATAAAAAGCCCCCCCAAAAACAAAAAAAAAACCTAGCCTACGATAAACTACAAATAGCGGTTAAAAGGGCCTTTTGCGGGGCATTGCCCTAAAGAAATCAGCTCTTTTACCTGTAAAAAAAAAATACAAACCCACCACCCACACAACCAACCCCCCAAATAAAAACCTAACTAAAAAAACCTAAGCTCCGTATTGCCCTGAAAACGGCATTTGGATGGGCATTGCCCTTAAAAGGGCATTTAGCTCTATTGCTGCCCAAACCCTAATCTAAAAATAAAACCCACCTAATACACCCTTAAAAAATCCTAACACTAACCCCTGAAGATTCACTTACAGTTTTGAAGATCCAACATCCATCCTCCAAGAAGCTGGGAGAAGTCTTCATTGAAGCCGGGAGAAGTCTTCATCCAATCGGCCAAAGTTTTCATCCAAGCCCGCAGAAGTCTTCACCCAGACGGCATCTTCTATCTTCATCCATCCGGCGAGGAGCAGGTCCATCTTCAAGACATCCGGCACGGAGCATCCTCTTCTTCCGACGACTCCCGACGAATGAAGGTTCCTTTAAGTGATGTCATGCAAGATAGAAATCTATCAGCCAATCGGAATTAAGTTTGAAAAAATCCTATTGGCTGATGCAGCTCCTCGCCTGATGGATGAAGATAGAAGATGCCGTCTGGGTGAAGACTTCTTTGGGCTTGGATGAAGACTTTGGTCGCTTGGTTGAAGACTTCTCCCTGCTTCGATGAGAACTTCTCCCGGCTTCTTGGAGGATGGATGTAGGATCTTCAAAACTGTAAGTGAATCTTCAGGGGTTAGTGTTAGGTTTTTTTAAGGGTTTATTGGGTGGGTTTTATTTTTAGATTAGGGTTTGGGCAGCAATAGAGCTAAATGCCCTTTTAAGGGCAATGCCCATCCAAATGCCCTTTTCAGGGCAATGGGGAGCATAGGTTTTTTTAGTTAGGTTTTTATTTGGGGTGGTTTGTTGTGTGGGTGGTGGGATTTACTGTTGGGGGTGTATTTGTATTTTTCATTTACAGGTAAAAGAGCTGATTTCTTTGGGGCAATGCCCCTCAAAAGGCCCCTTTAAGGGACATTGGTAGTTGGCGGCGGTGTTGGGGCGGCAGATTAGGGGTTGATAAGTATAATGTAGGTGGTGGCGGTGTAGGGGGCAGCAGATTAGGGGTGTTTAGACTCAGGGATTATGTTAGGGTGTTAGGTGTAAACATAACTTTTATTCTCCCATAGGAATCAATGGGATATCGGGCAGCAGCGAACATAAGCTTTCGCTGCTTTCAGACTCCCATTGATTCCTATGGCATCTGCCACCTCCAGGGCGGTGGATTAAAAACCAGGTACGCTGGGCCAGAATAGTGGCGAGCGTACCTGGTAGATATTTGTAGTCAGATAGTGCCGAATTTGCATTCGGAACATCTGTAGTGACGTAAGCATCGATCTGTGTCGGACTGAGACCGGAGGATCGTATGTTACGTCACAGATTTCTACATTTGCCTGTCTGTAGGCTTTGATAACTAAGGGGAATCAAGCTTGCCACAATTACGCTGCGGAATTCCAGCGTATTTGTGGTTGACGGCTTGATAAGTAGGGGCGTTGATCTGTGTAGGCCAGATTTTCATTTGCTAATTCTTCTAGACCCTGTATGGATGATAATTCTTCATCACTCCAAATTTGGTAATTTTTTTCAGCATAGAATTTAAAAAAAAAAATAGTTTTCTACAGAAAAGGTGTACATCTTTGATAAGATCAAATTTGTTTAATTTGTTCGTTGGACAAAATGTTAAACCTTTAGAGAGAATGTTATAGTGCTTTGAGGTTAGAGTATGTTAAGACAGATTTATCAGATTGGTTCTGATTTTGGAGAATGGACTCATTTCCCTCTTTCTGGCAGATTGTCTGACAGGCCCCTGATTGTCTCTCTTGGTAACATTGGGAGTTTGATGTATTAGGTTCTGTGTTAGATTTGTATGTGGTCTGGGGCTTAAGTGTTGTGCATTTGGGCCTGACGCTAAAAAAGATGACATACTGGTCTATACTGTGGGTACTGGTACATTGGGATTTGTGGCTTGTGGTTCATTATATGTTGCTTGAGGTGTTAAAATATATGTGGCACTATTTCTATCTATGCTGGGACATTCATTATCTGATATGTCTGACTTACTTTCTGTGCCACTATTGTCTTCCCTCACCAGATGTCTATTATTTCCGCGTCTGTTTGAGGTGTGGTATCTCCACTTATATACTTTGTTTTGTTGATAATCGCTGCTTGATATTATACAAACCAAGTACAATTTTTCATATCTAGATACATGATTCTCAGAGGTGATATCCACACACCTATACTTAATATTAATATCTAGAGATTTTAAACAGTCAGAATCTATTACACTGAACAGTTGTGCTAAAGTTCACTGTGCAAGCAAGGACTTTATAATTACAGATAGAGTATTAGCTAGATAGCTTTAATCTCATAATCTGACATCCCACATATTAACAGGTCGTCTTGTTACAGCATTATTTCTGAATTCATTAATAGCCGGCTACAAAAGATAATGTTTGTATCTGACTGCTTAATATCATACAAACCAAGTATGTTTCACATATAGATACATGATTCTCAGAGGTATTATTCACACATCTATGCTATATATTGATATCTAGAGAGTTTAAGTGTTTTTAAAAGTGTATGATTGAATAGTTAAACCAATAAAGATAAAGTATGAATGGTTAAAAATTGTTCCTGTATTATTCAGTGAGAATTTCTCCTAAATAATTGCAGGGGCAAAGCACTCTTTTTTGTTAAATAAGACAGAGTGTAGCAAAAGAGAAGAGCAAATAAGATTAGAAAAAATTAATTAAAGTTAGACTACTAATTGTACTGGCAATTAATAAATACTAATAACCTTATATGATAAGTTAAATTCAGGTAAATATGCTGATAGTATTAAGCTACTCAACATATAAATTTATAACATGCCAAGTTAAAAACACAATTAATGTATTAATATAAAAATTCTGTATATATAATACAAACACGTAAAAGTCCAATACTTATAGTGATCAGTGAGAGTTCATAATGATTCTGTGTGGAGAATGCTTCAAAATTCCAATATGTGCTGCAGCTCCTCTTTAAGGGTGATACTGATATCCCAAGCGAAGTCTGAAAAGTAGAAAAGGAGAGAAGCGCACGCACTATTCAAGTGTAGAGATCAAAACTTTATTTGTAGCCACACGCTAAATGGGTACTCACAAAATATATATACACGTATTACACGTGATACCAGAGGTCCAACGGCAGCTTTATAGGGTCAAACAGGAACAAGTGTGATGACGCACTTGTTCCTGTTTGACCCTATGAGGCTGCCGTAGGACCTCTGGTATCGCGTGTAATACGTGTATTGTAAGGAGGATACCTATTGACCAATAGCCGAGGGCGCTTCTTCTATTCCTATCACGCTTACGTTCCTCAACCTGGGCAGTTTTCCAACTATTGCAAGATCACGCTACCGATAGAGCCAGGCACTTTCTGGGGACGTATAGAGGAATTGAGATTCAATGTGCTTTTGAATCATATATATTTTGTGAGTACCCATTTAGCGTGTGGCTACAAATAAAGTTTTTGATCTCTACACTTGAATTGTGCGTGTGCTTCTCTCCTTTTATACTTTTCACTCTTTTTTGTTACAGACTTTGTAACTCATTTATCTACTAAACTAGCACTGTTATAGCCAAAACTCTACTCTTAATTTTTCAAGACTCATTATCCTCAGGCATTTACCAGGACTGGCTTAAAGCTGATATGCTGCCACTTTTTAAAAAGGGAAGCAGGGCTGATCCAGGAAGCTATAGACTAGTAAATCTGTGCAAATCCAGAGCTTTGTGTGTTGCACTTTCACACTAATAAATCTGGCACCAAAAAGACCTGAATGCTGCTATATTCAGCAATCGTTTATAAAATGAATCAATTAATGCACGTTTAGTAATCACTGGAGTCAACCAAGGAACAGTAATGGGACCTGTTATTTTTTATATTTTTATTAATGACTTGGAAAAGGATTAAATAGCAATATCTCTATTTTTGCAGATGATACAAAGTTGTTGATTAGGTCAGTGCAGGATCTGATTGCTTAGCAAAGGGATTTACAAACATTGGAAGAATGGGTTTGTAGATGGAAAATGAGATTTTGTACTGGTAAAATGTAAGGTTCTACATTTTGGAAGTAAAAATATGCAGCCTACATATTAAATAGAACTAGACTAAGAATGAATGTGCAATAAAAAAACAAATAACTAATTGCTTGCACTAAAAAAAGCTACGTATCACCAGGACACTGAAAACATGAAATATATAATCACAATATTAATAAAACACATAAAAAATTCCTGATAAAAACAAATATGGTTGACACATTTAAAGTCCTCCAGACTAATGTAAGAGGTTTTCATATGACAGTTTGATCAAGGTAACGGTAAACCCCTATAGAAATATATAAGGTAAAGTTAGAATTCAAAGGGTGTTCTAGATATTCTTATATCAAACACAAACTAAGGGCCATATTTATCAAGCTCCATATGGAGCTTGAAGCCCCTTGTTTCCGGCATGGGGCTAAAGACCGCTGCTCCATGATCTGTCCGTCTGCTCTAAGGCAGCAGACAGAAATCAACCCAATCGAATACGATCGGGTTGATTGACACCCCCTGCTAGCGGCCTTGTGGCCGCAAATCTGCAGGGGGCGGCATTGCACCAGCAGTTTACAAGAACTACTAGTGCAATGATAAATGCTGACAGTGTATGCTGTCTGCATTTATCGATGTGCAGCGGACATGATCCGCTATATCGGATCATGTCCGCTCGCATCATAGTAAATAGGCCCCTCAGTCTCTTATCCTTCAGGCTTCTTGCCAATATTATTAAGGTTCAGTCCTCCCAAGATATTTTAGTGCACAGATCTTATACCCAGACGTGCCCCTTGCCGATTACCTTGTTATCTGGCTGGTTCATGGAGGTTAAACTGTTCCGGTGTACCCAAATGCACCTCTTGCCGGTTACCTTGTTATCTGGCAGGTCCGTGGAGGTTCGCGGGTAAGATGCTCCAGCGTCTTAGGAGATAAGGTCATGTTCTACGTCCCAACCACGTTATCCCCATACTCCAATCAGGTTCCAATATTTTGGCAACAGATATAACTATTTAAAAGTAAAAATAAATTTCACAGAGTGCTCTGTATTGTATCTTCAAAGAAGTTATCTGTCAAACATCTATGCGTTTGAGCCGTGAAGGCCTTTAGTATTTTATCGCTTGCCTACAGAGGGCTTTCATTTCTTTTGCTTGCTAGTATCCTGACTTTTTAAGGATATACACTAGTTTTTTTTCTAAGAATGAGTTTGCAATGCAAGGCAGCAGCTTCTAAGGCTAATAAGATTCCAACATGTATTAAAAGTGCTATTGATACCAGGGAGAAAAGCAGAATTCTGTTGCTATATAAATCCCTAGTAAGACCTTACCTTGAGTATAGAGTGCATTTTTGGGGACCAATTCTACAATAGGACATTGCAAAATATAAAAAAATAATCAGATAAGGGCCACAAAACTAATAAGGGGAATGGAGGATTTAGACTATGAAGAGAGGTTAGCCAAACTGAGTCTGTTTTCTCTAGATAAAAAGAGCTGTGAAAGGTGATATGATTACTTTATATAAATATATTCAAGACAGTTAGTGGAAGGTCTGTTTATTCTAATGCACTTATTTGTGATAAGAGGTCACACTTTCAGACTAGAGGAAAGAAGATTTAATCTGCAGCAACATAAATGTTGTTTCACTGTAAGAGCAATGAAATTGTGCAACTCATTGCCTAAGGAAGTAGTGAATGCCTTAGATATATAAAAATAGCTTAGCTATATCTCTGGCTAGAAAAATAATTCAAGGACTTGATTGCTTGTGTTCAATAGGTCGCCTTTCTAATTGTATTAATGTAAATTCAATTAGCAGTCTCTTATTATAAAACAGGTAGGATCTGTATAGGTTAAACTCAATGGGTTTCTGTCTTTTTTAAACCTCATCTACTATGTTACTATGATACTATATATATATATATATATATATATATATATATAAATAAAAGTATTGTCAGGTTACCAGGCACATCAGTGAGAACTCAGAACAGGTGTATGACCCCTGTAGTGCTATAATGACAGCTGTTTGCCAAAAAGAGACCTCAGTTCAAATTCATGCAATTGCACCTCCCTTTGTGTCAAATAGAAGCCTTTAGGAAACCTCAGTTCAGATATATGGACCCACTTTATTGCTTTTATATGCCCTGGTGAGAATTCAGAACAGATGCATGCAGCTACTACTTTAAAACTATGGGGTTTTAAAAGAAAATCACAATTAAAGTCAATAGTGATTTTTTGCAGATAAATAATTTAATACAATTGTGATTGACCCCTATGTGTCCCAATGAGACTTCAGATATTTAGATAAACAAAAGTAAAAGCAAAAAAAAAAAGACAAACTACTGTGAGCAGCAGTCTAGTAGATGTTCTAAGGGTTGCTGCAGAGTACTATACACTGAATTTCTTTATTGTAGCACCCCAAAACCCAAAGGTGCCAGCTGGCCTGAAGGTAATGACATTTTTAAATGCCCAGTGCAGAAGAGGGATTTAAAAATACATCTAGGAGTTGTTAGTAAACGTTACCCACCTGTATCACTTGCTCCATTTATATTATTTGATTTATTGGCAACTTTTGGCACCCCAAATTCTATGGTTTAGAGTCACCACGGGTGGGGTCCCCCTTCTACACCAGTGAATAGGATCTTCTGAACTATCTATTGTTCCAGCCCTGATTACAGGACCAGAATCTCTTTGCTACAGTTTAAATGTACATAGCTAAGGCACTCTAACTTTATACATCGGAATCCTAGGCATCAAGCCAGTTTTACAGGGAAATTTAGAATTGTTTTCAGAACAAGGAAGTTGGGAGCCCAGCTGCAAATGTTTAGTAGTGTACACTCTTCCTGCATCAAAACATTTCACATATAAAGTTTGATTTTGAACAGGAATAAATGCTTTGCCTACTTAACAGTAATTGTTTCAAGCCTTCCCAGGAAGCAAAAAAATATCTTAATTCAACTAGGGAGGTGCACCGCTAACTCTATTCATTGGCCTTTATTCCAAGGAAGGAAGGAGAAGAACAACCCTGCAAGGTGTTTTATGGATTGCATTTCTTTGTAAATATAGAGTAAATGATGCCACATTTAGTACTTTATTATAATAGTGTTTTGAAATATTTATTTTCCATTCATTTTAGTGTTTTTTTTATAAAATATATCATTCCTACCACATTTCTTTTTGTTAAAAAAAAACAAACAAAAAAAAAATCAGTTGGGGAAATGTGATTACAAATTAAAGAGACCACATTGTTCCTGCATTATTTTAAGCATCCTGTGATTATTATTATTATTACCAGATTTATATCCTAAATTTAGATTGGGCTTGTATCTTGAATATACCAAAAAAAGGCGCTACATTACTATATCTGCTGTTTATGACTCTGCAGCTAAAACAAACCTTCAAACCTCATCTTGTCACATTACAATTTATTAGCCCTTCACTTCCAATACATCCCAATGCAATTAAAGGACCAGTCAATGCTGTAGATTTGCATAATCAAAAAATGCATAATCAGAAGACAATGCAATAGCTCTTAGTCTGAACTTCAAATGAGTAGTAGATTTTGTTAAATAGATTTCAAGGTTGTGTCTGTTTTCACTCCCCCTGTATCATGTGACAGTCATCAGCCAGTCACAAATGCATATATGTATATGCTGTGATTTCTTGCACATGCTCAGTAGGAGTTGGTGACTCAAAAAGTATGAATATAAAAAGACTGTGCACATTTTGTTAGTGGAAGTAAATTGGGGAGTTGTTTGGAATTGCATGTTGTATCTGAATCATGAAGTTTGGTTTTGACTTGAGTGTCCCTTTAACTGAATCCTGACTGCCAATACAGCCAAATGCAATTACCCCCTTTCACAAGTAAATAGCGGTAGCCATGATTGATTTTTCTACTCACACATAGGGACAGATTACAAGCAGCGCACTATTTAGCACTTTTGCTTTTGCGCAAACACTGCCAAAAGTAAACATTTAATGCGAATGGGATAGCAAGTTTTACAAGTTGAAAGTAAAATATTTGCACACAAGCGAAAGATGAAATGTGCTAACTTCAGGACTTGTAACTATGTTACTTCTTCTTCCCATAGAATTTATTGTTTGCACAGCAACCCAACACCGCGTTAGAACTACAGCGCTTAAATATATATTTCTACATATATCTCATATTTTTTTGTAATAAATATATTACACCTAAGTGACCCAAATATAGGTGTCTTTATTTAATCTAGTTTAAAGTATGTCTTGGTGTATGTCTTGGTGATCCTCATCCTAAAATAAAGTCAATGATCATGATTGTTTCCCAAATACGAGCTCTTCTTGCATAACTGAAACCAATTATTCTCAATCTTTATATACTTGTAGCAAGATTAGTAACTATACAAAAGTCCAAAAGATCCTACAGCATAATCCCCTTTTTGCCTATTCGGGAACACTGTTAATAAAATGATTACATTTACATTTACCAGTTAGAACAGAGTATGACATAAAACCCTTTCCTTTCCAAGTTATTGACATTTTTTAAGTGCTCTTATATGAATATTTATTATGAATATGAATATTTCACATTCCAATGTTCTTCACATAGAATAATATGTTGTATTTATTCATAAATACATATTTTTTTATATATATATATATTTATATATATATATATATATATATATATATATATATATATATATATATACAGTATATATATATCTAAATATATATATATATATAGATGATCTTTTTTGGTAAAATATATATCTATAACTATATATATATATACACAATTATATATAGGTGTATATATACTGTATATAGATATTAGGAATATCTATTTAAAAATACATAGAACATATATGTGAAGAACATTGGAATGGAAAATATTTACAGTAAAACATAGTTAAACACTTGATTACATATGAATATTGCATAAATATACTTTTACACTTGACTGCGAAGGGCTCCAATGCATATATATATATATATATATATATATATATATATATATATATATATATGTCCCTCGTTTGAAAGAAGGCACTCACTGGTCTTAGATAAAACAATTTTTAATTTTTCAATTCATCCAATACATGTCAAAAAGCAAGTTCATCCATAATGTTTCGATGTCGTTATGACACCTTTGTCAAATGATCTGCCAATGTCAATATCACAGAACCATCATGTCCCCAAAGTAGAAAAAATCGCTAACATTATACACCTAACACCCACCTTATATACAAACATTTTAAAGTGTTCCCGCTCGGCAAATCACCATCTTCACCTCTGACGTCATCACGCTCAAACGTGAGCGAGACGCGTCAGTCGGATCCGATTGGCTACAAGTTCCCCTGGTAACTGTATATACACAACCTGCAATCCGTACTCCACATCCGCCCCCACCGATGTCATCACGCAAAAGCGTGATTTTAACATATCAGTATGGGCTGATTGGCTACCAGTTACCATGGGGATCTTAGAAACAAAAACAAATGTACCGTGTAAGCCCGGTACATTTGTTTTTGTTTGTAAGATCCCCATGGTAACTGGTAGCCAATCAGCCCATACTGATATGTTAAAATCACGCTTTTGCGTGATGACATCGGTGGGGGCGGATGTGGAGTATGGATTGCAGGTTGTGTATATACAGTTACCAGTTGAACTTGTAGCCAATCGGATCCGACTGACGCGTCTCGCTCACGTTTGAGTGTGATGATGTCAGAGGTGAAGATGGTGATTTGCCGAGCTGGAACACTTTAAAATGTTTGTATATAAGGTGGGTGTTAGGTGTATAATGTTAGCGATTTTTTCTACTTTGGGGACATGATGGTTCTGTGATATTGACATTGGCAGATCATTTGACAAAGGTGTCATAACGACATCGAAACGTTATGGATGAACTTGCTTTTTGACATGTATTGGATGAAATGAAAAATTAAAAATTGTTTTTTCTAAGACCAGTGAGTGCCTTCTTTCAAACGAGGGACATACATACTTTATTTGAAGTGCACCCTGGCTGTTGTGGTATTGTAAGACTGTGCTTATCTCTTTTTGGAGGACTTTTATATATATAAATATATATATATATATATATATATATATATATATATATACATACAGTATCCCACAAATGTGAGTACACCCCTCACATTTTTTTAAATATTTTATTATATCTTTTCATGTGACAACACTGAAGAAATTACACTTTGCTACAATGTAAAGTAGTGAGTGTACAGCCTGTATAACAGTGTAAATTTGCTGTCCCCTCAAAATAACTCAACACACAGCCATTAATGTCTAAACTGTTGACAACAAAAGTGAGTACACCCCTAAGTGGAAATGTCCAAATTTGGCCCAATGTGTCAATATTTTGTGTGAACACCATTATTTTCCAGCACTGCCTTAACCCTCCTGGGCATGGAGTTCACCAGAGCTTCACAGGTTGCCACTGGAGTCCTCTTCCACTCCTCAATGATGACATCACGGAGCTGGTGGATGTTAGAGACTTTGCGCTCCCACACCTTCTGTTTGAGGATGCCCCACAGATGCTCAAAAGGGTTTAGGTCTGGAGACATGCTTGACCAGTCCATCACCTTTACCCTCAGCTTCTTTAGCAAGGCAGTGGTCATCTTGGAGAGGTGTTTGGGGTCATTATCATGTTGGAATACTGTCCTGCAGCCCAGTCTCCAAAGGGAAGGGATCATGCTCTGCTTCAGTATGTAAAAGTACATGTTGGCATTCATGGTTCCCTCAATGAACTGTAGCTCCCCAGTGCTGGCAGCACTCATGCAGGCCCAGACCATGACACTCCCACCACCATGCTTGACTGCAGGCAAGACACACTTGTCTTTGTACTTCTCACCTGGTTGCCACCACACACACTTGACACCGTCTGAACCAAATAAGTTTAACTTGGTCTCATCAGACCACAAGACATGGTTCTAGTAATCCATGTCCTTAGTCTGCTTGTCTTCAGCAAACTGTTTGCGGGTTTTCTTGTGCATCAGAAGAGGCTTCCTTCTGGGACAACAGCCATGCAGACCAACTTGATGCAGTGTGCGTGTATGGTCTGAGCACTGACAGGCTGACCCCCCCCCACCAATTCAACGTCTGCAGAAATGCTGGCAGCACTCATATGTCTATTTCCCAAAGACAACCTCTGTATATGACGCTGAGCACATGCACTCAACTTCTTTGGTCGACCATGGCATGGCCTGTTCTGAGTGGAACCTGTCCTGTAAAACTTCTGTATGGTCTTGCCCACTGTGCTGCAGCTCAGTTCCAGGATCTTGGCAATCTTCTTATAGCCTAGGTCATCTTTATGTAGAGCAACAATTCTTTTTTTCAGATCCTCAGAGAGTTCTTTGCCATGAGGTGCCATGTTGAACTTCCAGTGACCAGTATGAGAGAGTGTAAGAGTGATAACACCAAATTTAACACACCTGCTCCCTATTCACACCTGAGACTTTGTAACACTAACAAGTCACATGACACAGGGGAGGGAAAATGGCTAATTTGGCCCAATTTGGACATTTCCACTTAGGGGTGTACTCATTTTTGTTGCCAACGGTTTAGACATTAATGGCTGTGTATTAAGTTATTTTGAGGGAACAGCAAATTTACACCATTTTACAGGCTGTACACTCACTACTTTACATTGTAGCAAAGTGTCATTTCTTCAGTGATATCAAATGATAAGATATAATAAAATATTTACAAAAATGTGAGGTATGTACTCACTTTTGGTGGATACTGTGTATATATATATATATATATATATATATATATTTAGAAAAAAACTGTCAGAGGGGACGCAACTGCTGTTAAAGAGCTATTGTAAAGGGTTACAAACTGACAATAACACAACTCGTTTTGTCAGAGTAAGGATTAATGTGGTGCAGACCCTTATAAAAAATATTTTATGGTTAGCGAAGAGAGAAATAACTAGGAATGTAATCCTAGTAGTCAAAAGACAGGGATTTCAGCACTCTTTTAGAAAAATAAAGCTCAATAGACCAAAATATGTATTCAAGCAGTGGACTTTTATTCAATTGTGAACGGGAAATTCTCCCAGCTGTGTGAACACCACTCCTCAGGTGGAAAGATACAACACACTCTATCACATTCGTTATAAAAAATAATAAGGATACATTAATTACCTATATACATCCTAGAGTTAGTATTCAAAACCTGACCGGTCAGGGGTACACTAAATTGCAACAAAGCAAAAAACAGCTAGAAGTTTATAAAGTGATTGTAGATACCTATAGAGAACATCTACACCCTGCTGCACACAGAACCCCTAGTAAAGAGGTATATCCTGGGCAGGTATAAATAAATGGGATCTAAGAGGTTAATAAGGGTACCACAAACAGAAGCAGGTCGCAGCTTTGGTCACAGTCACAAAATGGTATGCAGTGAATAGTACTTATTTATTTTATCAAAGGGAAAGCCTTAAGTTTAGACTCACTACACCCAACTGCTCACAGTACTCCAAACAAGGAGAGTATAGTACTGGGCAGTACATAAAATGGTAAGAATCACCGGGATCTAAGTGGTCTCTAAGCTAGGCTCCCTAGAGATTCACAGTAAGCAAAGTAAACAAGTTGTGTTATTGTCAGTTTGTAACCCTTTACAATAGCTCGTTAACAGCAGTTACGTCCTCTCTGACAGTTTTTTTCTAATTGTATTGTATACCTGGTATACTTGGGCCCAGGCCCATTTTCCCTATAAGGTTTCCAGAGTGGAGATCCCCTTTAGCTGTTTTTTGACTTTTCCAATTGTGAACATTAGGGATTCTTCCGAGCTGTTTGAATCCTGCTGCCTGGAGGCTGAATTTACAACATGGCTTTCATGCTGTCTGATGAAAACTGGGAAGCTGAACTTACAGCATCCCTATCTATATCGAACCTGGAAGAGAGTCAGGATAAAAGCAACACACCAGTGAATATTTATGGTGCTTTCAAAAACTATAAAAAACTACTGGTCAAACAGGTAAAACTCAGAGCCGAGACATCTAGTCTTGAGAACTATATAAAAACAAAAATTATACCTAGAGGTCTACGCCTTAGGCTGGACCCTGGGACAAATTTGAGAGAAGATGAAGGAGGGGAAGAGTTTATGGAATATTGGAATTCCAGTCTTTCAGACTGTTCCATTATCCTCATGAATAAAATGGTAAAACGAAACAAAGAGAGACTAGAAAAAACTATAAATCAAGCTGAAGAGTCTCTAAAAGTGGTTAATATGTTTGAAACGAATTCAAACTTTGCTAAACTAAATGAGGAAATAAAAGAACAGATAGCAAGACTACAAAATGACATAAAACTTAGAAAAGGAAGAAAATGATGACTATAAAAATAATAAAGTTTACAGTTATCAATCAGCAAAGGGAGCCTACGACTCTGGCACAGATAGTTCTGATGTGGAAGTAGATCACTCCAGAATTACCCCTGACAACAAAAATTCTTTTTTAGGGGAAGGAGGAGAGGCGGCAGGAAGAGAAGGAAGAGGGGGGACAAGTTCAAACTTAGAAGAGAGACGGTACCCCTCCAGGCAACGTCGCCAACAGGGTTATGACCAAACCCAGAGGAATTACTCCCAGGGCAGACCCCAACGCTTTCAAAGTCACAGGGGATTCTGAACCAAACAGAGAATGACTTGCAAATTATAAATCTATCTTCTTTTAAATTTGGTGTATCTCATATTGAGGTTCTTAAAAAAGGTCTATCGTTTTGCCCCACAAATACTCTTGATAAATTTAATTTTATCAAAGATCTTCATTTGTTTGCTAGACGGGTAGTCCTGTCGCAAATAATGAAAGGAAAGAGCAGACATTTAGTGGAAGATGTATCTCTTACCACAGAAGATAGTGCATCAATTATAGATCTACAAGCATTGTTGGCTGAAAATGAAGGGAGTCAATACAATCCCTCACAAGCCTCGGATCTAAGTGGGTGTAAGACGGTTAACTCTAGCTTTAAAGCAAAATCTAAATATATGCCACAATTATCAATGGTACCTGCCGTGAATATTTTCGTAAAGCAGGTAGAGAGAGAAGTGGCCGGCCTTTCATTTACTGGGCTAGTAAAAGATAATTTAAGCAAGTCAGAAAGAAAAGCCCTTGAAGAATTGATGAATGCAAAAGGCCTGATCATAAAACAGGCTGACAAGGGCGGCAATCTTGTCCTATGGGACGAAAACATGTATGTCCTTGAGGCAAAATGACAACTTTTGGATAAAAGTCAATACCAAAGCCTAACCTTCAATCCTACCTCTTCTCTGCAATTCTCCCTTTTTAACATTCTAAAAAGAGCAAAAGATAGTAAAACTATCACTGCAACAGAATTCAAATATCTTTACCCTGAGTACCCTGTGATGCCGGTCTTTTATTGTATCCCCAAGATACACAAAAACTCTAGTAACCCTCCAGGCCGCCCAATAATTGCAGTGTTCGGCAGCCTTACAGAGAACTTGGGGAATTACATTGACCATTTTCTAAGGCCATTCCTGAACACTATGCCATCCTTTGTCCTGGATACTGCAGATTTCCTTAGGAAAGTAGATGGGCTGTCAGTCCCTCAAGAAACATGGTTGGTATGTCTAGATGTTGAAGGCTTATACTCATCCATCCCACATGAGGTGGGGATAAAAGCGTGCAAACATTACCTCATGACAAGAGGCACCAACGTTCAGAACCACACATATTTTGTGGTGGAACTGTTAACATTCGTGCTCTGTAATAACGTGTTCATGTTTGACAATAAAATATACAAGCAAAAACGAGGCACTGCAATGGGTGCCACTTGTGCCCCAACATATGCCTGCTTACACCTCAGAAAGTGGGAAATGGATGAAGTGTTCCAAAGCCACCTTTTTGAAGAAAACATCCATATGTGGTTAAGATATGTGGATGACGTCTTTCTAATCTGGGAGGGATCTGAAAACAATCTCAAAGAATTTGTTCGTACCCTCAACATAAATGACAGTAACATTTCTCTAACCCTGCAGTATAGCAAGGAACAAATATCGTTTCTGGATGTCAATGTAAAAATTGAACAAGGAATGATTGTGACTGAAAATTTTCGGAAGAGTACTGCTACCAACAGTCTCCTCCTAGCTTCAAGTCATCACCCAACACACTTGATACGAGGGATACCCAAAGGGCAGTTTCTAAGACTCCGTAGAAACTGCTCAACAAAAGAAAGATTTTTGAAGCATGGTACAGACATGCAAAAAAGGTTCTTGGACAGAGGGTATTCCAGGAGAAATGTAAGGAAGGCATTCAATAATGCTACACATGCAAATCAAAATATACTCCTTGCACAAAAAGAAAAGGTAATAGACTCACAAATAAGGCTGGTTTCAGACTATAACTGCCATTGGAATGCCCTAAGAGAGATCCTGGCCAAAAATTGGAAAATCCTTGTGAGTGATGTGGGAGTATCTAAAGAGGTTGGAGAATACCCAAATATTACAGCTAGACGAGCCCCCAACCTCAAGGATAAGCTTGTAAGAAGCCAATATGTGTCTGAACAAAAACAGACAAATTGGCTCACAAAGCATAGGTCATCTGGCAACCACCCCTGTGGTCGATGTGTGGCATGTAAGTTCATGGTCAAAATGAAAGATTTTGGCACCCACACAGGGAAAAGGTATAAGTTGAAACATTATATCAACTGCAATACAGAAGGAGTAATCTATCTACTCTCCTGCAGTTGCCCACGTTTTTACGTGGGCAAAACGAGGAGAGCAATAAAAGACCGAATCACAGAACATCGTGACGATGTAAAAAACAAAAACCAGAAGAGTAATGTTGCAAGACACTACGAACTGGTTCATGACTGTAATCCTGATTCTCTCATATTCATTGGTATAGATAGAGGAATCACTAATGGCAGAGGAGGCGACAACGACAAAATCCTGCTGCAGAAAGAATGCAGGTGGATTTTTGTGTTGGGGACCCAACTGCCGGAAGGTCTAAATGATAAACTTGACATGGCCTGTTTTCTCTAAGACAGCAAAATTCTAGAAAGCCCACTGTATTAGCATAATTTCAGTACAACTTTATTTAAAAATTTGTATAAAAATAGTATGGATAAGAACTAAATATAAATACAGATAAGTTAATTAACTATGCAAAATGTTTTTTCCTAGAGTTAGTTATTGTTTCTAAAGTATAATTTATTTGCAATATGACTTATGTTCTTTTTAAACCAGAATAATCTATATATAGATATGCAGCAAACCTTCACCTCCAGCAGGGGCGCAATTACAAAACGCTATAAAAAGGGATTGATTAGTCCCCTCCATATACCGCCCTGACGAAGCCCGGTCTGTCTATCAGCCCTGCGGGTGAAACGCGCGTCGGCATTGGCTAAGCCGACCGGCCTACGTGGTGCACGCTACCAATACAGCCTCCAGACCGCTTGTATGGTGATACTTGCGGCGAACACAGAAGCACAACAAATTTAACTTGAAGATCAAACAAGTTAAGAGGATGCATCTTGCCACAGCGATATGTCTGAATGGAATAGCAAGGTCGTATATGTTCTATCATAGTTCGCCAATACGGACTGTATAACGGTCACAAATCATCACTGATACTACTGCCTTACACTTTCTGTGACTGTGAGAGTCTGCATTACTAAGTGTTCTCAAACTAATATATTTACAAGGAACGCTAATTCTGGGCACTCTTGAAATGACTGCTAAGGATGAAAACACTATCGCTTAAATGCTATGCTGGCTATGTGATAATAACACCTTGAATTGCTTTCTCAAAATCTTGTCTGCTAAAATCTTTTCTGCATACAGCTTTACATGCTAGCATTTCCGGATCTCAGAAATACTGAGGAAACGCTACTGTTTGTGCTCAATACTAACTCTCTAATTGCTTACCTCTCCTACTGCAAGCTTTGCATGAATAGTTAACATAAGAGTACTAAAATGGCACATACTGTCTGTTAGTAAATATATGTGAAATGCGATTTGCTTGTATAAGGTATTGTATATGCTTACTGTGAATCTCTAGGGAGCCTAGCTTAGAGACCAATTAGATCCCCGTGATTCTTACCATTTTATGTACTGCCCAGTACTATACTCTCCTTGTTTGGAGTACTGTGAGCAGTTGGGTGTAGTGAGTCTAAACTTAAGGCTTTCCCTTTGATAAAATAAATAAGTACTATTCACTGCATACCATTTTGTGACTGTGACCAAAGCTGCAACCTGCTTCTGTTTGTGGTACCCTTATTGACCTCTTAGATCCCATTTATTTATACCTGCCCAGGATATACCTCTTTACTAGGGGTTCTGTGTGCAGCAGGGTGTAGATGTTCTCTATAGGTATCTACAATCACTTTATAAACTTCTAGCTGTTTTTTGCTTTGTTGCAATTTAGTGTACCCCTGACCGGTCAGGTTTTGAATACTAACTCTAGGATGTATATAGGTAATTAATGTATCCTTATTATTTTTTATAACGAATGTGATACAGTGTGTTGTATCTTTCCACCTGAGGAGTGGTGTTCACACAGCTGGGAGAATTTCCCGTTCACAATTGAATAAAAGTCCACTGCTTGAATACATATTTTGGTCTATTGAGCTTTATTTTTCTAAAAGAGTGCTGAAATCCCTGTCTTTTGACTACTAGGATTACATTCCTAGTTATTTCTCTCTTCGCTAACCATAAAATATATATATATATATATATATATATATATACATATACATATATATATATATAGTTATGTATTTATATGTGTATATTTGTCTGTAAATACATATATACACATATAAATTAATATATATATATGCACACACACACATATATATATATATATATATATATATATACACATATACATATTTAGACATGTATATGTATGTATCTCTATGTTAAATCCCTTTGCAGGCCTTTTTTTACAAACACCAGAGACCTAATATCTTTGAGCCCTTATACATTTTTCATGCAATTTATTTAAAAATTATTTTTATTAGATAGTGTTGATATGCTTGTACTTTGAAAAATGTATTTGTGATGTGTTTTGTGCAACTTTGTTTCTCATGTAACAGTTAACCAGAGCGCTGAGGTTGCTTTATCCCGTGTTAAATTCAATTGAGCTCAAGCAAACACATTTACTTTTAACTTGTAATACAGCTTTACTTCCAAAGGCCTAGATTTAGAGTTTGGCGTTAGCCGTCAAAACCAGCGTTAGAGGCTCCTAACGCTGGTTTTGGGCTACCGGCGGTATTTAGAGTCAGTCAGGAAAGGGTCTAACGCTTACTTTGCAGCCGCGACTTTTCCATACCGCAGATCCCCCTACGCCAATTGCGTATCCTATCTTTTCAATGGGATCTTTCTAACGCCGGTATTTAGAGTCGTGGCTGAAGTGAGCGTTAGAAATCTAACGACAAAACACCAGCCGCAGAAAAAAGTCAGTAGTTAAGAGCTTTCTGGGCTAACGCCGGTTTATAAAGCTCTTAACTACTGTGCTCTAAAGTACACTAACACCCATAAACTACCTATGCACCCCTAAACCGAGGCCCCCTCCCACATCGCCGCCACTCTATTAAAATTTTTTAACCCCTAATCTGCCGACCGCAAACTGCCGCCACCTACGTTATCCCTATGTACCCCTAATCTGCTGCCCCTAATACCGCCGACACCTACATAATATTTATTAACCCCTAATCTGCCACCCCCGCTATCGCTGACACCTGCATATTTTTTTAACCCCTAATCTGCCGCTCCGTACACCGCCGCAACCTACATTATACCTATGTACCCCTAATCTGCTGCTCCTAACACAGCCGACCCCTATATTATATTTATTAACCCCTAATCTGCCGCACCCAACGTCCCCTCCACCTACCTACAATTATTAACCCCTAATCTGCCGACCGGACCACACCGCTACTATAATAAATGTATTAACCCCTAAAGCTAAGTCTAACCCTAACACTAACACCCCCCTAAGTTAAATATAATTTAAATCTAACGAAATAAATTAACTCTTATTAAATAAATTATTCCTATTTAAAGATAAATACTTACCTGTAAAATAAACCCTAATATAGCTACAATATAAATTATAATTATATTGTAGCTATTTTAGGATTAATATTTATTTTACAGGCAACTTTGTATTTATTTTAACCAGGTACAATAGCTATTAAATAGTTATTTACTATTTAATAGCTACCTAGTTAAAATAATTACAAAATTACCTGTAAAATAAATCCTAACCTAAGTTACAATTAAACCTAACACTACACTATCAATAAATTAATTAAATACAATACCTACAATTATCTACAATTAAACCTAACACTACACTATCAATAAATTAATTAAATACAATACCTACAAATAACTACAATTAAATAAACTAACTAAAGTACAAAAAATAAAAAAGAACTAAGTTACAAAAAAATAAAAAAATATTTACAAACATTAGAAAAATATTACAACAATTTTAAACTAATTACACCTACTCTAAGCCCCCTAATAAAATAACAAAGACCCCCAAAATAAAAAAATGCCCTACCCTATTCTAAATTAAAAAAGTTCAAAGCTCTTTTACCTTACCAGCCCTGAAAAGGGCCATTTGCGGGGCATGCCCCAAATAATTCAGCTCTTTTGCCTGTAAAAAAAAAAACATACAATACCCCCCCCTAACATTACAACCCACCACCCACATACCCCTAATCTAACCCAAACCCCCCTTAAATAAACCTAACACTAAGCCCCTGAAGATCTTCCTACCTTATCTTCACCATGCCAGGATCACCGATCCGTCCTCCGGAGTCTTCATTCAAGCCCAAGCGGGGGCTGGCGATCCATAATCCGGCTGAAGTCTTCTATCAAGCGGCGGCTGAAGAGGTCCAGAAGAGGCTCCAAAGTCTTCATCCTATCCGGGAAGAAGAGGAGATCCGGACCGGCAACCATCTTGATCCAAGCGGCATCTTCTATCTTCATCTGATGACGAACGGCTCCATCTTGAAGACCCCCGACGCGGATCCATCCTCTTCTTCCGACGTCCAACTCAAGAATGAAGGTTCCTTTAAGGGACGTCATCCAAGATGGCGTCCCTCGAATTCCAATTGGCTGATAGGATTCTATCAGCCAATCGGAATTAAGGTAGGAAAATTCTGATTGGCTGATGGAATCAGCCAATCAGATTCAAGTTCAATCCGATTGGCTGATTGGATCAGCCAATCAGATTGAGCTTGCATTCTATTGGCTGATCGGAACAGCCAGTAGAATGCAAGCTCAATCTGATTTGCTGAACCAGCAAAGAATGTAAACAGAATCATAACACAATAATACATTCAGCAACACCTAATGCTCTATATACACATTATCTAATCAAACAATATTCTTATAGCCGTTTATTAACTTCTTTTTTTTAAAAAAAGACCAACTAGGTGCAGTCCCAGTGGGAGGGGTGGGGGGCAAAAAAAAAAAACACCAAACAGAGCCCGATATGGATTAGAATCTTTGGGGTAATAACTCTGCAATAATATTAATCTGAACATATTCTGTATTCCTAAAAGGGAATATCAATTGTATTTGAACATTCATAGGTAGTGAAAAAAATACATTTTTCAATTTATTAAAAAATTTTGCTAATTAAAAGTTAGATAAATCTCGTAGGGCATACTGTTCTGACATACATTGTTTGATTAATACATTTTTGCAGGCCACCAATTTGGGAGGTGTCATTCCTTTCCAATCTTTAAGAATTAAATTCCTGGTTAAAAAAATAATTGTATTAATTAAGTAATTTTCTTTATGTTTTTCTGAATATTTTACTAGAAAGAAGACATGAAAAATTTGAATATCAAACTCTATTAGGAGCTTCCTCTTTAACCAAAAATTAATTTGCCTCCATAACTGGAAAATCTTTGGACACAGCCAGAAATAATGAATGATAACTGCCTTCTCTGCACTGCACTTAGGACAAAATATATTGGATCCGTACCATCTGGTTAGACTAGCATTGGTTATATAAACTTTCCTAATCAATTTCAGATGTGATTCTCTCCAATTGGTAGGCACCCAAAATGTATTACTTATTTTAAAAGATTGTTTTATTTCCTCTATAGTTAAACTAGGAAACTCTTTTTGTCAATTGTCTTTTATAGTCATCAAATATTCTTCATTTTTAAAGGAATTAATCATGTTATAGACTATTGAAATTGATGTCTTACCACTTTTGTATAATTTAATGGCACTATCTAGGATCCCCAGAGACCAATTAGGTTTGTATTTCATTTGTAAATTATTAATAAAATGGCGTACCTGTAGGAAAGCAAAAAAGTCGTTTTTTGTGAGATCATAGATTCTGGCTATATTTGCGAATGAGTTAACTGTCAAATCTCTCCTTCACCTTAATAGGCCTCATTAAAAGTTTTGATTGAGGTTTGAAGGCCTTCATGTTCATTGAGAATGTGGGGCAGGTGTTTATTGGTTAGCACTGCCAGCCTAAGCTCTGGGGGAAGTACAACAGTCTGGCAGGTAAACCAAAATAGCTACGTGGGCTGCAAAGGATGATTTAAGGATCTCCAGGTGTTCATGTATTGGCCTATTATTATTATCATTATTTGTATAGTGCCAAAAAAATTGTAGACTACCTGCCTAAACCCTTTCTGCAACACTGTGCTGTATTTAGAAGATGTTGTCAAGGTTGGTTTTAGAGGCATTTAGTATGTTTACCAAAACCTACTGGGTCTTCAAAAATTAAGGTCCCTTTCGAGAGAACTTAAATTATGTTATTGGATGTTCAAAGATAGCTTCATTTTTTACCATCAGCAGATTTATGTTTGTTTGTTTTTTTGTCTTTTACTCTTCTACTGTGATCCAAAATGATTTTTTGAAGACTGTCAGTGTTAATTTGGTTTCTATTTGGAAATTTTTAATCAAAATGAAATATACATTCTGACACCTGTATTTGTTTTGTTTTTTTGTAGGTACATTTTTGGTTTAAATAGGCTATGATTCCCAAAAATGAATAACTTATTAATCTAAAGATTTAGAAAACATTGAGTGTCAATTAATGAAGTGCATTCAAATGTATATTACAGCTTGTTTTGTCAGATGGCAAATGAACTGTCCAAAATTGAGAAACCAAAAAGAATAGAAAATCAAGCAAACTACATTCAAGATGCACAAGCTGAAAAGCAGTCAAAAGTAAGAAAGAAAATATCAACAAACCTAGTCAAGCACCGACCAAGATACTGACTTCTGCTGCAGTACAGATGGTAATGGTTGCTTAGCATCAACATAAATCAATGAGTTGTTGTGACATTGGTACAAAGATTACCTTTCCTGTCTTAGGAAAAGTCACAACAAAGTAAATATGACAATTGTCTTGTGCCAATACCTACAAAATACCTCCACAGGTGCATACATTGAAAATACTTCAAAACATTAAACACAACATAGACCTATTAATACAACCTTTCATTGTTTTTTTTATTCAAACAAATATTTGTCCATTTTTATTAAATGCACTTTATGATTTATTGCAAGTTAGACATCTCTGTGTCCAATTCAAGAGTTTGCCTTAAAGTAAACCAATGCTTTAATTTGTTTTGAATTTCATCATCTACAAATCTATAGTCACTAAAATTCAGAAAACACATCTACATTCTTCTTCTTGTGTGATTATTTTTCCCCATATAGATTTTGCTCGTGTTTAAACTTCTGGGGATTTGTGTTATTTCAGGTGCAAGAGTTCATTAATCCCAATCCTAGACATTCAACACCAACGTCTCTCCCAGTCTTACCCTTCAGACATCATATTCACAGCAGGCAATAAGGATTCCCAATCCATATCCCAGTGGTATGTAAGTAAATACGTTTATATATGTCCGTTTGCTTATTCAAAGGTTATTCAAACAGTTACTGAATTTATATATGAAGGAAAGAACATGTTATAATTAAGAATTGTTATAAATAACATGCCAAGTGTTTGATATTACTAATTTGTCTTATTCTTCTGCTTCAGTAAAGTTCCATCATATGCAGTATATAGATGGGGCTAAAGACTAATTTTACCGCAATATACTTACATGCATTTTTTTTTGTATTCCTAAAAAGAAAACAAAGACACCCATTTAGCTAAGAATGAGATGAAAAAACTTCCTTGCTTATTCCTAAAGCCAGTGCCACTCAGGGTGCAGTCTGTCTTAGCTTACAATGCCTTTTCTCCCTAAGGTTGACGCAGGAAATGAGACTCCCTGCCCAATGTGCCTAGAAGGGGCCTACAGAAGGCTGAAATGATTGTCTGGGGTTGCCATGTTCCTTGTTCAGAGAGTGATTGCCTGTTATTTTGGGGCTGGAAACTCCATTTTAAGTGGTAAAAGACTGATATACTTCAAGAAAGTTCTCATCTGTGTAAAACATAATTGGGCTAAAAGATGCTCCTCCCAGAAGGTGACCCACCAAAGAACAAGCTACTGAGCCATTGTTCATTCCTGTTTTAGTGTTTATCGTTCTGTATATATTTGTATTATAACCTTGAGGAAAGTCTCCCTACCCCATGTGCTCAGAGAGATATGGCTGCAACTCACTGACAAGACTCACAGAAGGCCAAAATGGTCATCTGGGTTGCCATGTTCCTCGTTCAGAGGAGAATTGCCTGGTATTTTGGAAATGGACCGTCCTCTATAGGCAGAATCAGACTGATGTACTACAGGAATGTTCTCCTCTGTGTAAAGCACACTTTAGCTAAAAGAGGCTGCTCCCAAAGAACAAGCTACTGGGCCACTGTTCTTTGCTGTTTCAGCACTTCTTTCTCTGTATATATTTTTTGCATTTCTACCAGAATCGAATGAATTTTATTTTTGACCAGAGCATATCTCTTCCTTCTAAGATTAAAAAAAAAATTGCTAAGAAATATTAAGAGCCAAAGAGCAAGTGAAATGATCATTAGGATTTCTAGCAAACCGAGTGAGAATGGAAAAAGAAGTTGATTATATGGGTTACTAGGGAATTACCAAGGCAGATAGATAAAATAACCCGTCCAACTGATTTCTATCGTCTAAAAGATTTACGTTTAAATCATTCAGAGAAAACTCCATTACTTAAACAAACCATTTCACTCAGTTCACTGTATTTGTCCCAATGCCTTTCCCTGTTCCATCTATGTTTAGAAAATTCCATTGGAATTCTTAATCAAAAACAAAATGCAACACCTGCATATGCTTTGTATTGTAAAACTTTTTTTATGCTGATAAGTCCAGGTTCTAATGTTACCTTAAAACTGATCCCCTAGAGCCAAGCTTTGTTGTTCTATGGCTATACCCAAAATACACATATTGAATTTCCTTTTCTTTAATTAATTTATTCATTAATGTATCGGTTCATTCATTAATTTTCCTTCAATCAATGTTGGTTAGTATGCAATGCTGCTTAAGCCACACAATTGCAGTTCCTCAATATATTTTGCATTAGGGCCAGATTTTCAGGATTACTTTGGGTGGGAGCAGGTAAAATAGCCACTTAAATTAATCAACTGATTATTTCATCTGTGTTCAGATAGTCTCAAAATATGGCCTGTTTGGGAGGCCTGAGAACAGGTTTGAAAGCCAGTGCATTAGCGTGTGCATCCTAGGTAATATTATTGAAGTTTTAATTTTATAAAAGTAATTCCAGGACAGAACATGGTCAGCAAAACACTTGCATAGTGATATATTTAGTGGCTAAAAATATGAAACTATTATTCTTGTAAGTTACAATGGTAAAGTGGTGTTAAAACATGCAATATAAAATATCCCCACTTGCTAATGGAGAGAATAAAAAAGACACTGATAGCTGAAAAATAAAATGGTATTAATAGCATGATAATCTTTTTCTTGTATTAAATTGCATTAATCGAATTCCTGGTGCATCACAGGAACATAAAAAACACGGCTAAACTCTCTGCCGCACCAAGAAAAGAAAAAAAACCTAGAGCTGAGCACAAATTTTACTGTGGCTTGAGACATTATTATTGCACTGTGAGGACCGGATCTACCAATAGGTTATACATAGCTACAGCTGACACACCCAGAGCATATGACAATGACTAGACTGGAAGATACCTTGTGCTAGTATAGGGAAGCCTGTAAATCTCTCACATAAAAACTCACCTTGAACTATGCCGTTCTTAAAACTGACCCTGATTCCTATTTGTTTGAGTTTCTTAAGTAAAAACTGGTGTCTTTCAGCTTTGTTTTCTATGGTTGTCTCATACATTAGTGACATGCCTGTTTGAACTAGTTAATCAACCCAAGTTACTTGCACATATAACTGGAGCATTAGATTCAGTATTAAAGAGACATGAAACACAACACTTTTTTCATGATTCAGCTAGAACACTCAAACTTGTCCTCAGGCCTCCCTAACAGGCCAGATTTTTAGGATATCTGAACTAGAGCACAGGTGAAATAATAAGCTTATTATTAGTAAACATGATTCTTTTACCTGCTCTTACCCAAGGAAATCCTGTAAATCTGGCCTGTTAGGGAGGCCTGGCAGCAGATTTAAAAACCAATAAGATAGAACATACAGTTTTAAACAACTTTCCAATTTGCTTCTATTATCAAATTTGATTTGCTCTGTTGGTATCCTTTGTTGAAGGAGCAACAATGCACTATTGGGAGCTAGCTGACCACACTGGGTTAAACAATAACAAGACAGTGTTGGAATGCAAATTTTTCACTTTTCGCATTTTGTTGCTTATATGGTGCTGCTAATTTCTCTTTTAGATCTTTAGGTAACACCATAAAAGTCACTTAATGTAGTCACATCCATTTCAGTGGCTATAAACTGCTGCCTGGAAAGGCATTTCAAAGGCACGACCACACACAATGCTGCCACATAGTGCTCACTCCTTAGCATACATCAGTATGCCTTCGTGGAAAGGGCCAAGTTTCAGCCAAAGAGTCCAAGAGAAAGAACACTGTCACTAAATAGTAATATTTACATTGTGATAGTGGCAATAATGTTGCTATTAAATATGTTCTTAATATTTCTGCAGCACGATTGACCTCTAGTAATTTCAAAAAACATTCAAATTTTCTCCAATTATCACATTTTCTTTATTATCTTGGTATCCTTTGTTGAAGGAGCACTAATGCACTATTGGGAGCTAGCCGAACACATCTGGTGGGCAAATGACAAGAGGCATATATGTGCAGCCACGAATCCTCAGCTAGCTCCCAGTAATGCATTTTTGCTCCTGAGCCTACCTAGATATGTTTTTCAACAAAGAGAATGACGCAAATCTGATAATAGAAGTAAAACTTCACGTTCAATGTTAAATATAAAGGAATAATGTTACTTTTTTTTGTCCCTTTAAATGGATTAGGAGATATATGTTAAAACTAAATTCTAGCTTTTTTAAACATTATGGTGAATTAACTGTACAAACCATGATTTCCCAACTTCGCTCTGACTGTACAGACCGCAATTCTCACTGTATAGATTGCTAGTTACAAACCTCACTCTCACTGAACAGACTGCTAGTTACAAGCCTCACTCTCACTGTACAAACTGCAAGTTACAAACCTTACTCTCACTGTACAGACTGCTAGTTACAAACCTTACTCTCACTGTACAGACTGCTAGTTACAAACCTCACTCTCGCTGTACAGACTGCTAGTTAAAAACCTCACTCTCACTGTACAGACTGCTAGTTAAAAACCTCACTCTCACTATACAGACTGCTAGTTAAAAACCTCACTCTCACTGTACAGACTGCTAGTTACAAACCTCACTCTCGCTGTACAGACTGCTAGTTACAAACCTCACTCTCACTGTACAGACTGCTAGTTACAAACATCATTCTCACTGTACAGACTGCTAGTTACAAACCTCACTCTCACTGTACAAACTGCTAGTTACAAACCTCACTCTCACTGTACAGACTGCTAGTTACAAACCTCAATCTCACTGTACAGACTGCTAGTTAAAAACCTCACTCTCACTGTACAGACTGCTAGTTAAAAACCTCACTCTCACTGTACAGACTGCTAGTTACAAACCACACTCTCGCTGTACAGACTGCTAGTTACAAACATCATTCTCACTGTACAGACTGCTAGTTACAAACCTTACTCTCACTGTACAGACTGCTAGTTACAAACCTCACTCTCACTGTACAGACTGCTAGTTACAAACCTCACTCTCACTGTACAGACTGCTAGTTACAAACCTTACTCTCACTGTACAGACTGCTAGTTACAAACATGACTCTCACTGTACAGACGCCTAGTTACAAACCTTACTCTCACTGTACAGACTGCTAGTTACAAACCCCACTCTCACTGTACAGATTGCTAGTTACAAACCTCACTCTCACTGTACAGACTGCTAGTTACAAACCCCACTCTCACTGTACAGACTGCTAGTTACGAATCTCACTCTCACTGTACAAACTGCTAGTTACAAACCTCACTCTCACTGTACAGACTGCTAGTTACAAGCCTCACTCTCACTGTACAGACTGCTAGTTACAAGCCTCACTCTCACTGTACAGGCTGCTAGTTACAAGCCTCACTCTCAATGTACAGACTGCTAGTTACAAGCCTCAGACTGCTAGTTACAAGCCTCACTCTCACTGTACAGACTGCTAGTTACAAGCCTCACTCTCACTGTAAAGACTGCTAGTTACAAGCCCCACTCTCACTGTACAGACTGCTAGTTACAAACCTCACTCTCACTGTACAGACTGCTAGTTACAAGCCTCACTCTCACTGTACAGACTGCTAGTTACAAGCCTCACTCTCACTGTACAGACTGCTAGTTACAAGCCTCACTCTCACTGTACAGACTGCTAGTTACAAACCTCACTCTCACTGTACAGACTGCTAGCTACAAACATCACTCTCATTGTACAGACTGCTAGTTACAAGCCTCACTCTCACTGTACAGACTGCTAGTTACAAGCCTCACTCTCACTGTACAGACTGCTAGTTTGAAACCTCACTCTCACTGTACAGACTGCTAGTTACAAACTTCACTCTCATTGTACAGACTGCTAGTTATAAACCTCACTCTCACTGTACAGACTGCTAGTTACAAACCTCACTCTCACTGTACAGACTGCTAGTTACAAACCTCACTCTCACTGTACAGACTGTTAGTTACAAACCTCACTCTCACTGTACAGACAGCTAGTTACAAACCTCACTCTCACTGTACAGACTGCTAGTTACAAACCTCACTCTCATTGTACAGACTGCTAGTTATAAACCTCACTCTCACTGTACAGACTGCTAGTTACAAACCTCACTCTCACTGTACAGACTGCTAGTTACAAACCTCACTCTCACTGTACAGACTGTTAGTTACAAACCTCACTCTCACTGTACAGACAGCTAGTTACAAACCTCACTCTCACTGTACAGACTGCTAGTTACAAACCTCACTCTCACTGTACAGACTGCTAGTTACAAGCCTCACTCTCACTGTACAGACTGCTAGTTACAAACCTCACTCTCACTGTAAAGACTGCTAGTTACAAACCTCACTATCATTGTACAGACTGCTAGTTACAAACCTCACTCTCATTGTACAGACTGCGAGTTACAAACCCCACTCTCATTGTACAGACTGCTAGTTACAAACCTCCCTCTCATTGTACAGACTGCTAGTTACAAACCTCGCTCTCACTGTACAGACTGCTAGTTACAAACCTCACTCTCACTGTACAGAGTGCTAGTTACAAACCTCACTCTAACTGTACAGACTGCTAGTTACAAACCTCACTCTCGCTGTACAGACTGCTAGTTACAAACCTCACTCTCACTGTACAGACTGCTAGATACAAACCTCACTCTCACTGTACAGACTGCTAGTTACAAACCTGACTCTCACTGTACAGCCTGCTAGTTAAAAGCCTCACTCTCACTGTACAGACTGCTAGTTACAAACCTCACTCTCACTGTACAGACTGCTAGTTACAAACCTCACTCTAACTGTACAGACTGCTTGTTACAAACCTCACTCTCACTGTACAGACTGCTAGTTACAAACCTCACTCTCACTGTACAGACTGCTAGATACAAACCTCAATCTCACTGTACAGACTGCTAGTTGCAAACTTCACTCTCACTGTATAGACTGCTAGATGCAAACATCACTCTCACTGTACAGACTGCTAGTTACAAGCCTCACTCTCACTGTACAGACTGCTAGTTACAAGCCTCACTCTCACTGTACAGACTGCTAGTTACAAACCTCACTCTCACTGTACAGACCGCTAGTTACAAGCCTCACTCTCACTGTACAGACTGCTAGTTACAAACCTCACTCTCACTGTACAGACTGCTAGTTACAAACCTCACTCTCACTGTACAGACTGCTAGTTACAAGCCTCACTCTCACTGTACAGACTGCTAGTTACAAACCTCACTCTAACTGTACAGACTGCTAGTTACAAACCTCACTCTCAATGTACAGACTGCTAGTTACAAGCCTCACTCTCACTGTATAGACTGCTAGTTACAAACCTCACTCTCACTGTACAGACTGCTAGTTGCAAGCCTCACTCTCACTGTACAGACTGCTAGTTACAAACCTCACTCTCACTGTACAGACTGCTAGTTACAAGCCTCACTCTCACTGTACAGACTGCTAGTTACAAACCTCACTCTCACTGTACAGACTGCTAGTTACAAACCTCACTCTCACTGTACAGACTGCTAGTTACAAGGCTCACTCTCACTGTACAGACTGCTCGTTACAAACCTCACTCTCACTGTACAGACTGCTAGTTACAAGCCTCACTCTCACTGTACAGACTGCTAGTTACAAACCTCACTCTCACTGTACAGACTGCTAGTTACAAACCTCAATCTCACTGTACAGACTGCTAGTTACAAACCTCACTCTCACTGTACAGACTGCTAGTTATAAACCTCACTCTCACTGTAAAGACTGCTAGTTACAAGCCTTACTCTCACTGTACAGACTGCTAGTTACAAGCCTCACTCTCACTGTACAGACTGCTAGTTACAAACCTCACTCTCATTGTACAGACTGCTAGTTACAAGCCTCACTCTCGCTGTACAGACTGCTAGTTACAAACCCCACTCTCATTGTACAGACTGCTAGTTACAAACATCACTCTCACTGTACAGACTGCTAGTTACAAACCTCTCTCTCACTGTACAGACTGCTAGTTGCAAACCTCACTCTCACTGTACAGACTGCTAGTTACAAACCTCACTCTCACTGTACAAACTGCTAGTTACAAGCCTCACTCTCACTGTACAGACTGCTAGTTGCAAGCCTCACTCTCACTGTACAGATCACCATTTACAAACTTCACTCTCACTGTACAGACTGCTAGTTACAAACCTCACTCTCACTGTACAGACTGCTAATTACAAACCTCACTCTCACTGTACAGACTGCTAGTTACAAGCCTCACTCTCACTGTATAGACTGCTAGTTGCAAGCCTCACTCTCACTGTACAGACTGCTAGTTACAAGCCTCACTCTCACTGTACAGACTGCTAGTTACAAACCTAACTCTCACTGTACAGACTGCTAGTTGCAAGCCTCACTCTCACTGTACAGACTGCTAGTTACAAGCCTCACTCTCACTGTACAGACTGCTAGTTACAAACCTAACTCTCACTGTACAGACTGCTAGTTACAAACCTCACTCTCACTGTACAGACTGCTAGTTATAAACCTCACTCTCACTGTACAGACTGCTAGTTACAAGCCTTACTCTCACTGTACAGACTGCTAGTTACAAGCCTCACTCTCACTGTACAGATCACCATTTACAAACCTCACTCTCACTGCACAGACTGCTAGTTACAAACCTCAATCTCACTGCACAGACTGCTAGTTACAAACCTCACTCTCACTGTACAGACTGCTAGTTACAAACCTCACTCTCACTGTACAGACTGCTAGTTATAAACCTCACTCTCACTGTACAGACTGCTAGTTACAAGCCTTACTCTCACTGTACAGACTGCTAGTTACAAACCTCACTCTCACTGTACAGACTGCTAGTTGCAAACCTCACTCTCACTGTACAGACTGCTAGTTACAAACCTCACTCTCACTGTACAGACTGCTAGTTACAAGCCTCACTCTCACTGTACAGACTGCTAGTTGCAAGCCTCACTCTCACTGTACAGATCACCATTTACAAACTTCACTCTCACTGTACAGACTGCTAGTTACAAACTTTACTCTCACTGTACAGACTGCTAGTTACAAGCCTCACTCTCACTGTATAGACTGTTAGTTACAAACCTCACTCTCACTGTACAGACTGCTAGTTACAAGCCTCACTCTCACTGTACAGACTGCTAGTTACAAACCTCACTCTCACTGTACAGACTGCTAGTTACAAGCCTCACTCTCACTGTACAGACTGCTAGTTACAAACCTCACTCTCACTGTACAGACTGATAGTTACAAGGCTCACTCTCACTGTACAGACTGCTAGTTGCAAGCCTCACTCTCACTGTACAGATCACCATTTACAAACTTCACTCTCACTGTACAGACTGCTAGTTACAAACTTTACTCTCACTGTACAGACTGCTAGTTACAAGCCTCACTCTCACTGTATAGACTGTTAGTTACAAACCTCACTCTCACTGTACAGACTGCTAGTTGCAAGCCTCACTCTCACTGTACAGACTGCTAGTTACAAGCCTCACTCTCACTGTACAGACTGCTAGTTACAAACCTCACTCTCACTGTACAGACTGCTAGTTACAAACCTCACTCTCACTGTACAGACTGCTAGTTATAAACCTCACTCTCACTGTACAGACTGCTAGTTACAAGCCTTACTCTCACTGTACAGACTGCTAGTTACAGGCCTCACTCTAACTGTATAGATCACCATTTACAAACCTCACTCTCACTGTACAGACTGCTAGTTACAAACCTCACTCTCACTGTACAGACTGCTAGTTACAAACCTCACTCTCACTGTACAGACTGCTAGTTATAAACCTCACTCTCACTGTACAGACTGCTAGTTACAAGCCTTAATCTCACTGTACAGACTGCTAGTTACAAACCTCACTCTCACTGTACAGACTGCTAGTTATAAACCTCACTCTCACTGTACAGACTGCTAGTTAAACCTCACTCTCACTGTACAGACTGCTAGTTACAAACATCACTCTCACTGTACAGACTGCTAGTTACAAACCTCACTCTCACTGTACAGACTGCTAGTTGCAAACCTCACTCTCACTGTACAGACTCCTAGTTACAAACCTCACTCTCACTGTACAGACTGATAGTTGCAAGCCTCACTCTCACTGTACAGACTGCTAGTTACAAGCCTCAGTCTCATTGTACAGGCTGCTAGTTACAAGCCTCACTCTCAATTTACAGACTGCTAGTTACAAACCTCACTCTCACTGTACAGACTGCTAGTTACAAGCCTCACTCTCACTGTACAGACTGCTAGTTACAAACCTCACTCTAACTGTACAGACTGATAGTTGCAAGCCTCACTCTCACTGTACAGACTGCTAGTTACAAGCCTCAGTCTCATTGTACAGGCTGCTAGTTACAAGCCTCACTCTCAATTTACAGACTGCTAGTTACAAACCTCACTCTCACTGTACAGACTGCTAGTTACAAACCTCACTCTCACTGTACAGACTGCTAGTTACAAACCTCACTCTCACTGTACAGACTGCTTGTTACAAGCCTCACTCTCACTGTACAGACTGCTAGTTACAAGCCTCACTCTCACTGTACAGACTGCTAGTTACAAACCTCACTCTCACTGTAAAGACTTCTAGTTACAAACCTCACTCTCACTGTACAGACTGCTAGTTACAAGCCTCACTCTCACTGTACAGACTGCTAGTTACAAGCCTCACTCTCACTGTACAGATCACCATTTACAAACTTCACTCTCACTGTACAGATCACCATTTACAAACTTCACTCTCACTGTACAGACTGCTAGTTACAAACCTCACTCTCACTGTACAGACTGCTAGTTACAAGCCTCACTCTCACTGTAAAGACTGCTAGTTACAAGCCTCACTCTCACTGTACAGACTGCTAGTTACAAGCCTCACTCTCACTGTACAGATCACCATTTACAAACTTCACTCTCACTGTACAGACTGCTAGTTACAAACCTCACTCTCACTGTACAGAACACATTTCAATAACTGTAAAAAGATCACACTTTTAAACAAACAAAATCACAACAATGTGAATGCCAAGAGTAACCCTTTTCCTAAAGACAAAAATACTGTGCAACCCTAAAAACAAGTATGAAATAAAAAATTACCCCTAGATTACGAGTTGTGCGGTAACAGGGGTGCGGTGCTGACTTGCAGTTTATTCTCACCGCTCACTTACCTGTAGCGCTGGTATTGCGGGTTTTTATCAACCCAGCATTAACAGGCAAGAAGTGAGGGTAGAGAAAAATTGTGCTCCACACTGCACTCCAATACCTGCGCTGCTTAAGTGAGCGGTGAGCTGGTTATACGTGTTTGTGCATGATTTCCTCATAGACATCAATGGCAAGAGCCGGCTGAGAAAAAGTCTAACACCTGCAAAAAGCAGCGTAAAACTCAGTAAAGCAGCCCCATTGATTCCTATGGGGAAACACATTTTTTGTTTACACCTAACACCCTAACATGAACCCTGAGTCTAAACACCCCTAATCTTACACTTATTAACCTCTAATCTGCTGCCCCCGACATCGCTGACACCTACATTATATTTATTAACCCCTAATCTGCCGCTCCGGACATCGCCGACACCTACATTATACTTATTAACCCCTAATCTGCTGCCCCCAACACCGCCAACATCTACCTTCATTTATTAACCCCTAATCTGCCGCCTCCAACGTCGCCGACACTATTCTAAATGTATTAACCTCTAAACCTAAGTCTAACCCTAACATCCCCTAACTTCAATATAATTTAAATAAATCTAAATAAAATTACTATCATTAACTAAATTATTCCTATTTAAAACTAAAAACTTACCTATAAAATAAACCCTAAGATAGCTACAATGTAACTATTTTTATTTTACAGGTAAGTTTGTATTTATTTTAACTAGTAGAATAGTTACTAAATAGTTATTAAATATTTAATAACTACCTAGCTAAAATAAATACAAATTTACCTGTAAAATAAAACACCTAACACTACACTACAATTAAATAACTTACCTAAATTAAATACAATAAATAAATTAAATACAATTAGCTAAATTACAAAAAAAAAAAAACACTAAATTACAGAAAATATAAAACAAATTACAAGATATTTAAACTAATTACACCTACTCTAAGAGCCCTATCAAACTAAAAAAAGCCCCCCGCCAAAATAAAAAAAAACCCTAGCCTAAACTAAACTATCAATAGCCCTTAAAAGGGCCTTTTGCATGGAATTGCCCCAAAGAAATCAGCTCTTTTTTCTGTAAAAAAAAAATACACACAACCCCCCCAACAGTAAAACCCACCACCCACACAACCAACCCCCCAAATAAAATCCTAACTAAAAAAAACTAAGCTCCCCATTGCCCTGAAAAGGGCATTTGGATGGGCATTGCCCTTAAAAGGGGATTTAGCTCTATTGCTGCCCAAAGCCCTAACCTAAAAATAAAACCCACCCAATACAACCTTAAAAAAATCCTAACACTAACCCCCGAAGATCCACTTACCAGGAGAATTCTTCATCCAAGTGGCAAGATGTCCTCAAGGAAGCTGGTAGAAGTGGTCCTCCAGACGGGCAGAAGTCTTCACCCAGACGGCATCTTCTATCTTCATCCTTCCGACACGGAGCGGGTCCATCTTCAAGACATCCGGCACAGAGCATCCTCTTCCAACAACGAGGATTTTTTCAACCTTAATTCTGATTGGTTGACAGAATTATATCAGCCAATAGGAATCTAAGGGACGCCATCTTGGATGACGTCATTTAAAGATACCTTAATTCAGCAAGAAGACGTCGATTAAAAAGGATGCTCCGTGCCGGATGTCTTGAAGAGCTTAGGTTTTTTTAGTTAGGGTTTTATTTGGGGGGTTTTTTTTGCAGGTGGTGGGTTTTACTGTTGGGGGGGTTGTGCATATTTTTTTTACAGGTAAAAGAGATGATTTCTATGCTTTGCAAAAGGCCCTTTTAAGGGCTATTGATAGTTTAGTTTAGGCTAGGGTTTTCTTTATTTTGGGGGGATTTTTTTATTTTGATAGGGCTCTTAGATTAGGTGTAATTAGTTTAAATATCTTGTAATTTGTTTTATATTTTCTGTAATTTAGTGTTTTTGTTTTTTTTGTAATTTAGCTAATTGTATTTAATTTATTGAATTGTATTTAATTTAGGTAAGTTATTTAATTGTAGTGTAGTGTTAGGGGTTAGTGTAACTTAGGTTAGGTTTCATTTTACAGGTAAATTTGTATTTATTTTAGCTAGGTAGTTATTAAATAGTTAATAACTATTTATTAACTATTCTACCTAGTTAAAATAAATACAAACTTGCCTGCAAAATAAAAATAAACCCTAAGCTAGATACAATGGCCCATATTTATCAAGCTCCATACGGAGCTTGAAGGGCCATGTTTCTGGCGAGTCTTCAGACTCGCTAGAAACAGCAGTTATGAAGCAGCGGTCACAAAGACCACTGCTCCATAACCTGTCCACCTGCTCTGAGCAGGTGGACAGACATCGTCGGAAATCAACCCGATCGAGTTCGATTGGGTTGATTGACACCCCCCTGCTGGCGGCCGTGAGTCTGCAGGGGGCGGCGTTGCACTAGCAGCTCTTGCGATCTGCTGGTGCAATGCTGAATACAGCGAGCGTATTGCTCGCCGCATTCAGCGAGGTCTGGCAGACCTGATCCGCACTGTCGGATCAAGTCTGCCAGACCTTGATAAATAGAGGCCATTGTAACTATTAGTTATATTGTAGCTAACTCAGGGTTTATTTTATAGGTAAGTATTTAGTTTTAAATAGGAATAATTTAGGTAATGATAGTAATTTTATTTAGATTTATTTAAATTATATTTAAGTTAGGGGTTGTTAGGGTTTGACTTAAGTTTAGGGGTTAATAAATTTAGAATAGTGGCGGCGATGTTGGGGACAGCAGATTAGGGGTTAATAAATGTAGGTAGGTGGTGGCAATGTTAGGGGTGGCAGATTAGGGGTTAATAAATATAATGTAGGTGTCGGCGATGTTGGGGGCAGCAGATTAGGGGTTAATAAGTATACTGTAGGTGGCGGCGATGTTAGGGGCGGCAGATTAGGGGTTAATAATATTTAACTAGTGTTTGCGAGGTGGGAGTGCGGCGGTTCAGGGGTTAATATGTTGATACTAGTGTCAGCGATGACCGGAGCGGCAGATTAGGCTAGGGTTTTTTTTTAATTTGGGGGGGGCTTTTTTATTTTGATAGGGCTATTAGATTTGGTGTAATTAGTTTAAATATCTGATAATTTGTTTTTTATTTTGTGTAATTTAGTGGGGGGGGGGTTGTTGTAATTTAGGTAATTGTATTTAATTAATTTAATTTCTTTAATTGTAGTGTAATGTTAGTGTAAGACAGGTTAGGTTTTATTTTACAGGTAAGTTTGTATTTATTTTAACTAGGTAGTTAGTAAATAGTTAATAATTATTTAGTAACTTTTCTACCTAGTTAAAATAAATACAAACTTGCCTGTAAAATAAAAATAAACCGTAAGCTAGCTACAATGTAACTATTAGTTATATTGTAGCTAGTTTAGGGTTTATTTTACAGGTAAGTATTTAGTTTTAAATAGGAATTATTTAGTTAATGATAGGAATTTTTATTTAGATTTATTTTAATTATATTTAAATTAGGAGTTGTTAGGGTTAGACTTAGGTTTAGGGGTTAAAAAATTTAGTATAGTGGCGGCGAAGTTTGGGGCGGCAGATTAGGGGTTAATAAATGTAGGTAGGTCGCGGTGATGTTAGTGGCGGCAGATTAGGGGTAAATAATATTTAACTAGTGTTTGTGATGCGGGAGTGCGGCGGTTTAGGGGTTAATATGTTTATTATAGTTGTGGCAATGTCCAGAGCAGCAGATTAGGGGTTAATAAGTGTAGGTAGGTTGCGGCGACATTGGGGGCGGGAGATTAGGGATTAATAAGTAAAATTAAGGTGTTGGCTACGTTGGGAGCAGCAAATTAGGGGTTAATAAGTATAATGTAGGTGTCGGCGATGTCGGGGACGGCAGATTAGGGGTTAATAAATATAATGTAGGTGTTGGCGATGTCAGGGGCGGCAGATTAGGGGTTAATAAGTGTAAGATTAGGGGTGTTTAGACTCGGGGTTCATGTTAGGGTGTTAGGTGTAAACATAAATTTAGTTTACCCATAGGAATCAATGGGGCTGCGTTACAGAGCTTTATTCTCCTTTATTGCAGGTGTTAGGCTTTTTTTCAGCCGGCTCTCCCCATGGATGTTTATGGGGAAATCGTGCACGAGCACGTAAAACCAGCTCACAGCTGACTTAAGCAGCGCTGGTATTGAAGTGCGGTATGGAGCACAATTTTGCTCTACGCTCACTTCTTGCCTGCTAACGCCGGGTTTATGAAAACCTGTAATACCAGCGCTGTAGGTAAGTGAGCGGTGACAATAACGTGCAAGTTAGCACCGCACCCCTCATAATGCAAAACTCGTAATCTAGCCGTTTGTCTTTTATGAATCAGATAGAGCATGCCATTTTAAGCAACTTTCTAATTTACTCCTATTATCAATTTTTCTTCGTTCTCTTGCTATCTTTATTTAAAAAGCCAGAATGTAAAGCTTAGTAGCCGGCCCATTTTAGCTTCAGCACCACGGACAGCACTTGCTTATTGGTGGCTACATTTAGCAAACCAATAAGGAAGCATAACCCAGGTTCTGAACCAAAAATGGGTCGGCTCCTATGCTTTACATTCCTACTTTTTAAATAAAGATAATAAGAGAAGGAATAAAAATTGATAATAGGAGTAAATTAGAAAGTTGCTTAAAAATTGCATGCTCTGTCTGAATCATAAAATAAAAAAATTGGGTTTAGTATCCCTTTAATTTGTTGTGTCCATTTTGTTGCCAAAATAAAGTGAAAAACCTGTGATCAGGATAAATGTGATCGCCAAAGCCATTGCTGTCAATTCATTGTATGGGTGATCATCTCGCTATCTGGTTAAATCCAATTCAAACTTTTTCCATTACAGAAATGCTGTTATTGTAAAACTTGATAATCACAGATTTGAAGCTGAAATCCCACGATAAACAGGTTGGGAAAGAATTTAAATTGACCTCTATAAGTTATAACGACAATTATGTAGGCAATAGTACCAAATTATATTTTAAGAAACCCAATTATTTAACTTGGCTGTTAGGTGTAGTGTGGGTAACTATAGTTTTGTAAACATTTTCATCTTTGTTTGAATGATGTTAAGTGGTCTTTGGAAAAAACTGAAATATTCTTTTTTGTCTTGCTGCCCCTTTTAAGGGTTTATCACAAAGCAGAAACGGATTGATACAAAACATTCTCTGTCATGGGAAATATTTGTATGAAATGATGAAAAAAAAACTAGACGCAAAGTCTGTTGCAATTAGTTACAATGAGATGATTCTATATGGTTTAACTCAACCTTCAAAGCACTAAAGAAAGATGAGAACATACAGTATATTTCTATCTCATCCACCGGTTCTGCTTTAAACAAATCTTTATAAAGAAAATGTAAACATTCTGTGTGTCTGTGTTTTAGGGCAATGTAAGTAATGTGTTTTAAATAAAGTAACTATGTTGTTCATTGATTGAAATGTGTAAAAATGAAATGTGTTTGTACCACAAACCCAGTCATAATCTTTAGAAGGAATTATCCGGTACACAGTGTAGCTAGGGGGTCAGGAAATACATTTAGTTCTAAATATTTGTTTTGTAGTTTACTTAGTTTATTATTTATTTTTGATAATGTAACCTCCCTGTTCAGCATTTTATAATGATACCAATACATTGTTTTGCATTAAGTAGGAAAAATATGGGGAGCGATCCGACATACGGCGTAGTTTTGGGCACAAGCGTGGGTACCCGCACCGCCCGTAATTTCACGTCGCACATCGGGGTATTACATATACTGTGCCATCAGATGCTAAACTGGCGTAAGTAGGACAAACGCGCAAATACACATTTTAGTCGTCGCAAGTAACTTACGCCAGTATTTTGTCCACGGAAAGTGTCAATATAGAGTAGTTTTATGCAAATTAGGCTAACACTTGTAAAAAGGATCCGCGATTTCAAATAAATGCGACACGTAATTCTGCTATTCAAAATTCATATATAAACCCATATATAAAGAGATGAAGGTAATACAATTATGATTTCCCATTGTTGTCTCCTCCAAGTATTGTTGATTGTTTTGAGAAGAAATTTAAAGTAAACAAGCAAGTATATGTCCACAATGTGATAAAGTACCTACAAGCTCAATCCATTTGATTATGTTGTGGCTTCAAACTATTTCAAATACACAAACAGACCTTAAAAAAGCAATATCATAGTATACTGTCCCTTTTTTTTTTTTTTAATAAAGTTTTTATTGAGGTTGTGCGAAAACAATACAACAAATATGAAGCAACATATCCTTGCAATAAGCATAAATGGTACGTTCAGTTTAGCAACTTTTGCGCAGATACAGGAAAAAGAGAAAAAAAAAAAAAAATTAAATTCTCCAAATGAATAATCTAGTAGAAAAAAAACAAACAAACAAACGTTGGAACCTCTTTTTCTTTTCATAAGCTAATATTAATAGTTTGAGTGGTCACATTAGGACCTATAAGCGTAGAGTAGTTTAGTAGTTGTTTTTTAAATGGTAGCAATAGTGACAATATCATTTTGCTATGTAACTAGCATTGTAAAATATGTAAGTATGTTGGGCTAGAAACCCGAGCAATCTTGTTATGCTAGGCATAGAAGACAGGGTCAACTTTATATTATGCTGCAAGGGTTATTAGTAAAAAAAGAAACTATAGTTGGGATGCGGCACAGGAAAGATAGGCCGCGTAGTTAGCCCTCCTACAAGAGGAGGTTTATTATGGAGAGGGGGGGGGAGGAGGTGGTAAAGTAAATACAATAAATAAAATATATGGCTTAGGAACTAAGAGGCTCATTATGGGTTAGGGGAGGGCAGTCAAATAGATGTGGTAATGTAGTAAATACTAAGTAGGCAGGCTGTAGAGTTACAGGGCAACATGGTCATACATAAAGTCTCATAAGCATGTTGGTTAACAAGGGAAAAATAAAAGTGGATTGGTGACATATTAGGTTAGTGGTGTTTCTGGTATACTAGAGCCTAGTTCTAAACATTACAGACCCAACAAAGTGCATGTAGCTCATTCAAGATATAATGTGTAGTAAGATATTGAATAATAACAGGCAGGACCAGCCCACGCCCTTAATAGGCATAGAAAACTATATGTCGCCACAAAGCAGTGGCCACCACACCATGCCCAGAATACTGCAAATTATGCTTCACATCAATAGCTCAGAAAAACCAATATTATTAAGTGGGCACAGGGTCTGTACAGATATGTAGGAGAGCGTTGGGTAGAATACCTAGTAAAAACACAGTCTGCATGAATAGGTGTTAAAAATGGTGCATTATCATTAAGGGAAAAGGGCCTAGGAAAGTATATTCTGTATAGCAACTATACTGCTGGGCATTATGCGTGTTAGGGAGCTGCCTCGGCCGCAGGCAGCGCCTTTGCTGTAGAGGAATAAGTCGCAGCAGGCATAGTAGTGGAAAATAGGCCACAATCTAGCAGAGAGAAGCATAGTGTTAGAATTGCACTAAACACTACAACTAGAACTTGTTGCACATGCACAATAACTTTCTGTATGTCAGAATATGAAAAAACTCCCAAAAATACAGTTGAATACTTAGTTACTGCAGATCAGCTATTAATGGGTATTAAGCTGCAGAAAGATTCTAAGAAATTGCAAACAGGTGCTTAGCACCTATGAGTTTAAATGTATTAGAACAGACACATAACTAGGAATTGAGCTTTAACTTTAGAACATTACATATATAGCCAGTCTAATATGAACATAGATATTGTACCGAAATAAGGTATATACGGGATAGTAGAACTAATTTGTAGGAGTGCATAATGACCATATACATTTTAATTATCTCTAGATAGCTATGCATGTCACATAATGTCATAAACTGAGCCACCCTGCCACGTGAACATGGGCCCTATGTCCCACGGCAGGGTAAAATATAACATTAGGCATAAAAGCATATTTAGTAATCAGAGAGACTTTGATCTTGGTGTGCCTTAACATAAAAATAGGCTCCAACTAATAGAGCAGGCAAATGACATATATACATATAAGTTAGTTCTGGCCATAAAGCCCAAAATGCAAGGCAGAGCGTCTTAGTGGAGTCAGAGTTTAATTATAAGATACTGTTTTTAAGGTAGCCACCACCCGTGTTTGTGCAGAGAATGTACTTAACTGAAGGCTCCTGTAATGGCGGGTGATATATCCATTATGTGCCCGGTGGCTGTATATACACAACCAGCCCTCAGCCGATGCCAGATTTGAGGCGAGGTAGCATATTGAGTGTCAGTGGCAAACTTTTTAAGGTACGCACTTCTCCCGTTTCAGGGCCAATTGGTATATACCCCTTTATGCTGTTTATACTCTCAGGAGTAAACTCTTGAAGCGGGGCTACGTGATCATAGTATGCGTCCATAACTGCATACGCTGTGTCACCTTGCTTGCTGGAGATGTTATGCGGCACCTCCCCGGTCTCTAGTTCAGCTGTCACATACAGCTCACAGAGAAGATCTAACGGGCGTTCTGACCCGCAATACCACAGGTTCAGTGCGGACTTGTTAGGTGGGATCTCTGGAGTTACTCCAGTCTTGAGTGTTGGCATAGCGCAGTTGTTGCTATCCACTGTCGGGTCGGTGCCCCGAAGAGTGTGCGCTGGCGGCAGCATCAGGGAGAACAGCAGCAGCTCTAAATCATCTCTCAGGCTCTGAAAGTGACTCTCCAACAGGCTCTGAGTGCGCTTTTCCCAAGCCATTAGGGCTTCCATACTGGCAATGGCGTTTCAAAGGTAGATGTGCTCCAGGAATTTCCACGTGGCGCAGCTGAGGATATTATTTCCAAAATATGTCTCACGATAATGTGCCTGTAGATTTCTTAAGTGGAGGGTAGATGTCTCTTACATTCATATTTGAGATATTTAAAGTTTGAGTTCTGAATAAACAGATTAATCCATTGATTTGTTTCTAAAGGTCCAGAGCTTCAGAGAAACACGACCTGCCGCATTAATAGTTGGCTCCGCCCCCAGTATACTGTCCCTTTAACCTTGAGATGCTGCTTAAATGTATGTGTTTGTTAAGGCTTCCAGGGAGTTACGTTGGTTTTTTAGTCAGTGCAAGGGTTGCTGCGCCTGCAATTTGTGGCGAGATGAGAATGGAGTAGATTTTTAGAATTCTGTGCACGTAAGTCCTTACGCTGTATATTGGATACCAAATTGTGCGTTTGTTCTATGTTAGTCTATGGCTAAAAAAAATACGGCCGAAGGGTGGAATATACGCGCGTAACTTGTATACTACGCCGTATATGTAATACCAAAATCATGCGAAATCTGGCATCGCCAGCTTTTGCAGGCGATGCTGCATATCGGATCATGCCTATGAAGTGCACTTTCATTATAAATTTCCTATTATAAGTCAAAGCTCTTTAAATTTAAATTGCAACTAATATAAAATCAGTTGTTTGCTTTGTACTAATCCTCATTGGCTGATAAACACTTCCAGTTTAAGCTCATTGGCTGGTAAGCTCGTCCTTTTAGTCAAACTCTGCACAATGTTTGCTTGTGAAGGAGAAAAATAACTGTCCACAGACAGTGTATATATTTACAATACAATACGTTTGCATTGCAGTTCTACATAATATATATATATATATATATATATACAAAATTGTATATAGACTGTAGAAATAAGTTTTTTTCCTAAGAAATACATTTTAATAAATATTATATAGGACTAGATTGCAAGTGGCACCCTAATGATGTTGCAAAATCCCAACCACACTATTTTACGCGCATTACAAGTTAAATGTATATGCGTATCACCGAGCACAATCAAACCTTGCACTAGTCGGGTTAGCGTTACTAAAGACCTTGTGTAAAGGGTTAGGGATAAAAATAAATGTGCACTAAACACTACATAAATACATTAAAATAAAGTAAAAATAGATGAATTGTAAGATGTGGAAGGTATAAGCCCTAAGGAAAAATATTTTTTTATCTATGATTATAGTCTTTGTGACTGAAACCGGTCAGAAGTTCAGTATGGCCCAGGATTTTATCCGTTTCCTGTTGTTTTTAATCTAACCCAATAAAGTGTTATATTTCTCTTGTTAAGTGTATCCAGTCCACGGATCATCCATTACTTATGGGATATTATCTCCTCCCCAACAGGAAGTGCAAGAGGATTCACCCAGCAGAGCTGCTATATAGCTCCTCCCCTAACTGCCATTATCAGTCATTCTCTTGCACCCAACGAATAGATAGGATGTGTGAGAGGACTGTGGTGATTATACTTAGTTTCATACCTTCAATCAAAAGTTTGTTATTTTATAATAGCACCGGAGTGTGTTATTCCTTCTCTGGTAGAATTTGAAGAAGAATCTACCTGAGTTTTTCTATGATTTTAGCCGGAGTAGTTAAGATCATATTGCTGTTTCTCGGCCATCTGAGGAGAGGTAAACTTCAGATCAGGGGACAGCGGGCAGATTAATCTGCAAAGAGGTATGTAGCAGCTTATTATTTTCTGACAATGGAATTGATGAGAAAATTCTGCCATACCGATATAATGTAAACTCAGCCTTAAATGCAGTAGCAGCAACTGGTATCAGGCTGTCATGTATGTATATTTTACACTTCAGTATTCTGGGGAATGGCACTTCACTGGAATTATACTGTATGCATAAAACTTTAGCCTAATTTGCAGGGACTAGCAACAGGCTTTTTAATAACACTCAATTTATTAATGTTAAACGTTTTTTGCTGGCATGTAAAATCGTTTAATTTTCTGAGGTACTGGGTGAAAAAATGTTTTGGGCACTATTTTTTTCCACTTGGCAGTCGTTTTATTTAATTTATGACAGTTTACTGATCTCTCTCACTGTTATGTGTGAGGGGGAGGGACCTTTTTTGGTGCTTTTGCTACGCATCAAAAAATTCAGTCAGAAGTTTATTGTCTTCCCTGCATGATCCGGTTCATCTCTACAGAACTCAGGGGTCTTCAAAACTTGTTTTGAGGGAGGTAATCACTCACAGCAGAGCTGTGAGATTGTAGTTGACTGTGATAAAAAAAAACCCGTTTATTTCTGTATTTTTTTTTTTTTTTTTTTTTTTTTTTTCCTGCTATCAGGGTTAGTTATCCTTTGCTAATGGGAGCAATCCTTTGCTAAAATTGTGTTTTTTACAAAGATTTGATGCTATAACTTTTCAGTTTATTAATTTTCAACTGTCATAACTTTTTCTGTGCTTCTTATAGGCACAGTACGTTTTCATATTATAGTAAATTACTTGAAAAGTATTTCCAAGTTGCTAGTTTATTTGCTAGTGTGTTAAACATGTCTGATTCAGAGGAAGATATCTGTGCTATATGTGCTAAAGCCAAAGTGGAGCCCAATAGAAATTTATGTACTAACTGTATTGATGCTACTTTAAATAAAAGTCAATCTGTACAAATTGAACATATTTCACCAAACAACTAGGGGAGAGTTATGCCGACTAACTTGCCTCACGTGTCAGTACCTGCATCTCCCGCTCGGGAGGTGCGTGATATTCTAGCGCCGAGTACATCTGGGCGGCCATTACAAATCACATTACAGGATATGGCTACTGTTATGACTGAAGTTTTGGCTAAATTACCAGAACTAAGAGGTAAGCGTGATCACTCTGGGGTGAGAACAGAGTGCGCTGATAATATTAGGGCCATGTCAGACACTGCGTCACAATTTGCAGAACATGAGGACGGAGAGCTTCATTCTGCGGGTGACGGTTCTGATCCAAACAAACTGGATTCAGATATTTCAAATTTTAAATTTAAGCTGGAAAACCTCCGTGTATTACTAGGGGAGGTGTTAGCGGCTCTGAATGATTGTAACACGGTTGCAATACCAGAGAAAATGTGTAGGTTGGATAAATATTTTGCGGTACCGGCGAGTACTGACGTTTTTCCTATACCTAAGAGACTTACTGAAATTGTTACTAAGGAGTGGGATAGACCCGGTGTGCCGTTCTCACCCCCTCCGATATTTAGAAAGATGTTTCCAATAGACGCCACCACACGGGACTTATGGCAAACGGTCCCTAAGGTGGAGGGAGCAGTTTCTACTTTAGCTAAGCGTACCACTATCCCGGTGGAGGATAGCTGTGCCTTTTCAGATCCAATGGATAAAAAGTTAGAGGGTTACCTTAAGAAAATGTTTGTTCAACAAGGTTTTATATTGCAACCTCTTGCATGCATTGCGCCTGTCACGGCTGCAGCAGCATTCTGGTTTGAGTCTCTGGAAGAGACACTTGAATCAGCTCCATTAGATGAGATTACACACAAGCTTAAAGCCCTTAAGTTAGCTAACTCATTTATTTCAGATGCCGTAGTACATTTAACTAATCTTACGGCTAAGAATTCCGGATTCGCCATTCAGGCACGCAGAGCACTGTGGCTAAAATCCTGGTCAGCTGACGTTACTTCTAAATCTAAATTGCTTAATATACCTTTCAAAGGGCAGACCTTATTCGGGCCCGGGTTGAAAGAAATTATCGCTGACATTACAGGAGGTAAAGGCCATGCCCTGCCTCAAGACAGAGCCAAACCAAAGGCTAGACAGTCTAATTTTCGTTCCTTTCGTAATTTCAAAGCAGGAGCAGCATCAACTTCCTCTGCACCAAAACAGGAAGGAGCTGTTGCTCGCTACAGACAAGGCTGGAGACCTAACCAGTCCTGGAACAAGGGCAAGCAGGCCAGGAAACCTGCTGCTGCCCCTAAGACAGCATGAATCGAGGGCCCCCGATCCGGGAACGGATCTAGTGGGGGGCAGACTTTCTCTCTTCGCCCAGGCTTGGGCAAGAGATGTCCAGGATCCCTGGGCGTTAGAGATCATATCTCAGGGATACCTTCTAGACTTCAAATTCTCTCCCCCAAGAGGGAGATTTCATCTGTCAAGGTTGTCAACAAACCAAATAAAGAAAGAGGCGTTTCTACGCTGCGTACAAGATCTTTTATTAATGGGAGTGATCCATCCGGTTCCGCGGTCGGAACAAGGACAAGGGTTTTACTCAAATCTGTTTGTGGTTCCCAAAAAAGAGGGAACTTTCAGGCCAATCTTGGATTTAAAGATCCTAAACAAATTCCTAAGAGTTCCATCGTTCAAAATGGAAACTATTCGGACAATTTTACCCATGATCCAAAAGGGTCAGTACATGACCACAGTGGATTTAAAGGATGCTTACCTTCACATACCGATTCACAAAGATCATTACCGGTATCTAAGGTTTGTTCAGCGTTGGATGCTCTTCTGGATTCTTTTTTGCTATTAAAATAAAGTGTCACACTCATATATAAACAATATAATAAAATGTATTCATAAAAATATTCATATTCATTTTTTTATAAGGGTTAATAGGCATAGTGTATTTGACAAGGGGTTTGAATGGAAAGGGCTATATTATATATATATATATATATATATATATATATATATATATATATATATATATATATACAGGGAGTGCAGAATTATTAGGCAAATGAGTATTTTGACCACATCATCCTCTTTATGCATGTTGTCTTACTCCAAGCTGTATAGGCTCGAAAGCCTACTACCAATTAAGCATATTAGGTGATGTGCATCTCTGTAATGAGAAGGGGTGTGGTCTAATGACATCAACACCCTATATCAGGTGTGCATAATTATTAGGCAACTTCCTTTCCTTTGGCAAAATGGGTCAAAAGAAGGACTTGACAGGCTCAGAAAAGTCAAAAATAGTAAGATATCTTGCAGAGGGATGCAGCACTCTTAAAATTGCAAAGCTTCTGACGCGTGATCATTGAACAATCAAGCGTTTCATTCAAAATAGTCAACAGGGTCGCAAGAAGCGTGTGGAAAAACCAAGGCGCAAAATAACTGCCCATGAACTGAGAAAAGTCAAGCGTGCAGCTGCCAAGATGCCACTTGCCACCAGTTTGGCCATATTTCAGAGCTGCAACATTACTGGAGTGCCCAAAAGCACAAGGTGTGCAATACTCAGAGACATGGCCAAGGTAAGAAAGGCTGAAAGACGACCACCACTGAACAAGACACACAAGCTGAAACGTCAAGACTGGGCCAAGAAATATCTCAAGACTGATTTTTCTAAGGTTTTATGGACTGACATGGCCTCCTTGTTCACCTGATCTGAACCCCATTGAGAACCTGTGGTCCATCATCAAATGTGAGATTTACAAGGAGGGAAAACAGTACACCTCTCTGAACAGTGTCTGGGAGGCTGTGGTTGCTGCTGCACGCAATGTTGATGGTGAACAGATCAAAACACTGACAGAATCCAGTGTTTTTGAGTGTCCTTGCAAAGAAAGGTGGCTATATTGGTCACTGATTTGTTTTTGTTTTGTTTTTGAATGTCAGAAATGTATATTTGTGAATGTTGAGATGTTATATTGGTTTCACTTGTAAAAATAAATAATTGAAATGGGTATATATTTGTTTTTTGCTAAGTTGCCTAATAATTATGCACAGTAATAGTTACCTGCACACACAGATATCCCCCTAAAATAGCTAAAACTAAAAACAAACTAAAAACTACTTCCAAAACTATTCAGCTTTGATATTAATGAGTTTTTTGGGTTCATTGAGAACATGGTTGTTGTTCAATAATAAAATTAATCCTCAAAAATACAACTTGCCTAATAATTCTGCACTCCCTGTATATATATATGTGTGTGTGTGTGTGTGTGTGTGTGTGTTTGTGTCTAAATATGTGTATGTATATATACATGTGTATTTATGTATTTATATACATACATATATACACATATAAAAACATATTTACTCATGAATACACATATATCAATATACCACTGCTGGTCCTTTCTTCAAACAAGCTTTAAAACATAATGAACGTTTTCGGGGAAACTTTCCCCTTTCTCAGACAAAGAGCAAGTGTATAATCAGTGACTTAAATACAAAAAGCCCCACCTTCTGTGGGAAAAAACGCCATGTGATCACCATGGCAACTGGTATACAAAACAATCTGTCATGTTTGCATATAACAATCAGATACAAAGTACTAGTAGCTCAATCTATGCGCCACTATCCATGTGGTACATAACATAACTTATCTAAAACTTGTTTTTACAGTGTATTTACTGTAAATATTTTTCAATCCAATGTTCTTCACATAGTAAAAAATGCTCTTTGTATATATGTATATATTTATACCATATTCATTTAGGTATATAGGTTCATACGTCTTTTCCAAGCAATACACATTTTAAATGCTCTTAAGAAAGATGGTACCATCCTTTGAAACGCGTTGAGCCTGATAAAGCTGCTTTTTAAAACAAAAAGAGCCGGTAATCACTTTCTTGACCGTAATGGAGCCGTTTATCCTGTATTACTCTTTGAGTATCTACACTTATTTACCATGGTGTTTGGATGCACTACGCCAATGTGATATTTTTCAACAGACACCGGAGTCATCTTTCACTGACAAAGTTTCTGAGGAAACCGTGGAGTTCATACAGTGAAAATCTCCTGGGACCCTCTGTGAATCAGCGCCTCCTTCTACAAACACATAGGCATCTATTTATCAAGCCGTCAACTCACTTGCATTCAACGGCACCAATACGCTCGCCTAACATCGCTGCCGCGGACCTGAATACGTTCTCCAAAATGATCAAAAAAGCTGTCAAAAAGCTGCGCACCAAGTACAGTGCGATGAGCAGTGGACTGTTGTTAACTAACAGTCATCGATCTCGCTGCTCTTCGGCTTTTTTACAGCTTTCTTGGTACCCTGTCACTAAACACCCACACTATACTATACTGTTTAATCCCTAAACCGCTGCTCCCGAACCCCGCCGCAACTCTAATAAATGTATTAACCCCTAAACCGCCACTCCTGGACCCCGCCGCAACTAAATAAACGTATTAACCCCTAAACCGCCACTCCTGGACCCAGCCGCAACTAAATAAACATATTAACCCCTAAACCGCCGCTCCCGGAGCCCACAGCCACCTACATTATGCATATTAACCCCTAATCTGCTGCCCCCTACACCGCCGCCACCTACATTATATTTATTAACCCCTAATCTGTCCCCCCTACACCGCCGCCACCTATATTATATTTATTAACCTCTAATCTGCCCCCCCTACACCGCCGCCACCTACCTACTTTTGTTAACCCCTAATCTGCCGCCCCAACGTCGCCACCACTATATTAAATTTATTAACCCCTAAACCTAAGTCTAACCCTAACCCTAACTCCCCCTAAATTAAATATAATTTAAATAAATCTAAATAAATATTACTATCATTAAATAAATTATTCCTATTTAAAACTAAATGCTTACCTATAAAATAAACACTAAGATAGCTACAATATAACTAATAGTTACATTGTAGCCATCTTAGGGTTTATATTTATTTTACATGCAACTTTGTATTTATTTTAACTAGGTACAATAGTTATTAAATAGTTATTAACTATTTAATAACTTCCTAGTTAAAATAAATGCAAATATACCTGTAAAATAAAACCTAACCTAAGTTACAATTACACCTAACACTATTGTATATATATATATATATATATATATATATATATATATATATATATATTTAAATTATATTTAAGTTAGGGGGTGTTAGGGTTAGGGTTAGACTTAGGTTTAGGGGTTAATAAATTTAATATAGTGGCGGTGACGTTGGGGGCGGCAGATTAGGGGTTAATAAATATAGGTAGGTGGCGGCGGTGTAGGGGGGGCAGATTAGGGGTTAATAAGTATAATGTATGTGGCGGCGGTATAGGGGGGCAGATTAGGGGTTAATAAGTATAATGTAGGTGGCAGCAGTGTAGGGGGGGCAGATTAGGGGTTAATAAGTATAATGTAGGTGTATTATCATTTTCGCTTTCTTCTCTTGGTATTCTTAGTTGAAAGCTAAACCTAGGTAGGCTCATATGCTAATTTCTTAGCCCATGAAGGCCGTCTCTTATTTGAATGAATTTTGACAACAAATTTGATAACTAGAGGGCGTTATTTCATGTGTGCCATATAGATAGCATTGTGCTCACGTCTGTGGAGTTACCTAGGAGTCAGCACTGATTGGATGAAATAAAGTCTGTCAAAAGAACTAAAATTAGGGGGCAGTCTGCCGAGGCTTAATTACAAGGTAATCACAGAGGTAAAAAGTATATTTATATAACCATGTTTGCAGTGCACAACTGGGGAATGGGTAATAAAGTGATTATCTATCTTTTTAAGCAATAACAATTCTGGTTTAGACTGTCCGTTTAAAAGGACATGTCAAGCAAAAGTACACTTTCATAATTTATATAGAACAAAAAAAAATCCAGTGTGATTTTATTATCAATTTTACATATTTATTTTCCTCTCCTTTGTTGTAGCTTGTCTGTCTTCAATAAACCATACTGGGGTAGGCTCAGGATAGTTCATGTGTCTTGAACACTATATGGCAGCAGTGCATGTAACACTGTTATACAAACAACCTTACAGTCCTCACCTCATGTTTCTCACCCTCCTACCTTTCTAAATTGTAAATTCCCACGGAAAATAGAGCCCTCTATTCCTCCTGTATTTGTTTGATAAATTGTGTCTTCTCTTACAAATTTTGTATCGTACTTTTATCATTTGTATCCATTAACAGCACTGCGGAATTTATTGGCACTTTATAAATAAAGTATAATAATATTAGTGTTATAGACAGTGCAGCCATACTACCAGTCACACATACATATTGGATGTCACCTATATAATGATAGATAAACTATCACTTTTTTTAAAAGTCTTCTTTATAGCTGTGCTTATAGCCATACAACTGTTATGGCAACTAGCTTGGTTTACTACATATTTTTATAGCTGAAGCTACGGAACTCAGAAGCTCCCTTTTCAAGTTGTTTGCATACCACTGATATGCAGATTGCTGTTACATAGTGCTCAGGATACATGCACACACCTGACCCTAATACAGTATCTCCTCATGGAAACAATTATATTTACAAAACCTGTTCTGCGATCATCTTTTTGAAGTGTTGTGGTTGTAATAACTGTTTTTCTGCATTGCTAGTGGTTTTGGTTTGATGTTCATTAAAGGGACAGTAAACACGTTTTAATTTCAAGACATTTCTGTTGTGTTACTATGGAATAACATATCAGCCAAGTCTTAATATTTTTTAAAACAAATTAACATCCCTTTTACTGCAATTATTTTTTAAAAGCAAAACTCCACTCGCAATTTGATTTATTTGGAGGAGCTAATCTGGGCTTTAGTCCACAGACAACAATGCTAGTCACTGTTGTGAAGGTAATAAATAAATAAATTGTTTTGGAGTTGTTATCAGATAAAGCCAATAAGGGACAGATATGTGGCAGGGCTATAGCCTTGAGAAGTCAGTAGGGTTCATTTCAAGGTCTGAGAAATGTGAAATGTATTGCAAAGTTGTTTCATTATGAAGAAAAAAATAAATAAAAATATATATATATATATATTAATATAGACTCAAATTAAAGGGTTAGGTATCTTTACTTTTAAAACATTATAAAAAGTTCCTAATCACATACGGCCAGATTCCGAGTTTTGCATTAGAGGCTATGCGGTGCTAACGAGCAGTTTTCTCTCACCGCTCACTTACATGCAGCTCTGGTATTACGGGTTTTTACAAATCTGGCTGTTAAAAGGCAAGAAGTGAACATTGAGCAAAATTGTGCTCCTTACCACACTCCAATACCAGCACTGCTTAAGTATATAATTACAAATATAATTACAATAAATCTAAATAAAAATTAATATTATTACCTATCGCCGCCACCTACCTACATTTATTAACCCCTAATCTGCCGTCCCCAACGTCGCCGCCACTATACTAAATGTATTAACCCCTAAACCTGTCTAACACCCCCTAACTTAAATATAATTACAATAAATATAAATAAAAAATAATATTATTACCTAAATAATTCCTATTTAAAACTAAATACTTACCTATAAAATAAACCCTAAGCTAGCTACAATATAACTAATAGTTACATTGTATCTAGCTTAGGGTTTATTTTTATTTTACAGGCAAGTTTGTATTTATTTTAACTAGGTAGAATAGTTATTAAATAGTTATTAACTATTTAATAACTACCTAGCTAAAATAAATACAAAAGTACCTGTAAAATAAAACCTAACCTAATAAACAAATTACAAGATATTTAAACTAATTACACCTAATCTAATAGCCCTATCAAAATAAAAATAAAGCCCCCCCAAAATAAAAAGGGCCTTTTGCGGGGCATTGCCCCAAAGTAATCAGCTCTTTCACCTGTAAAAAAAAATACAAACAACCCCCCTAACAGTAAAACCTACCACCCACACAACCAAAAAAAAATACAAACAACCCCCCTAACAGTAAAACCTACCACCCACACAACCAACCCCCTAAATAAAATACTATCTAAAAAAACCTAAGCTCCCCATTGCCCTGAAAAGGGCATTTGGATGGGCATTGCCCTTAAAAGGGCAGGTAGCTCTTTTGCAGCCCAAACCCTAATCTAAAAAATAAAACCCACCCAATACACCCTTAAAAAAAACTAACACTAACACCCTGAAGATCGACTTACTGTTCTGAAAACCGGACATCCATTCTCAAGGAAGCGGCAGAAGTCTTCATCCAACCGGGCCGAAGTCCTCAATGAAGCCAGGAGAAGTCTTCATCCAAGCTGGGCGAAGTGGTCCTCCAGACGGGCAGAAGTTCCAATCAGCCAATAGAATGTGAGCTCAATCCTATTGGCTGATTGGATCAGCCAATAGGATTGAACTTCAATCCTATTGGCTGATTGCATCAGCCAATAGGATTTTTTCTACCTTAATTCCGATTGGCTGATAGAATTCTATCAACCAATAGGAATCTAAGGGACGCCATCTTAGATGACGTCACTTAAAGGAACCGTCATTCAGTAAGAAGACTTCATTTGAAGAGAATGCTCCACGTCGGATGTCTTGAAGATGGACCCGCTCCGTGTCGGATGGATGAAGATAGAAGATGCTGTCTGGATGAAGACTTCTGCCCGTCTGGAGGACCACTTCGCCCAGCTTGGATGAAGACTTCTCCCGGCTTCGTTGAGGACTTCGGCCCGGTATAATAAAGTCTTCAGAACAGTAAGTCGATCTTCAGGGGATTAGTGTTAGGTTTTTTTAAGGGTGTATTGGGTGGGTTTTATTTTTTAGATTAGTGTTTGGGCCGCAAAAGAGCTAACTGCCCTTTTAAGGGCAATGCCCATCCAAATGCCCTTTTCAAGGCAATGGGGAGCTTAGGTTTTTTAGATAGTATTTTATTTGGGGGATTGGTTGTGTGGGTGGTGGGTTTTACTGTTGGGGGGGTTGTTTGTATTTTTTTTTACAGGTAAAAGAGCTGATTACTTTGGGTCAATGCCCTGCAAAAGGCCCTTTTAAGGGCTATTGGTAGTTTAGTTTAGACTAGGGTTTTTTTTTATTTTGAGGGGGCTTTTTTTATTTTGATAGGGCTATTAGATTAGGTGTAATTAGTTTAAATATCTTGTAATTTGTTTATTATTTTCTGTAATTTAGTGTTTGTTTTTTTTGTACTTTAGCTAATTTAATTTAATTTATTTAATTGTTGTTAATGTAGTTAATTTATTTAATTATAGTGTAGTGTTAGGTGTTATTGTAACTTAGGTTAGGTTTTATTTTACTGGTACTTTTGTATTTATTTTAGCTAGGTAGCTATTAAATAGTTAATAACTATTTAATAACTATTCTACCTAGTTAAAATAAATACAAACTTGCCTGTAAAATAAAAATAAACCCTAAGCTAGATACAATGTAACTATTAGTTATATTATAGCTAGCTTAAGGTTTATTTTACAGGTAAGTATTTAGTTTTAAATAGGAATTATTTAGGTATCAATATTATTTTTTATTTATATTTATTGTAATTATATTTAAGTTAGGGGGTGTTAGACAGGTTTAGGGGTTAATACATTTAGTATAGTGGCGGCGACGTTGGGGACGGCAGATTAGGGGTTAATAAATGTAGGTAGGTGGCGGCGATGTTAGGGACGGCAGATTAGGGGTTAATAATATTTAACTCGTGTTTGCGAGGCGGGAGTGCAGTGGTTTAGGGATTAATAAGTTTATTATAGTTGTGGCAATGTCCGGAGCGGCAGATTAGGGGTTAAAAAATTTATTTTAGTGTTTGCGATGCAGGAGGGCCTCGGTTTAGGGGTTAATAGGTAGTTTATTGGTGTTAGTGTACTTTTTAGCACTTTAGTTATGAGTTTTATGCTATGGCGTTGTAGTGTAAAACTCTTAACTACTGACTTTTAAATGCGTTAGGACTCTTGACGGGGTAGGGTGTACCGCTCACTTTTTGGCCTCCCAGGACAGACTCGTAATACCGGCGCTATGGAAGTCCCATAGAAAATAGACTTTACAAAGTTTATGTAAGTCGTTTTGCTATAATGCCAAAAAAGTGTGCGATGACCCTAAACCTGCAAGACTCGTAATACCAGCGGGTGTAAAAAAGCAGCGTTAGGACCTGTTAATGCTGCTTTTTTACCCTAATGCACAACTCGTAATCTAGCCGATAGTTAGTTTTATAGATTAAAACCTAGCAATTCTCACCTTGAAACGAAGCTTTTATATTTAGTAAAATTTTGTTTTAATTTTCCTTGTAAACTGCCGTAACGACCGCCCATAAATGTAGGCTGTATTTACACATAATGTATGCCATTCCCTCCTACAATGGCGCTACAGCACTGATCCCCTAATTAGCATATTTACATAACAGCAGTAGTAGACTTCTGCTGATATTACATTTAGAGGAAGCATTTTGTGCAGAGCTTGATATAAAAAAAAAAAAAAGACAGATCCCCTAAAAATTCTATTTCTGGTCGGAAATGCTCTGGTGTGCCGCTCCCACTCCTATCTCACGCACCTCTTGTTCGGCATCCAGCAAGGTGATGATATCCCGGCAGCTGAAAATCCAGGAGAGAGCATAGATACGTGCATGCGTTGCTTAAAGTTAATGTATATGCACATGCGGGGACGCCATCATAGTTCTACCTAAGTAGAACGCTGTAATTAGACTGCATAATGTACACAAAAAAGGGTTTGGCAGAATTTATATTTTCAGTTCCAATTTTCAGGAAAACGGTACAAGTTGGCTAATAGGTGTTATTTGATGGCTTGAACAACTAAATATGACATTTTAATTTTTTTTTATATTTTTTTGGGGGGTTACTATCCCTTTAATGCTTAAATATTTAGACGATTTTAATGAATATTTCTGAATTTTACATTTTTAAAATGTTTCACATATTGTAAAAAGTATTTTGACTCCTTAGCACCTAGGAGAGTGTACTGAAAAGTAGAGTTCATTAAAGGGACAGTCTACATCAGAATTTTTATTGTTTTAAAAGATAGATAATCCTTTATTACCCATTTCCCAGTTTTGCATAACTAACACAGTTATAATAATATACTTTTAACCTCTGTGATTATCTTGTATCTAAGCCTCTGCAAACTGCCCCTTTATTCAGTTCTTTTGACAGACTTGCAGTCTAGCCAATCAGTGCCTGCTCCCAGATAACTTCTCGTGCATGAGCACAGTGTAATCTATATGAAATACGTGAACTAACACCCTCTAGTGGTGAAAAACTGTTAAAATGCAATCTGAAAGAGGTGTGCTTCAAGGTCTAGGAAATTAGCATATGAACCTCCTAGGTTAAGCTTTCAACTAAGAATACCAAGAGAACAAAGCAAAATTGGTGATAAAAGTAAATTGGAAAATTGTTTAAAATTACATGCTCTATCTGAATCATGAAAGTTTATTTTGGCCTAGACTGTCCCTTTAATAACAACATACATCAAGCCAAAAGCCATTAATAGGCTCAATACGAACTGTGTGCAAAGTATAATTTTTTGGCTCTCACTGACTTGTAATCTGAAAAACAAGTCTGCTGCTTTACTTTGGCCAGAGCAATATAAAAAGAAACTGAAAGTGTGTACATTGCCAAATGGTGTTATCTTTTTGACAACCATAAACTCAGCCTACATGTATGTAAGTCATATGTGATCACCATAATCTGTTTTTTTTTTTTTAAATATGCAATCAATATAAATGTTTGATTATACTAAGCAGTAAAAGATTTCATTATCTGGAATATCAATAAAAAGTGAAATAGCATAATGTTAATACTTAATACTTTCCCCTAACCCTAATTCTGTCATCATTAACCAATATACACACAGTAGACAAGAGCTGGTGATAAAAACAGATCTATTTCAGGTTAGTTAAGTGACAAAACGATTAGCTACCCTCACGTTGTGTGATTTATGCATTCTCTACTACATATTTATGTTACCACATAAATAAATAGCTACACTTACATCCAGCTGACTTTGACATAAAAAGAACCTTAGATGATAATGATATAATTATTATGGTACACTGAGTATTTTAGTAGCCTAGAGGTAAATACCACCAAAGTGGTTAAACACCCAAATATCATGCTTCACACACATGTGAGATGATTGGAGCCAGACTTCTTCTCATCTAACTCTGACTAGGGGATTCTAAACCAATTTCTTCTGTTACAAGTCCAATCTTTACATGGAGACCACCGGGAGCAAAAAAAAAATTGTGACTTGGCAATTTACATATCAAAAAAAGACTTGTCTGAAAGCAAAAATCAACAAGTTAATAAAAGCATAAGTAAATCCTTCATTTCCAGGATTACTGTCTAGATTTTATTAGGGCAGACACAAGGTTGAGTGGTGATTATTGTTTTTTTTGTGTTGCTTTTTTGCAGTGTGAAGGGGCTTGACATTTCCATTACTCGGTGAATCTAAGTCATAACAATACAGTTCTTATACCTGAAGTCCACATCTGATTACCAGATGGGCTAAACTCATCTACTGGTACAACAAAGTGACCTCACACGTATATCTTCAAACACTACTATCTGCCCACAAAAATGCATTCCAAGAGCTACATCTGTATACATTTGCATTCTAAATTCTGGTTGTTATATATAATGTATGGTTTGTCACAGGATTATTCATCACAAGAGAAATGAATGCAGATCAGAGAGGCAAATCAAAAGCTAGCAGGATAGAGGTACAAATCAAACAAGCCTTTGTTACTGTCAATTGATACAAAGATATCATTTATTGAAAGCTGCAAACCAGCGAGGGACATTTAACTAAAAATTAAGTTGTTAAATTAAGTATAGTCGAACATTTTTTGCAGTGTATTTCATTATTTTTTTGCCTGCTTTTACTGTAGTTAAGAGAGGTTGAAGTGCATTTTGTGGAAGTCAGGACCATGAGCGTTCTACATGCTACAGAGTGACTGCTTAAATTCATATATATCTGTTGCTAAATGGACACAGCAAAGGAGCATAAAACACTGAGGAGTTTTTTCAAGGTGCCCCTGCACTGCAAAACAAATGTGGTAAAATGTCTTTGTATGTCTGTAGATTCTGTTGCATATAAATAAAATACTTAGATACTGCTTTGGGTTCCGTTTACAATGCAGTGAATGCTGCTATGGAGCTCTTGTGAGGCAGGCTCGCTCAAGAGAGGCTGCTTTCCACAATGTAAGAAGCATCCAAGCTCTGCTTCTTACCCTCTCAGCTACCTGTTCAAGGTCATTGATAGGTCGCTTGTGAGTAGAGGGCAGTGCTGCACAAGCAAATGCTTATGGAACAGCACATACAGTGTTTGCTGCCCATTGGTATAAAGCAACACAGAGAGGTTCCTAAGTCAGGGACCGTGCCCGCCCAGCACTTAGTACATGGGGCCCTGAATGAAAATACATTTAAAGGGACATTAAACATTTGGCTACAACTACAGTAGCATGGCCATTGATCACTATGCTACTGATTTCCTCCTGTGCCTGCATCTCTCTGTAAACCCCATTACAGAAGCCAGTGGGTAAAGCTCTGCAGCTTGTTACACAGAAGCCGTACACTTCCACCAATCAGTGATGCCACTGGATTTTTGACAGCTTTACCTTGCACTTTGGGTTTGTTTGCATAATAAAAAATAGAAGATTTTCATGTTTGCAGTTTTTTTTGTACACAGTTTAAAAGTCACATAGCATCTGTACAAATGCCCTCAGACACAATATAGAGCAATGCAGCTCTGGCTCTGTATTGTGCATGGTAAACAAAAAGATACAGAAGATGACGATATAACTGATCTGGGAATGTGCCCGCTAATGTCACAGGGTGCAAGAATACTTAAACTCCAGAAGGGTACTCCCACCTAGGGTTGCCACTTATGCCATGTTTTCCTGGACAGTTATGAGTTATACATGCTGCAGGGTGTGCAGGGTGGAACATGTGTTTTGCCTCTGGATATAACATGAATAGTGGTGCAGGACAGCAAAATACGTGTTAGTCCCTGCACACCCTGCAGCATGTATAATGCATAACTCATAACTGTCCAGGAAAATATGGCAGAGGTGGCAACTCTATCCCCACCCCATGTGAATATGCAGAGCCTTGGCAGCCAGCACTTGTAAAGGGTTAAAATAAGAGAATAGTTTTCAAGAAAATGTAAAAATATTACAAGGTTACTTGTAACTATGCTATTGTAATTGTACCAAGCAGTTTCATGTCCCTTTAAGCTAAACACTGTTCATCTAAAGGTATCCTATTCTAATATCTATTACTCATATCTGATGTCTATTGTTAAGCAATAATCCACAGACCCTATCAGCTATATTATGATAACTAATAAAGAATATGTGTGATGTGGTATCATAACTTGCATAGCCAATTCTTTAAGAAAACTATTTAAAACACCAGGCCTTTTTAATGTAAGAAATCCCTACCTCCTACATACACCTTTGTAGTCTAGAGAATGCTTTTAGCCTAGTCTAAGAAGATACTCCCATATAGCCTTTGAATGGCATATTAAAGGCCACACCCTTGTGACTTGGGCATAAATGGGGTGAACCAATTACTAGTCTCTCTCTCTCTCATATTTCTTTCCTCCTGCTGGAAGATGGCTCATTTTGGACAGAGAGACAAAGCACACATTACAAATTTGGCTAAGTATTCTACCTTCTTTTCTTGGGATAAATTAACTGTAATTTTTATATTTAGTTATTGGTGCTGGGGTTATGATAGATAGGGTTCCCCTGTAGAAATTAGACTAATTTGTTGTAAATATATGTGTATGTATATATATATATATATATAGCTGTATATGTATTTATTTTACCCCAACACATATCAGTTGATTCCTCATAAACTATTTGCAGTAATGAAGGACCTTCCAGTGTTCAGGCCACTGAATTGTACCTATTTAAGAGGGTTAGTCCCTCTTTCTGAGCTCTGTTTCACTGTCCCTTTGAGACAGCCATATGGCACTATTTTGCAGAATTTACCCTAGCCCCAACCATGGACCATCCAGACACACCCACAGATCAGCCAGACATATCCGTACCACCCAGACATGCCCATGATCCCACCAACAAACCACGGTGACACACCACCTCCCGAAATGCTCCACTTAACCTCCTGAGTCCGTAATATCCAGCCACAAATGTTGGAAGGTTTGACTGTTCATCTGACTTAGTTGCAATGGTTTAGTGTGTTTTACATTAAATTATATTTTGTTAGAGTTAAATAAAAATGAATCAGATTTAAAATCACATAAAAAATTAAATAAATTGTCTGTTTTACTTCATCTAAGTCTCTTTAGGACTAATACGATGAATATATTTCACTGCAAAAAAAATCAAACTGCACAAAACATTTACAGTTTATGAACTATTGCAACTAAAACCGCCTATTTAGCTGTCTTGGCACAAAGAGAGAATGGTTGTTTTGATGTGTCTGGTGCACATAGACGTAAATTTCACTGTCACATATTCATTCTTCTGAACGCACTAATTAGGTGATTATCTCAGAAAGGCTCCCTCTTGTAAGTGAATGCAGGTCTCAGATTAGTGACATGTTAATGGAGCTAACAAGTGGTCAGACCACTAGATTAAAGCAGAAACTGTTCACAGTCTCTCCAATTCCCATGTTGTTCTGTGCACCCTTTTCAGCAAGCATGGAGAGATAATGTGAGGCTGAGATTTAATTTATGAATTAGAATGAATGAAATGGTTATTTGAGAGTGACTGCAATGTTTATTTGCAGTAATTCGCAGCTTCAGTCCTCAGCAAGGTGTAAAAGTGTTTCTTGGGTTAATCAGTAATTATTATTTTAATGACTTGTCTGTATCATGCAGAGAGAACTGTCATGGAGTAACACTAGTTTTAAAAGCAGGCAGCGTGTAGCAGGAGTGTACACAATTTATAGTTGCCAACATCTGATTTTTTTTTTCCAGGGACACTTTATAGCTCAACCAATAAATAAGATCGTTATGGGATTATCTGTAATCTGCAGGTGATTCACAGATGCCAGTTTAACAAACTAAAATAATAGATTATTTTATTATTCTGCTATTCTAATGTGAAGTGCAAGAGACTCGGATTTTATAATATACAAACAAATATATGCACAAGACCAAAGACCCAATTCCCTAAAGCTTTCTGATCTGTCTAGACTATCTGGATGAGTAGCACCTACATTACAATATTTGGTAAGTATTACTACACAGCCAAGTCCACATCTCAGGGTAGACTTTTATAATGCAGGGCAGACTTCCATGATAATTACATCATGAGACTGATGGGAACAAAAATCACTGTCCTGAGACATTCAATTAAAAATGGGGATTTTTGGTGATATTTTTTTGGTAGTTTTTCCACTGTTCTAGAATCTATTGCAGGTGACACCCTGCTTGAGGAAAAATACCCTAAATTAAAAAAAAGATCAGAATTATAAAAACACTTGTATTTGTGATGAAAACCATAAAGGTACCAAAATAAAACATAATTAGAGGTTTACAATTCAATGCATTTTACCAGCCTGGCTCAGTAATCTGTCATTCTACTCAGGCAGAACGAAGCATGAGTGATACACATACATGATTACTTGTAGGTGAACTTGCTTTGTGGGGCAATATTTTATGTAATTCATTAGATATCAATCAAGAGATGGAGGACAGTTCATTAAAACAAATATATTTATTGAACTTCATTAAAAACATGGAAAAAGAGACGTATCTTTGGCAGAGTAGGCTGACACCTAAACTGGCTTACGTGTTTCGGCTGTTGCCGTAGTCATAGCCATAGGTGCTGGGACTACTCCCCCTTTACTCACTATGATATGCATCAGTATGTTCACTATATAGTTTTTGGATATTAAAGATATCCTTTACCTGTGACATGGGAAATTTATTTTTACAGGAACATTGGGTGTAGCTCCACACTTTAAACTTTTTCTATTCATTAGATATCCCCAGAAAGTGATTATTATCAGACTCCTAATTCACTGGATGACTAACCTACACATAAATAAACAAACTAACTTATATATACAACAAGTTGTGTTTTCGGATCCTTTCGTTTTTTCGGATCCATTCTTTACTCATATGCATTATTCTTTTCTAAACTTCAGAATAGAATAATGCATATGACTAAAGAATGGATCTGAAAAAACGAACAGATCTGAAAAAACTATTAACTTAACTAATTTGCCGAAACAATTTTTTTTCTAAAACTTAACTAATTTGCCGAAACGAAATTATTTATTTAAGTAATGAAAACTAAACAAAACAATTTTTTTAGCGACGCACATGTCTAATTTTCACCTGCATGCTGGCTAGTAGGTTTCCCATTGGACATGTATTTTTTTTTTTTAAATAGGTAGTTAGTTAATAATTGTAACTTTAATTTAGGTCTATTTTAATTATGTTAAAGTTAGGGGGTGTTAGGTTTAGGGGCTAATATAGTTTAATTTAGGTTGTTGCGATGTGGGGACCGGTGGTTTAGGAGTTAATAGGTTTAGTTAGTGTTGGCAATGTGGGTGTACGGCAGTTTAGGGGTTAATAGATTTAGTTAGTGCTGGTGATGTTTGGGAACCGCGGTTTAGGGGTTAATAGGGGTTAATAGATTTAGTTAGTGTCGGCGATGTTTGGCAACTGTGGTTTAGGGGTTAATAGCTTTAGTTTGTCGGCAATGTCGGGGAACTGCGGTTTACAGGTTTATAGGTTTAGATAGTTTTGGAGATGTTTGAGAACTTTGATTTAGGGGTTAATAGGTTTAGTTCGTGTTGGCGACGTTGGAGAACTGCGGTTTACAGGTTAATAGGTTTAGTTAGTTTTGGCGATGTTTGGGAACTGTGGTTTAGGGGTTAATAGGTTTAGTTAGTTTTGGCGATGTTTGGGAACAGCGGTTTAGGATTTAATAAGTTTAGTTTGTGTCTGCGATGTTTGGGAACTGAGATTTAAGGGTTAATAGGTTTAGTTAGTGTTGGCGATGTCGGGGAACTGCGGTTAAGGCGTTAATAGTCTTATTTAGTGATTTACTTAGTGTCGGCAATGTCGGGGAACTGCGATTTATTAATTTTTTGAATTTTTGGGGATTTTCCGATTCGGAAATTCGGATGCATTCGAATCTCAGAATCGGCCAAAATTTGTCCAAAAACTAAATTTGGCCGAAATGAAACGCACATGTCTAGGTAAAATACAAATCTCTTCTAACATTGTTGTGCTCCAATTATACTGCCTTTACCAATTAGCCTACAAGTTATAAGTGCCATCTGCCCCTTTACCAGTAAGGGCTCCATGTACTAAGCCGTCAATTCATCCGTCATTGTAGACGCGGATAAACTCGCCGTTACTCGCCGCGGGCGAAATGGTGTCCGCTGTCGCTATGTACTAATATTCCCCCAATAAATAGACAAGTCTAGCCCGCCGCGAGCAGTTGCGGATTGTTGATAAATTTGACGCCTCGCTCGCCGCGACTAAGCTGATGGTACTTAACTTTTAGTTGATTTGTCTGGCCAATTATTAACACGTGACATGCAAGGTGTCACGAACATCATAGTAGTCGCGGGAATAGAATTTTGCTCCTATAAAAGTTCAACTTATCTAAACAACTTTATTATTGTTCAAAATTTTTTGAAGAGTGATAACAGAGCGTTATTTTTGTAATATTTATTTACAATTTGGATATGGCTTCATCTGGATCTGATAATATATAAATATTAATATAAAAATAATTATAAAGATTGACAACTAACAATACAAATTTAAATAGATTACTCTTTAATTACAGTCGACAAATTGGGCGCAATTTATGTACATGGAAATGAGAGACAAATTAGACGCCAGTTATGCTGTAAGTACAATGCTGATATTACTGCCTTTTATATATGTCTAGACTGGCGTCTAGATTGACTTTCCTATTGTTTTGTACCTTGCCCGCCACCTAAAAGGTGGCGAGGCAAAAATAGCGAGGTGGGAGCGGAAATTGTAGCGAGCGGACAAATAGATTTTTTAGTACATTCGTTTTTTGGCGAGTTGGTGGTCAAATGTGTCTAATTACAGTGAAAAATGGAGCAGTAGCGAGGTTTGGCGGATAAGTACGCTCGCAATTTTAAAGATGCGCGTTTTAACACAATTGACGGCTTTGTACATATCAGTTTGCGAGTTTTGACGCGAGATTTGTTGCGGGTAGCTCGCTGACTGCTTAGTACATGGAGCCCTAAGTCTTAAAACTGAAAGTGCAAACTGATTTGTTATTGTTAACCATTTAACTTAGGCTGTAATTTTCAACCTGGTTTTCTACCAGTCAAACTGACACATACATATGCTATCCTAATTCTAAGCTTTACATGCAGGTCTTCTGCCATGTTAGCCTTCCACTCACTACAAATGCTCTGTTGTTGCATTTATAAGCATGCTAGATACATATACACCCATCGGTTTTCAAATATGTGCCAGAAATGTCAATATCTGCACAATTTTACTGCAAGTATCTAGCTGTTCTCCAACTTGGTACTGTGGCACTCCACATATATCATTGCACAAGCATTTCACCAGAAATACCACCCCTTTTTTTATTATCATACATTTACATTTATATTTTTAGGTGAGGCGATGGTATTGATGTTTTTAATATGGATTGGTGTATAGCAGTCATATGATAGCAAAGGGGTGTGTTTTGGTTGATTGGTTCACATGGGGGGTGTATCTGGCTTTGTTTGGAGAGTATTTACGACTTAATATGAGAGGGGTTAAGATTGTCTAAAGAAGGGACACTGTGTGGTCCCGAAATGTTACAATTTGCTAACTAATAAAGATATAACCAAGGTTGGCTAACGTTCAGGGAGAGCTTACTGATGATTGTTTGTATAAGCCTGTTGAATAGCACCCTGGCATTTGAAGAACAATGGTGAGAGTGCATTTGTATTGGAACTCTATGCACCTCTATCACATTTCCCTACATTAAACTCCCTCCCCAGTATTAATTTTGATGGCAAATTTTGATTTAGTCTTAGTTTTAGTCTTTTGACTAAAATTCTATTTTAGTTTTAGTTGTATTTTAGTCATCTGAATTATTTTAGTTTTAGTCTAGTTTTAGTTGACTAAATCTCCAGTAGATTTCGGTCGACTAAATCGATTAGTTAAACTATAATGCATTATTAAAGTATTTCTCTATAATTTGCAAACTCATTATACTGTATACTCCAGGAGTAAACATAACACCTGTTATTATTTATGGTATTAAGGTTTAAACATGCAATACAGACACAGATTTAGCCGTGATATATAACATCTTTATTAAACTTAAAAAAAAAAAAAAAAAAAAAACACAATCCTAATCTTAAATATCAGGAACATGAGATTCAGGCATACCTGGACTTAAGTCCTATCACTCTCCAAAAAAGAAAAGACGCTAAATTCATTACATCTATTCTACAAAAACACAATATAAAGTATTGTTGGGGGTATCCTTTGGCTCTCATCGTATCACTTGAGGGCAAAACTTAGATCTACAGAACAGTGAATGACCTGGACTCTTTTTCCAAAGGTATGAACCTTGCAATTCCAATACCATCAATACAGGATAATACAACTGCTGCAAGTGGGATGTCATCTCGTCCGAAAGAGAGGAGATCAGAATGGGCCACTGTTCAACACAGGAAAAGACCTCCTAGACAGATGAACTCAAACTCAGCTCCCAATTCTGATTCCATCACATGATTCCACGAAAGACTTAAGGTTGATTCTCACAAAGACTAACTGCCTATAGTTGGGCGGACTATATCCTTTACGTAATTCTCTGGCGAGAAAAAGGAAAGAAAATGTTTTTGTTTGCTGTTCTTATGTTTATAGTGCTTTTTGGTTGTTCTGTTTTTTGTGTTTTTTTTTATGTTTTTCTCCTTTAGATATACGTTGCATACTCTATGGACAGCGTTTAGCAGAAATGTCTTCAGGTTTTGACACTATATCTAATGCTTATTAGTTGAGACAAAATAGTAGTGAAGTCAAGGTAGAAAGCCAATTTACCTCAAATATTAGAGAGATGTGATTGAGTATTTTATGCGTGTAATTTCCATATATCTGAAGATAGATATCTCATTCTCAAGGTTTAGTTAATATTATGTGATTTTTCCGTTACGGTGTTTGACCAATATAAATTGATCTAACTTAGTAATAACCTATGTTTAATGAAGGCTTTGTTGGAGCATTATCTCTTAGCTCCCCTCAATGATAACAGAATCTCTGGTACCCAACCCTTGTTTCTACAATTTGTTTATGTATCCCTTTTTTTGCTTTGTCGAACCTTTTTTACTCTTTACTCTTTTTTCATTCTCTGATTGTCATTATATGATAGCTTATAGTAACTGGAACAACACTTCATATAATAGATCTACATTTAGTAAAATAAGAACCTTACACCCACCCACCCTTCTTTATGACAGATAAACAATTTAACCAAATTCGGATAATTTCTATTAATGCCAAAGGCCTAAATTCTCCCTTCGAGAGAACTTCAACCCTCTCTGATTTTAAACAACATAAAAGTGACATAGTTATGCTTCAAGAGACGCATTTTAAAAGAGGTAGGGAACCACAAACTTATAAATTTAAATTTGGCCAATGCTTCTACTATTCCAATACAACTAAGAAAAATGGGGTTGGGATTTTGATTAAAAAAAATATTCCCTTTCAGGTAATTTCTACCCACAAAGACAAGGAGGGAAGATTCTTAGCTGTTACAGGTAAACTGTATGGTAAGCTTGTAACTTTAGTTTGTATATATGCACCAAACACACAACAATACCTATTCTTCAAGACAATAACAAATAGATTGCTTGACAACGCAAAGGGAGCTTTGATTATAGGAGGTGACCTCAATGTCCCACTTGAACTCCACATTGATTGCTCTGCACACTCATTGTCTATCCCATCCAAACGAATAACAGCAATAAAACAGAATATGAGGGACTTAGCAATACATGACGTGTGGAGAGCACTTAACCCATTAACAAAAGACTATACATTTTACTCTGCACCGCACAAGTTATACTCTAGGATTGACTATCTGTTTATGGATGTCACTAGTTTCTCATACATAATTCAAATGAAGACCCTAACATGCACATGGTCAGATCATTCCTTTATGAGTTGCAGTCTAAACTGGCCTAATATTTCCAAAAAAACATTTAATTGGAAATTTGATCCCTCCCTATTAGAAGACCCATTAATAAATGAAAAATTGGGGAAATCTTAAGCTGAATATTTTGAACTAAACTCATCTCCACAAATGGATGAAAGAGTTGTGTGGGAGGCACATAAAAGTGTCATTAGAGGTGAATGTATTAGCCATAAAAGCTTTCAAGTTAAGCAACAAAGAGCTAGACTAGATGCAACACTAAAGCAAATCACCGCTTTAGAATCTAAGCACAAACAGAACCCAGATGATGAACCTGTCTATACTGAACTCTGTAATAAAAGACAAGAAATGAACTCCCAACTTCTACACAGATATAAGCAAAAGGCCCTTCGCCTTAGACAAGTTTATTTTGATAGCAACAATAAGAGTGGCAGATTTTTAGCTAGGAAACTACGTAGATGAACAAATAGATCTTTTGTCATGTCAATTAAAAATACGAAAGGTATCACATGTTCCAACACCACTTCTATAGGTAACGCATTCAGGGAGTACTTCGAAAGTCTGTATAATTTGAAAGATTCCGATCCCATAGCCGCTATGCATGATGATTCTTTTAGTTCCCATATCAAGAGATATTTAGATAACTTACAGATTCACACCTTATCAAAAGAACAGCAAGAACAATTAGATAGACCAATTCAAGTTGAGGAAGTTATTAATATCAACAAACATTTACCTAATGGTAAAGCGCCAGGACCAGATGGTTTCAACAATTTATATTATAAAAGCTTTCAACCCATAATTGCCCCTCAGCTATGCAAATTGTACAATGTTATAAATGAAGCCATTCCCTTTTTGCAACAATCACTGGAGGCCACAATAGTACTACTACCCAAAGCTGGGAAACCTACAGACATGGTTACGAACTATAGACCAATTTCATTATTGAATAATGACTCAAAGATCTTTGCCAAGATATTGGCAAATAGAATAAGCCATATTTTGCCCCACTTGATACATGGGGATCAAGTTGGTTTTGTTATAAATAGGGAGGCAAAAGATAACACAACCTGTTCCCTTCATTTAATTCAGCATGCGCTTTCTTCTGATTCACAAATAGTACTTGTATCCACAGACGCTGAGAAAGCGTTCGATCGGGTAGATTGGACGTTTTTGCACCAAATTTTGGAGAGATTTGGATTTGGCAAGGGTATTTTGGGGAAAATCTTTGCATTATATAACGACCCAAGTGCGCGTATTCTGGTAAATGGAGATCTCTCTGCCCCCTTCTATATTAAAAACGGCACCAGACAGGGATGCCCCCTATCCCCCCTACTATTTGCATGCGCTATAGAAATATTGGCAATAAAAATCAGGGAAAATAAAAACATCGGCGGGCTAAACCTTCGGAACCATATTTATAAACTTTCGCTATTCGCGGATGACATACTGTTTACATTGTCATCACCTAGTCAGTCAATCCCTGAACTAATGAAAGAACTTCATGATTTCAGAATTATATCCAACTTTCTAATTAATCAGTCAAAATCTAAAATCATGAACATTAACTTGTCTCAGGAAGAACTTCATTTTACAAAACAAATCTGCCCCTTTCGTTGGCTATCATCTTCTATTAAATACCTAGGGATTTTTTTGACTCATAAACAGACTGACTTACTAGCTCTTAATTATGACACTCTTAAAAAGAACATTGTAGCAGACTTAAGTTCTTGGAGATCTAAGCACCTTAGCTGACTAGGAAGAATGGGAACAATCACTATGAACATTTTGCCCAGACTTTTGTACGTTTTCCAGACAGTACCAATCCCCCTCCCTCCATTTTATATACCCTCTCTACAGAGAATAATTAATGATTATATATGGGATAGGAAACATCCCAGAATTAATAGAAAGTTAATGACTCTCCCTAAAGAGTCGGGGGGATTGGGAGTTCCAGATCAAGAGAAATATAGACAGGCGACCTTCCTACAGCGGGTGGTAGATTAGAACACTAATTATCTTGATAAAATCTGGGTGAGGATTGAACACCAGATGCATCAGAGTTCTCATTTGGGTTCTTTGTGTTGGCTAGTTGATTCTGAGAGTCAGCTGAGAACGGTTGGTAATTATATTACAGAGGAGACATACAAAATGTGGAATAGGTTATTAGTAAAATATCCCATGCTATCTTCTGTACCCTTCCCATTGACCCCCTTGCTGGGAAACTTGGAGTTCCCTCCAGGAATAGGAATAGCTAATTTAGACCACCTGGACAGACGGAGCAATCTACCGTTCTTTGTTTTATCAGAAGGAGGCAAAATGCACACAAGGTAGACGATGACTTACAGTTATTTAATAATTGTTTTTTCTATTTGTAAGCACACTCTTTTCTTCAGAACCACAAAGGAAAAAATAATCTGTTAAGATCCCCTACCAATTTTGAGAAATTGTGCATGACTACACAGCCACTTAGACACACTCTATCAATCATATACCAAATGTTGCAACAGGTGCCATTAGGTCTAGAACACCATTATATTAAAAAATGGGAATCGGAATTGAATCTTAGTATCTCCCCAAAGGAGAAGCACATGATATTTAAAAGGACAATGAAAGCGTCTACATCCGCTAGGATATTAGAGGTTAATTTTAAAATACTACACCGTTGGTACTATACTCCAACACGTTTAAAGACACTATACCCACAATGGTTGGATTTGTGCTGGCGTTGTGAAAGAGAGAGAGGCAATATGGGACATATATGGTGGCTCTGTCTAAACATCTCTCCCTTTTGGAGAGATGTTATAAGTCAAACGGAAAAGATGTTGGGAATCAATATTCCGCAAGACCTGTTGGTCTGGCTCCTAAATAAACCTCCCAGGTGGCTATTGGCAACACATTTGGCCATATTTCAAATAGCTTCCAATAGAGCAAAGACAATTATTGCACAATTTTGGAAACAATCCAAAATCCCAAACATTGCACAGTGGATTGACACAATGCATAAGACTATTCAATTAGAGGAATACCACTATATGAAATCATCACGCACAGATTTCTTTCAAGGGATTCTTTTTATTTGGGAAGATTATATACATAACAAATATGGTAACTGAACATGGAGCCTGAGTTCCATGAACTAAATGACAATTCTTTTCTTCTCTTCTTTCTTTTTCTTCTTTCTTCCTTCAGGTCTCTCTTCTGTAAAATTAAAAAATTGATGAGGGTATGGTTTCAGTTAATGGTCATGTTTCTATTTACCATGTTATGTTGTAAATCTGCTTAATTGTGACATGATCTTGACCATGTATTATGATTAAGTGTATGATTTGTTCTACCTCAATAAAAATATTTTAAAAAAAATTCCGTCATAAAACAATTGAGCAAACTGAAAGCTGTGTCCTTAAAGGGTTAAAATATAAAAAAACAAACTGTAAACTGTATTGGCTGTAACGCCATTGCACATATTACCCAATATAAACACTTTAACAGTTCTCTGTTAATAATTAAATTAAAGAATTAATGTTTCTGCTAGCACAGGCACAGCATAACTTAAACCCATACTCGTAGGTTATGCTTATTTCTATAGGAAGAATCAATTGATTGTTCACAGATTCACAAAAAATGTTAGCAATGAAATTAACACTGCTCTAGAACTTCCAAACTCATTATATACTCCTAGAGTAAAGGTCAGTGTTTTGCAGCGTCTATCAGCGGATCCCCCGCTTGATTCAATCTACCCCAGAAGACGAAACGTTATGGGAGCAATTCGTAAGGGAGGAGCGGCCGCGTGAAAAAAGACAGGTATCTATATGAACTGTTATCCGTAACTAACTCAGCTTGTCAGCACGGTATACCTGTGAAAAAGATGCGGAGATGTACAGCTCCCCTTTAAATAAGCTCTAACGTACTACATTAGCGTGACGAACAGGGGTATAGATTTGACTCGCCTGGCTTTGAGACTATTTGGGGACGGTTTCCCTTCCTTTGGATTAAAAATAATATGCATTTACTTTAAATGACACTTAATCCTTTGATTTCTGGTGCACCAGATTAACTCTCGGCCAGTGTGTTTCACATGTGCTATTATGGGATCCCCTGTATGAATGTGATGTGAATGATTGAATGTATGATTATATTTTTTATTATTAAACTTTTTCTATTTTTGACTTAATGAATCTCTAGTGTGCTTTTTTATTAGACAGTTGTGCTGATTTTGCCTAGACTTTTAGAAACTCCTTATTGTGGGGTTTCTACTTCCTTTTCTATGTTGTTATATATCCATTTTTCTAGGAAGCACCTGTATACTTTTGTATTCCTTACTAGAGTGCAACTCGCTTGCTTGTTGTTTTTGTTGAAAGGTTTATTAACCTGTTTTTATTTATGGTATTAAGGTTTGAACATGCAATACAGATTTAACAGATTTAACTGTTGTGGTATATAACATCAGATATCAATATACAGACGTTTGTAGAATGGTATAACAAACTGACTGAAAATGGTAGAACAACTAAAGGAAATAATCAGAATGAGTTACTCCCCTTAGAATAAACCCCAGCCATCCCTCAGTTTTTTACCAGCCAGACTGTCAGATAGATATTGTGTTCGGTAATAGGGGGCGCAGGTTCAGGGGTGTTTCTTTGTCAAACGTGCTGAACCTTCTCCAACTCCTAAGAATAAAACTCCTTTGTTTCCCGAAAGTAAGACTCCTCTGTTACACTAGGAGTAAGAAACTTCCATGATGTATGTATACACTGTGAGATATATAAGTGCAGTAAACTCACAGGTTAAGTATCCAGGTGTCAGTGATGTCGGATAGAAAAAAAACAACAGTCCTCTCATAAGAACAGTGTTTTATTTTTAAAACAGCTCAACGCGTTTCTACGCACACAGGCGTCTTTTTCAAGAGCAAATCTCATCTTAGAAATTGTCTCACTACCTTAAACTAAATCTCTCCAAAACTGAGCTCTTTTTTCCCCTCTTCTTCCAAAATCTCTTCCGCCATTTTTCTATAACTGACGATAACTCCATCATTACCCTTACTCCACATGCCTGATGTCTTGGGGTCACACTTGACTTTTTCTTTCATTCCTCACATTCATTCTTTTGCCAATTCTTGCCGCTTTGACCTTTAAAATATCTCTAAAATTAGACATTTCCTTACACAAAAAAACAACTAAGATTTTAATCCACTCTATCATCCTTTCCGCCTTGATTACTGCACCTCCATCCTCTCTGCGCTCCCTAGCTGCCGTCTAGCTCCTTTACAATCTATAATGAATGCCTTTACAAAGCTTGTCTTACTTACATGTCACTCTTCATCTGCTGCACCTCTCTGCCAATCCCTTCACTGGCTTTCTATAGGCTCCAAAATGAAACACAAAATTCTGACTCAGACATACCAGGTCCTCAACTGCACTGCTCTCCCTATATCTCTGAAGTTGTCTCCAGATACTCTCCCTCATCCCTTTTACTCTGCTCACTACCTCCTCCTCTCTTGTTACCTCATATTTCTGTCTACAGGACTTCTCCAGATTGGCCCCTATCTTGTGGAACTTTCTGCCTCGCTCCATAAAATTCTCCCTAGTTTTGAAAGTATCAAACACTCCCTAAATACTCTACTGTTCAGGGATGCATACAACCTACCCTAACCTTTCCTAACCTAAGTTCCTCTCCTCCTTTGTTATCCCCTTAAAAACCCTTAGCATGTAAGCCTATGAGCCCAGCTGTTTGTAGATCACCATCTTAAGAGCTGACAACAACAGTGTAAATCTCGGCAGTGCCCTCTACCCACTTGATCCCTATAAATGTTACCTGCATATCATGCCTATTTTTATAGTGCGGCGGAATCTGTTGGTGCTCTACAAATAACTGCTAATAATAATATAATGTGTGTGCAACACTTTACTTCAGGTCTCAAGGTGCGCTTAATATTCTAGCTCATTTTCGGTATGTGCTTGAAAGCAAACTATAACTTTCAACTTGTAATACCAGCGCATATTAGCGCAGTCACGATATCCATTGAAAATATAGGTTGCGCTCGAGCAAAGTTAGTGCGCTTTACCATGGACTTGTAAAATGATTAGCCCACCGCTTGTAACCTAGCCCCTTGTAATCACAAGACCTTACTGTCTTACTATAGTATAACACATCAGCCAAGTCTAGAAAGTTTTAAAACAAATCTCAAATCTTGTTTGCTGTCACTGTTTTTCAATAGCGAAACTCCACTCACCACTTATTTTGAGGAGCCAATCATGGCTTGAGTCTGCAGACTAGCCTACGGTCATTATGCTAATATAAAGGGAATTGTTTTTCAGTTATTGTCTGCTGAAGCCAGGTAGAAACAGATATGCAGCAGGGTAGTCTTGAGAAGTCTGCAGTGTGCTGATGCAGTTCTGAGAGTTAGAAAATCCACTATTTAGAGCTAAATTATATGATAGGGAGACTAAATAAATAATTAAAATATATTGTGAAGTATTATTATGCATAACTAAACATTTTGGGCTAGATTACAAGTGGAGCATTAAATTATCGCGCACCGCAAACAGGCAAATTTTCCCATTTGCGGGCGTGCCATAATTAATTAGCCATTACAAGTGGCTGGTTATTGCTTCCACAAGCTCACTGTAGCAATATTACCAGCGTGCTCTGGTAATACACAGTGGAGCGCAAATATCGCTTTCATGAAATCGATATTTAGCGCTCCACTTGTAATCTGACCCTTTATATTATAATCTCAAAATGTTAACTGTCAATGTTCTTCAGATGTTCAATTCCATAAAGATTGATGTCAGTGTAGTTAGAAAACTAAAAACAAAGGTTTCGGATTCCACTCCAAGTGAATTTAAAAACAGTCTTTATTGGTGCATTTAAAAGACATCATGGCTGAGGTTGCAGCTGTAATAGAGCATGAAGAAAAGTGGATAACACATCTGTAGCAACCCTGATCTTCCTTGCTAGGTACTGGGCAATAACAACATGCAAACTGTAAGAGAGTAAGGTTTGACATTGCAGTTTGAACACATAGGGCGAGATTACATATGCGGCATAAATTTCAGAGCAACTGCTGAAACCCCCGTCGCCCATAAGTTCACCTTACACATCGGGTGAATCACATAGACGGCGCCGGCAGATGCTATACTGCCGTAAGTTGAACAAACTGTCAATGTTTAGAAATGTGCGCAAATACACATTTCTGCCGTCGCCAGTGATTTACGTACCAGCGCGTAAATTTTAAAAAACATGTAAAAATCAAAACCGTCTAAAAAAATTAAACCGATTATTTAATTAATTAATTTAATGTCAAAACCCCTCCGATCCGCCATCGCCCCACATCGCAAACTACCTAATAAAAGTTTTAACCCCTAATCCATCAACCCCCCACATCGCAAAGTATCTAATTAACCTATTAACACCGAAACTGCCAACCCCCACACCGCAATCTACCTAATAACAGTATTAGCCCCTAATCCGCCAACCCCCCACAATGCAAAGTATTAATCTAATAACTAAGCCCCCTAACCTAACACCCCCTAAATGAACCCCAATTAAATTACAAAATACTATCTACATTAAAAATTAATTAAAAATTACAACAACAAAAACCTAAATTAGTAAAAAAAAATCTAACATTACATTAAAATAAAAAAACCTAACATTACAAAAAAAGCTTAGATTACAAAAAAACCCAAAAAACTAACATTACAGAAAATAACAAACGAAATTATCCAAAATAAAAAAAGTTACTCATAATCTATTACCCACTTAAAAACAAAAAAGCCAACCCAAAATAAAAAAACCTAATTTGACAATAAACTACCAATAGCCTAACAGCTCTTTCTCTTGTTAAGTGTATCCAGTCCACGGATCATCCATTACTTATGGAATATATTCTCCTTCCCAACAGGAAGTTGCAAGAGTCCACCCACAGCAAAGCTGCTATATAGCTCCTCCCCTAACTGCCATACTCAGTCATTCTCTTGCAAGCCTCAACATAGATAGGAGGTTGTGAGAGTCTGTGGTTTTTTATACTTAGTTTATTCTTCAATCAAAAGTTTGTTATTTTTAAATGGCACCGGAGTGTGCTGTTTATCTCAGGCAGTATTTGGAAGAAGAATCTGCCTGCGTTTTTCTATGATCTTAGCAGACGTAACTAAGATCCATTTGCTGTTCTCACACATTCTGAGGAGTGAGGTACTTCAGAGGGGGAATGGCGTGCAGGTTTTCCTGCAGTTAAGGTATGTGCAGTAAAATATTTTTCTAGGAATGGAATTGACTAAGAAAATACTGCTGATACCGAAGTAATGTAAGTAAAGCCTTAAATGCAGTAAAAGCGACTGGTATCAGGCTTATTAATAGAGATACATACTCTTGTAAAAATGTGTTTTAAAACGTTTGCTGGCATGTTTAATCGTTTTTTAACATATGTTTGGTGATAAAACTTATTGGGGCCTAAGTTTTTTCCACACGGCTGGCTTAAATTTTGCATAGAAACAGTTAACTGAAGCTTCCCACTGTTGTAATATGAGTGGGAAGGGCCTAATTTAGCGCTTTTTTGCGCAGTTAAAATTACAAAATGAATCATCCAGATTCCCTCAGCAGTCCCATGAATACTACAGGACATTTCTAAAGGGCTAAAAAGACTTCCAAAATCATTTATAGGGAAGGTAATCCACAGCTCTGCTGTGGCAGTTTGTTGTGTCTGTTTTTAAAAACGTCTATGTCGTTTTTTTTTTTTATCAGTTTTTTGCATTAAGGGGTTAATCATCCATTTGCAAGTGGGTGCAATGCTCTGTGAACTTATTACATATACTGTAAAAATTTGTTTCTCATTATTAGTCTGTTCTAACATGTCTGACATAGAGGAAGCTCTGTGTTCATTATGTTTTAAAGCCATGGTGGAACCCCATCTTAGAATGTGTACCAGATGTACTGATTTCATGTTAAACAATAAAGATCATTTGTTGTCTTTAAAAACATTATCACCAGAGGATTCTGTCGTGGGGGTAGTTATGCCGACTAACTCTCCCCACGTGTCAGACCTCTTGACTCCCGCTTTAGGGACTCACGCTGAAATGGCGCCAAGTACATCAAGGGCACCCATAGCGTTTATTTTACCAGGGGATTCTGTCGAGGGGAAAGTTATGCCGACTAACTCTCCCCACGTGTCAGACCCTTCGACTCCCGCTTCAGGGACTCTCGCTCAAATGGCGCCAAGTACATCAAGGGCGTCCATAGCGTTTATTTTACAAGACATGGCAAAGGTGGTGAATAATACTCTGGCAGCAGTATTAGTCAGACTACCTGAAATTAAAGGAAAGCAGATAGCTCTGGGGGTAGATACAGAGCATACAGACGCTTTAAGAACCATGTATGATACTACCTCACAATATGCTTAGTCTGTGAGTGATTTTTTTTTTTTACTCAGGGAAGATGATTTAACCTGATTCTGATATTTCTACATTTAAAATTTATGCTTGAGAACCTCCACTTGTTGCTCAGGGAGGCTTTGGCTGCCCTGAATGAATGTGTACAATCGCAGGGCCAGAGAAATTGTGTAGACTGGATAAATAATATGCAGTGCCGGTGTGTACTGATGTTTTTCCAATACCTAAAGAGGTTTATTAAAAAATTTTTAATAAGGAATGGGATAGACCAGGTGTGCCGTTCTCTTCCCCTCCTATTTTTTAGAAGAATGTTTTCTAATAGTTACGACCACACGGGACTTCTGGCAGACAGTTCCTAAGGTGGAGAGAAGAGTTTCTACTCTAGCTAGGCGTACCACTACCTCTGGCGAGGACAGTTGTGCTTTTTAGATCCAATGGATAAAAAATGTTTATTCAACAGGGTTTTATCCTGCAGCCCCTTGCATACATTGCTTCTGTCACTGCTGCTGCGGCGTTCTGGGTTGAGTCTCTTGATGAGGCTTTACAGTTAGCGACTCCATTGGATGAATATATTTGACAAGCTTATGCTAGCCAATTCCTTTGTTTTCTGATGCCTTTGTTCATTTGACTAGACTAACGGCTAAGAATTCTGTTTTTTACTATACTGGCGCGCAGAGCGCTATGGCTTATATCATGGTCAGCTGTCGTGACTTTAATAAATAAGCTACTTAACTTCCCTTCAAGGGGCAGACCCTATTCGGGCCTGGTTTGAAGGAGATTATTGCTTATATCACTGGAGGAAAAGGTCATGCCCTTCCTCAGGATAGGTCCAAATCAAGGGCCAAGAAAGGTCTAATTTTCGTGCCTTTTAAAACTTCAGGGCAGGTGTGGCATCCACTTCCTCTAAGGCAAAACAAGAGGGAATTTTTGCTCAGTCCAAGGCGGTCTGGAGACAATCGGACCTGGAACAAAGATAAGCAGGCCAAGGAGCCTGCTGCTGCCTCTAAGGCAGCATGAAGGAACGGACCCCTATCCGGTAACGGATCCTATAGGGGGCAGATTTTCATTCTTCGCCCAGGCGTGGGCAAGAGATGCCCAGGATCCCTAGGCATTGGAATTTATATCCCAGAGATATCTTCTGGATTTTCAAAGATTCCCCCCCAAAAAAGGGGAGATTTCGCCTTTCCAATTATCTGCAAACCAGATAAAGAAGGAGGCATTCTTACATTGTGTACGAGATCCATCCAGTTCCAAGAGAGGAACAGGGACAGAGTTTTTACTCAAATCTGTTTGTGCTTCCCAAGGAGAAGGAACCTTCAGACCTATTTTGGATCTAAAGATCTTAAACAAATTCCTCAGAATTCCGTCTTTTAAGATGGAAACTATTCGTACCATCTTAACTATGATCCAGGAGAGTCAATAGAGGACTACAATGGATTTGAAGGATGTTTATCCTCACATTGTGATGCATAAAGATCACCATCGTTTTTCAGGTTTGCCTTTCTAGACAGGCATTACCAGTTTGTAGCTCTTTCCGTTGGGATATCTACAGCCCCAAGAATTTTTATGGAGGTTCTGGGGTCACTTTGGCGGTCCTTAGGCCGCGGGGCATAGAAGTAGCCCCTTATTTAGACGACATCCTGATACAGGCGTCAAACATCCAAATTGCCAAGTCTCATACGGACGTAGTACTGGCATTTCTGAGATCACATGGGTGGAAAGTGAACAAGGAAAGAGTTCTCTATCCCCAATCTCAAGGGTTTCCCTCTTAGGGACTCTGATAGATTCTGTAGAAATGAAAATTTACTTGACGGAGTCCAGGTTGTCAAAGTTTCTAAATTTCTGCCGTGTTTTTCATTCCATCCGCGTCCTTCGGTGGCTCAGTACATGAATGAAATCGGCTTAATGGTAGCGGCAAGGGACATAGTACCGTTTGCACGTCTACATTTCAGACCGCTGCAACTATGCATGCTCAGTCAGAGGAACGGGGATTACACAGGTTTGTCCCCCTGTTAAACCTGGACCAAGAGACCAGAGATTCTCTGGTGACTATGTCGGGTCCATCTGTCCAAGGGTATGACCTTCCGCAGGTCAGATGGGACAATTGTTACAATAGATGCCAGCCTTTTAGGTTGGGATGCAGTCTGGAACTCCCTGGAGGCTCAGGGATAGTGGACTTAGGAGGAGACCCTCCTTCTAATAAATATTCTGGAACTGGGAGTGATATTCCATGCTCTTGAGACTTGGCCTCAGTTAGCAACTCTGAGGTACATCATATTCAGTCGGACAATATACACGACTTTGGTTTACATCAGCCATCAAGGGGGAACAGAAGTTCCCTAGCGATGTTAGACGTCTTACAATAATTCACTGGACAGAGACTCACTCTTGTCTATCAGCTATCCATATCCCAGGTGTTGAGAACTGGGAGGTGGTTTTTCTAAGTCGTCAGACTTTTCTTCCGGGGGAGTGGGATTTCCTCCGGAGGTCAAGACCAAGCAGGAGAGGGCTTTGGTGTTTTTGTCAGCGCCTGCGTAGCCACGCAGGACCTGGTATGCAGATCTGGTGGACATGTCATCCTTTCCATCACGGTCTCTGCTTCTGAGACAGGTCCCTCTACCTCAGGGTCCTTTCAACCATCTAAATAGAATCAATCTGAGATGGACTGCCTGGAGACTGAACGCTTGATGTCATCAAAGCATGGATTCTCAGAGTCAGTCATTGATACCTTAATACAGACATGAAAGCCTGTCTCTAGGAAAATTGAACATAGATATGGTGTAAATATCTGATTGTTATGAATCCAAGGGTTACTCATGGAGTAAAGTCTGGATTCCCAGGATATTATCTTTTCTCCAAGATGTTTTGGAGAAAAGGGTTGTCAGCTAATTCCTTTAAAGGGACAGATTTTTACTCTGTCTATTTTTTTGCACAAGCGTCTGGCAGGTATTCTAGACGTTCAGGCATTTGGTCAGGCTTTGGTTAGATCCAAGCCTGTGTTTAAAACTGTTGCTCCACCATGGAGCTTAAACCTGGTTCTTAAGGTTCTTCAAGAAGTTCCGTTTGAACCTTTTTTTGTTCCATAGATATCAATCTTTATCTTGGAAAGTTCCTTTTGGGTAGCTATTTCCTCGACTCGTAGAGTCTCCAAGTTATCTGTGTTACAATGTGATTCTCCTTATCTGGTCCTTCGTACGGATAAGGTAGTCCTGCGTACCAACCTGGGTTTTTTCCTAAGGTGGTATCTAACAAGAACATCACTCAAGAGATAGTTGTTCCATGCTTGTATCCTAATCCTTCCTCAAAGAAGGAACGTCTATTACACAATATTGGACGTGGTTTGTGCTTTAAAGTTTTACTTACAAGCTACTACAGTTTTCATCAAACGTTCACCTTGTTTGTTGTCTATTCTGGACAGAGGAGAGGTCAAAAGACTTCGGCAGCCTCTCTGTCTTTTTGGTTAAAAAGCATAATTCATTTAGCTTATGAGACTGCTGGACAGCAGCCTCCTGAAGGGATTACAGCTCATTCTACTAGAGCTGTGGTTTTCACTTGGGCCTTTTTTAAATGTGGCTTCTGTTGAACAGATTTACAAGACGGAGTCTTGGTCTGCACTTCATACTTTTTCAAATTTAACAAATTAGATACCTTGCTTCTTCGGAGGCTATTTTTGGGAGAAAGGGTTTCTTACAGGCAGTGGTAACTTCCGTTTAAGTACCTGCCTTGTCCCTCCCATCATCCGTGTACTTTAGCTTTGGTATTGGTATTCCATAAGTAATGGATGATTCGTGGACTGGATACACTTAACAAGAGAAAACATAATTTATGCTTACCTGATAAATTTATTTCTCTTGTAGTGTATCCAGTCCACGGCCCGCCCTGTCACTTTAAGGCAGGTATTTTTTTCATTTGAACTACAGTCACCACTGCACCCTATGGTTTTTCCTTTCTCTGCATGTTTTCGGTCGAATGACTGAGTATGGCAGTTAGGGGAGGAGCTATATAGCAGCTTTGCTATGGGTGGACTCTTGCAACTTCCTGTTGGGAAGGAGAATATATTCCATAAGTAATGGATGATCCGTGGACTGGATACACTACAAGAGAAATACATTTATCAGGTAAGCATAAATTATGTTTTTTCCCTGGAAAAAATAAGTATCCCCCTAACATTTACAAACCACCACCCACCAAATCCCCCAAAATAAAAAAACCTACCTTAAAAAACCTAAACTACCCATTGCCCAATAAGGGGCATTTGTATGGGCATTTCCCTTAAAAGGGCATTTAGCTCTTTTACTGCCCATAAAAATAAATAAATGCCCTAATCTAAAACCCCCCCCCCCCAAAAAAAAACTAACACTAACCCCAAAATCCGTACTCACCATTGTCCGGAGATCCAACTTCTTTCCGGCGGTGAAAAGTCTTCATCCAGGCTGATCCATCTTCATCCATCACGGGACCATCTTCTATCTTCTTGCCGGAGGTGCTGAGCGGTCTTCATCAATAGTGAGTACCTATTTTGAGGTTAGTGTTAGTTTTTATTGTTTTTTTGGGGGGTTGGGGTTTCGATTAGGTTTTTTTTTTATTTGTATGGGCAGTAATAGAGCTGATTACCCTTTAAAGGGCAATGCCCATGCAAATGCCCCTTTTAGTTTTAGTTTTTATTTTGGGGGGTTGGGTGGGTGGGGGTTGTAATGTTAGGGGGAAAATGTCAAGGAAAAAGAGCTGTTAAACTTAGGGCAATGCCCTACAAAAGGCCATTTTAAGTGCTATTGGTAGTTTATTGTTAGATGGGGGGGTTATTTTGGGGTGTTTTTTTAAGGGGGTATTAGATTAGTAATAACTTTTTTATTTTGGATAATTTAATTTGTTATTTTCTGTAATGTTAGTTTTTTTATTTTTGTAATCTTAGCTTTTTTGCAATGTTATTTTTTTTTATTTTAATGTACTGTTAGTTTTTTTTTTTAAAGTAAAAAAAGTAATTTTTTGTAATTTTTAATTAATTTTTAATTTAGTTATTATTTTTTTATTTTATGCAAGTGTTTTTTATTTGGGTTTAAGTTAGCGTATGTTAGGTTAGGGGGCTTAGTTTGTGTGGGTTGGCAGTTTAACCTCTTAAGGACATATGACGGAATTTTTTCGTCATAAAACAATTGAGCAAACTGAAAGCTGTGTCCTTAAAGGGTTAAGGGTTAAAACATTTATTAGTTAGTTTGCATTGTGGGGGTTCGTGGTTTAGTGGTTAATCAATTTATTAGGAAGTTTACGATGTGGGTGGATGGTGGTTTAGGGGGTTAATATGTTTATTAGGTACTTTGCGTTGTAGTGGGTTGGTGGATTAGGGGTTAATAGGTTAATTAGTTACTTTGCGTTGTGGGGGGTTGGCGGATTAGAGGTTAATCGTACAATTAGGTACTTTGCATTGTGGGGGGTTGGCGGATTAGGGGTTAATACTTTTATTAGGTAGTTTGTGATGTGGGGGTTGGCGGATTAGGGGTTAATACTTTTATTAGTTATTGCGTTGTGGGAGGATGGCGGTTTAGAGGTTGATATTGCGCATGCGTTAGGTGTTTGTTAAGGCTTCCAGAAAGTTACGGTACTTTCATAGTCAGCGCAAGGTTTCCTGCGCCTGCCTATGTGTGGCGAGGTGGAATGTCTCCATTCTGCGCGCGTAAGTCCTTGCGCTGAATATGTGATACCAACTTGCAACGTCGGTTCTATGTTAATTCATGGGAGTAAGAACTGTGGGCAACAGGTAAAATATATGCACATAACTTATATGCTGCGCCATGTATATGATTGATCGATTGGCGACCCTGGGGGGCGGAGCCTATAGCAGAAGCGGCCAGACGCATCTGAGGGGAGCTCCCGGCTCTAACTTTTCGGGACTAAATCAAATCTATTGGTTTAAAATATAAGCTCCAATATCTACTGAAGTACCCTGGAGGTGTTTGAGGGGCTGAGGAGATCACTACAAGACTGCCGACAGCCTATGCTCTTAAGTTAAGCTACAACATGGTCACGATTCACTGTGAGGCCGGCCATATCAGTAGCTGGGGCTGCTGCATAATACCCCCCCAGGAAACTGGGTTACGAAGCAGATATTTAATGCTGCTATTGAAACTGATGTCAATGGAAAATAAGAGGAAAAGCTCTTAATACCTTTACTACAACTAATATTCTATTATCTTCTGAGACAAGAGGCACACATTTACTTAGACACCATGTGTTGCTTCTTCAATATGTCACTAGATACTACCCTAATCCTGAGGGAAGTGGAAGCCATGATGGATGCTCATTTTTCTAGGCTTCACACAGTATTCGAGGAAGAATATATCTCTTTAAAAGGTGTCTGTGTTATTGCAAAAGGTGAGCTGCAGCCTTTAACGGACCTACCTACTGAACCTCTCACATGCCTCACCCATACACCTACTGTAAATCAAGTTGCAAAACTTTATCATAACCTACAGGAAAACAAAATTTACCCAAGCATAAACATAGCGGTGCCGTGTGCTCCGTATGGCGACGAGTCAACAGAGCAGGCGGATAGCTTGGAGTGGGAAGCTGTACCAATGGTTGGAGCTGAACGTGGCTTGGTGAGTTCTACAAGCGAAGTAACACTGTGGAGGCCTCCGCAGCTTGATGTTGGCAGACCAGATCCAAGGAGACCCGCGTTGTCCACAGCAGTTGATGTGCCTACCCATAGCACTTGCGGGAAGGGGTCTGTTAATGTGCACCTCCCGACCCTCCATAACCGCACTTGAGGACCTATCTAAGATTTGCTAGCCCACATTGGAAGAGCCGGGTTCACTCATGGAATCGCTGCACCTTAAGAGGTTTGACAACGCAGATTACAGATCCTTCAGGGGCCGTCATATAGTAGAGCTCTTCATCTACTGGATAACCACTTCATCAGCTACAATGGAACTCTCACAAAAACTGGATGTCTGACTGCACTTATGATAACTGGCATAGGCTAAGTTGCTGGTACAATATAAGGAACTCCTATTTTGCTCCTTATTTTTTTTCCATATAGGGGTTTATAATGTCACATTTTCTGTTTTATTATAGTTAGAGCGTTCAGTCATGCCTAAAATATTGAACCACCTACGTTATCAGATAAATGTTATATGTTGGGACTTTTATATATACCCTTTATTTTCATAGTAATTCTCAAAGAAATACTTATTTTTCTAGGTAAAGTATGAGACTGGAGGGGACTTTTATTTACTGACATTGGTTAATATCTTATGGACTTTTTGTGCACTTCCTACTTGTATATTTTATTATTTTGTTTTACTTTACTTAAAGCCTAACGTATAATATGTGCATTTGTAGAACTGATATGTCCTAATATTTGCTATAATCAGCAACTTCATAGTTTTCTATAGTTCTCCTAAATGGGTTATACAAAGGCTGTTAACCTTCATTTCTCTAATTTTATACAAATGCAGACTTACTTATCTGTTTTTAGTCAAGGTGTCTCTCCTTACTTTCTACTGTGCTTCTAGCGTATATTTTTCCCATCTCCAAATGTCCTTCGGGTAGCTTACATACTCACGGGGCACTTTTCACAGATATGCTATTGTACAGTGTTCCCGTTACACATGAAACATATATTGAATACCCTAAAAATGTTATTAGCCCTCATGTTATTAATTGCACACAAATGTAGATTTAACTATTTGTCCTTAGTTAAAGGGACACTGAACCCAAATTTTTTATTTCATGATTCAGATAGAGCAGCAATTTAAAGCAACTTTCTAATTTACTTCTATTATCAATTTTAATTTGTTCTCTTGCTATCTTTATTTGAAAAAGAAGGCATCTCGGCTAAGGAGCCAGCAAATGTTTGCTTCAGTACCATGGACAGCACTTGTTTATTGGTGCTGACCAATCAGCAAGGACAACCCAGGTTGTTCACCAAAAATGGGCCGGCATCTATACTTACATTCTTGCATTTCAAATAAAGATACCAAGAGAATGAAGAAAATGTGATAATAGGAGTAAATTAGAAAGTTGCTTAAAATTTCATGCTCAATCTGAATCACAAAAGAAATTTTTTGGGTACAGTGTCCCTTTAAGATAAGGTTATATTCTATATCTACTATGGTCTCCATAGAAATTTATATGTTTATAGTTTCATAAGACACTATATGGAGTGTTATTGCTATTAACGACCATGTGGGATTAATATGGTGTATTATGCTAGCTCCTATTTTGTTTTGTTTTTTAAATGTTTGTGCCTATCAATAATTTTAGCATAAGATAAATTGCAACTAGTGAGGGGCCTAACTGTGCATAGTATTTGTTGTTTGGTCTTTTTATTAATGTAGACCCATAAATTAATTTTCTTGATAGTCTAGCCTTATATGTATCATTGTACCTAAGGGTCCAAAAGTGGCCCTATATACTACATTTATTCTATACGCCCCTATCATACTCCCCTATAGATACCTTTGACTGTTCAGGGTCCTAGTGTGGCCATTGCTTACGTTTAGGGGATTACCTTACCTATATATAAATTTGATGTTTGAGACCAGAGGTCCGCTGTATTACATGTGTTATAAAACAATAAGCTAGAAAATTAAAAACCTTCGGGGGGTTTCCACTTTTTGGCTCATAGTTGCCCTCTACGGCTTTATACTACATATAGTACAGAAAGGTCCAAAAGTGGCCTTATAACATGTAGAGTCTAATAGGCAATTATTAGGTTTAATGATAGTCCTGTCCTTTGACTTATAAATATGCTATGTGTATGTTGTTCACTTTATACTGACTGTAAGTTCGGAAACAATTTTTTGTATAGACTTTGTTGACAGGTATAATGTAGTATATGCCTTGAATTATACCTCAATAAAAAAAAAATCACACACGAAGTGTGATTAATAGAACATTCATTGACTTGCATTGTCTTCAAAAAACATTTGTGCTGTATGAATTGCAAGTGTAGGATAATTATATAAAAAAAAATTGTATCATATTATATTAGGTTTGTATTATATTGCATTATAATTTTGTTCATTAAAACGAGGGAGCTAAATTGCTTCACATAAAGCAGGTAAAAAAAAAATAAAAAAATTAGCGACCCTGGGTTTTGTGCCCGACGCTGCATATGTAATCTCGCCTATAATGGGTTGTCCAGTCAAGAGAAAAGTGTTTAACATATAAATAAATGTACAAGCCCCATATTCAACAGATGATGTGTATTCTTACTTACACCTTAGTAGCTAATTACCTCAAGTTCCTTTTTAAATTAAAGAATGGTAAACATTTTATAGTTATAAGATTTTTCTGCAGTTTTGTAATAAATTAACATACTGAACAGTTTATGAATTTATTAACGTCTTGTTTGCTGCAATAGTTTTTCTATAGACAGCCCAACACCATCATTTACTTTATTTGGAGGAGCAAATCCAGACTATTTACTAAAGTAGACAAAGCTAGTCACTGTCATGTTGTTAGCAAAATATATGTTATTTTGCAGTTTCTTATCGTATTATCTGTGCAGAGGCCAATGCTTGTGAAGTTTGCAGTGGGCACTTCCAATTCTCGTAATTGAGAAACCCACAATTTCAGATTTTGATTACAGGAAAAGGGGGCAAATTAAATAATGAAATTATATAGAAACATTTTTTTAACAACAGATTATTAAATATATTAAACTAGTCCTAAAGCCCGTTCACACGGGTCATTTTTTGCAGTACAGTGGTCCCACCCCTTGCGTTCTCTCCCTCCCACTCTCTTTTGCTTTCTCTCTCTCCCCCCTCTCTTTTGCGCTCTCTCTCCCCCTCTCTTTTGAGCTCTCTCTCTCCCCCCTCTCTTTTGCGCTCTCTCTTTCCCCCCCTCTCTTTTGCACTCTCTCTCTCCCCCCCTCTTTGCGCTCTCTCTCTCCCCTCTCTCTCTATCTCCCCTCTCTCTTTCTCTCTCTCCCCTCTCCCTCTCTCTCTCTCTCCATCTCCCCTCTATCTCTTTCCCCCCTCTCTCTCTCTCTCTCTCTCTCTATCTCCCCTCTCTCTCTCTCTCTCTCTCTCTCTCTCCCCTCTCTCTCTCTCTCTCCCCCCTCTCTCTCTCCCCTCTCTCTCTCTCCCCTCTCTCTCTCCCTTCTCTCTCTCTCCCCCTCTCTCTCCCCTCTCTCTCTCTCCCCTCTCTCTCGCTCCCCTCTCTCTCTCGCCTCTCTCTCTCTCTCTCTCTCTATCTCCCCCTCTCTCTCTCCCCCCCTCTCTCTCTCCCCTCTCTCTCTCTCCCCTCTCTCTCTCCCCCCTCTCTCCCTTCTCTCTCTCTCCCCCTCTCTCTCCCCTCTCTCTTGCTCCCCTCTCTCTCTCCCTCTCTCCCCTCTCTCTTTCTCTCTCCCTCTCTCTTTCTCTCTCCCCTCCCTCTCTCTTTCTCTCTCCCCTCTCTCTCTCACTCATAATCTAGCCTTAAATTGGAATGAACAGGATATTGAGTAAAACAGATTGGCAATTAATCATATGTTAATTGTTGGTTTTATGATAGGCAAAGAGAAAATTGAAATAAAAATGGTTACCTGTTCTAAAATCTTCTGATTATACATAAAACTCAATCTTGTGTATAATTAGATATTACTAGAGTAACATTGGGTATCTACAATTTTTCTATGTTCCTCATCTCATAAATATTGCTTGAACTGTAAATATTACTCTTATCCTTCCAACCCTTTTAACACCTGTATTATGGTAACTATATTTTAAAAAAGTGCATGTATAGGTTTAAATTCAACATAAAATATGAGTTTGGTACAAAATCTTTAGTCACATGTAGTTCAATTATATTTTTATACATTCTTTGAGAATTTTTTCTATTTTCTATACTTTTTAACGCTATTTACAAATATATTTACCATTAAGATAACCCTAGGGTAGAATATAATAAGCTTAGTATTCTTTTTGTCTTATTTACTGTGTCAGTTTTGTTCTATTCCAGAAAATATACATTTCAGGGAACAGCTGGTAGCGTTCTATATTTGCTTGATGGCATGGTAGATTTCTATGTCTGTTTTAAGTTTTTTTTTCCATTAGCTGTTCCCATAATAGTAGTGTCCCACATGGTAAATGAGTACCAGTTTACTAAACATTGCAATCCTGGATTTTGATAAATTGATTCTTCAGATGCTTGATCATATGGTCCCATTAAGGTTAACAAGCTCATTAAGTAATCAAAAAACAACTGCTTGTAGCAAAACTCTCTGTATATGTGTTTTATCAACATATATGAATTGGTTTCCAAATAGTTTTGATAAACTTAAGATCTCAATTTCCCTTTTGAAATTAATGTTAATGACTATGTAAATTTCTTCTGACATCCTTAATGAAGAGTTGCTTGCAGTACAAAGTCATATACTAGTTCAATGAAATTGCTTGGTGTCATATCAAAATCCCTCCATAAGTAATACCTAGTTTCTCAACAGGGTGATAAACACAAGCCTTGTTTAAAAAGGTAGATTGAAAAAAAAACCCAGATGGGTGTACTGCAAGAAAATTTAAATTGCAAGAAGCTTATAAATTATTTAACCCATACTAAAATATTTCACATCTTAAAAAATCTATTTAATATTGTGGGTTAACTAACTTATAAAACAAATCTTAGGAAAGTATCTGTCCCCATTATTGTATTCAATAATTTCAGACTGACTGACACAATTCCATATGAAATTATAGTATTTATTATTACTTTATTTGTTTAAAAATATGTTATTTTGTTTTAATGTTTTCAAATGTTGGGAGATATAGTTTGGATTTTAATTGCACAAATTATACATTTCTGCACAATATATTATTAAAGTGAATATATATTAAATTTTCATTTAAAGCCATGCTTTTACTAATTACTATTATTATTATTATTATTATTATTATTATTATTATTATTATTATGTGTTAACATTTTTATATTTATTTTATTTGTTTCTACCTAGTACTATCTTCCATTCATTTTCTGCTGTATGTCTACCAAGATGAGCGAATCTTATCATAAACAGAAACATTTAAAATTCAGTTCCCCTCCACTCCTTCTTTATTCACCATTAAAGTATATGGGGATTTTTGCAGATACATAATTATTAACAAAATGTGATTAAACCCTATGGGTTTTTTACCTCCGCAATCTGGTTTTCCAGTGGGTCAGTAACTTTATAACTCTGCTCTTGAGACAATTCAATAGTGGTATTCCAATGCACTAAAAAAATTGCACTTTTCCATTAACGGACCGCAAGTGATTTAAAGACCGCCAGGCATGGAAAAGTACTGAAAAAACTTTTCCAGGAAGATTTTCATAGGATTTTGTTTTTATCTATTTCAACAGCTTTCACCTCTTGAAACTTATTTTCACCTGTTTTGAAGAGCATGGGGGTATATTTATCAAAGTGTCAACTGGAAATACGCTTGAATCCCGAGTTGTATTTGTCACGAGATTGATCCGCTGTAGTTATCAAAGCATCAAGATCGGCAAATGTTGAAATTTGTGACGTAATATACGTAATACACGATCCCGCAATCTCAATCCAACGCAGATTGATGCTTGCGTCATTACAGATGTTTCGAATTCAGATTCGACTAAATTTCCCAATTTATCAAACATTTAACAGATACGCTCGTGTGTATTCCGATGCAGCGTACCTATTTTTCAATCCACCACCCTTGAGGGAGTCTGAAAAGCAGAAAGCTTATGTTCGATGCTGCAAGAGAATTAAGTATATTACATAATAGAAGTTAATTAGAAATTCTATTAAAATTATATACCCTTTCTAAATTAAACAATATTATTGCTCCACATTTGGTGCACTAGTAGATATAGGGATAAAATTGAAAAAACATTACTACTTATGGATTATGCTACAAATGTGTCTCTCATTACAAAGCAAGGGGACAATATTATTATTTCTACAAATTTGTTAAAATGTTTTGCCCCAAACTTGTCACACTAATAGATATAGAGATAAAAATGAAATAAATACACAACATAATATAGCTAACTTCCTTTTTATTTTTTGTGAAAAATCTATGTGCACCATGTTTAAGCCAAGAGTCACACTGTCTCCACTTAGCACCAATTTTGACTCAAAACTTTTCACACCAATTATGAAGCAAACTCCAAAACAACGCACACACTAGTGAATTTTTCAACCACTTTTGATTGGAATATACATAATCACATGATTTATGACATCAGCCAATCTGATTCAAATATACATTTTAAATTATCACTAACGAATCAAATTGCTCGATACTTGTGTCATTGATCACTCATCAGAACTTGTAAGTGCCATTTGTTACATTGTGTATTATACTTTGAAAGTATGTATATGTGAAATTAGTATTAAAGATACACATTGATGCTGAAATTAGGACACACAGTGTAATATTTTTTACATAGATTTTAAAATTCAAATTGATGTTTGCATCAATATAACCTTAAGCTGATAGCTCAAAGGGATAGCCCACCTAACATTAAACTGTCATGATTCAGATACACCAGAAATTAAAATCACCTCTTTACTGTCATGCTATTTTCAGTGTACTTCTTGTGTCTCTTGAATTTCTTTTTCAGTAAGAAATGTCATCTTATATTCCAGCCTATTTTAAAACACCTGTCAAGGGGTGGTTTTTAAAACTAGATTGCAATCAGGAGGGGTTACACAGGTACAGAGAGAAAACTGGCCCAGCTCTTAAAATATCCATTGATTGCAAATAAATACATATGATACTCTGATTACATGTTATATTCGCAATTATTCCTGCTCAAAATAATAATAAATTTACACTATATACATATAGTGGTATAACTAAACACAGAGATATGAAAGACAACATTGTTTAGAATAAAAAAAGGAATTCAGGAACATGTAAATATGTTTGCAAAAGATTTCTGACAACACACACATATATACTGTATATATACTGTATATATATATATACATATATATATATATATATATACAGTATATATATATATATATATATATATATATATATATATATATATATATACAAGTATGTGCAACGATATATGTAAAATTCTAGCATTAATAAACATTTATATAAAAAAAACATGAGATAAACGCATATCATGACTTCTAGAAATACAAATACACATTAATTTATGTGAAAATATCATATAACAGATTTTTTGGTATAACAAATAAATATAAAAATAACTTTCTATGAGATATTGTTTGAGGTATAATTGTAGCTATTTCTTGGACATTAACAGATGAAAAATAAAAGATTAGTTTTAGAGAAATGTGCCTGTTCATGAACAGTAATGAAATGGTATAAATAAAGTTGGGATAAACCAGAATAACCGCGACATTGATGACTGTTTGTTAACAACAGTCTGATGCTCATCGCACCGTACTTGACGCAAGTGTTTTTGAAGTTTTTTTTATAAATAAGGGTATCGCATGCAGATCCGCGGCAGTGATGTCTGGCGAGTGTATTGACGCTGGCAAATGCACTGAGATTGACGCTTTGATAAATATACCCCCATATCTTAGCTGTCTTCTCAACTTGCTATAAGTTTTTTTGTACGTTTATTCAAATGTTAGTAAACATAATTATTTCCTGATTTAACGAAAAGTTAAAAAAACAAGTGAGAAATATGTACACAAAAATGTTAATTATGTAATTTATATATTACTACAGTTTTTTTATTGCTTATAGCATGGTTTTAAGATTAATATTTTCAGTTTTCTTTTGTATTATAAATTCAGCTTTTCATACATTAATTTGTCTTGTAACCACTATAAGTTTTCTAACCTGGTCAAATAAAACCAGTTAAGTTCTACCCCATAAAGACTGGTGTATATAGGGTTGCCACCCATCCCTTAAAATACGGAATCGTCCCGTATTTGAGAAAAAAATATTGAGTCCCGTTTTGAATCAATATGGGACGGGGTTTGTCCCATATTTTAGTAGTGATAGGTAGGAGTCATGGAACTTAAAAGTGCTCTGGGGATCTGCGTTATTTCAGGCACAATAGAGATAACTCCCACTTCTAAATTCAGGATCTGATGTAACTTCAGCCCTACTGAAGCACACTTTGATAATTTTCTGGCGGCGCTCTGCACATTGCCGCACTCATTGGTTCCCAGGGGAAACAGATGATCTGCACTTCGCTATCTCTGTGCTTGTGGCAACTCTATGGTGGTGTTCCTATAACTGTGCCCGTGCCCTGCTCTATCCCTATGTGCACTATCAGTCAAGTGGTTGCTGCCTCTTTAAAGACACGCTTACTGCAGGTTGGGCGTTCACGTGAGTCTAGTCTAGTCTCACACGGTTACTCTCACTCAGCGCAAGCTCTGGGGCATTAAGGAGTGAGTGGGTAAGTGAGGTGAGTATTAGTACTAAGCAGTATGTCAGGTATAACTTGTCACAAATAACCATTTCCATGCTTCCAAGCACCTCTCTTCTCTGAAGTATCAGTACTGGAGTATTACATGACAGGTGGGAGTAGTATTTGGGGTAGTATAATAAATAGTTCCCGACAATCCATGTTACTATAAGTATTAATCTGTATTTCAGGGGCTTTTAGCACCGCCCCTAATTCTGGAGTATGGGTGTTGTGTTACTATAGAAGTATTATTGTGTCAGGACTTCATGTTACTTGTGTCGGTACATCATGATACTATAGGAATACTATTTGTGTTATGCTACTTTAGGGGTATTATTTGTATTATTGTGTCAGGACATCATGTTACTATAGGGGTATTATTTGTATATTTGTGTCAGGACATCATGTTACTATAGAAGTATTGTTTGGGTTATGTGTCAGAAGTTTGTGTTACTATATGAGTATTGTTTGGGTTATGTGTCAGGCAGCCAATGGCTGTGTGGAATATGAGAAGGGTTGCCAGTCTTTAAGGGGTTTTCATTGGGTAAGCTTGGCACGTCATCGGGCCTGTGGTCATCGAGGCCCCCGCTGCGGCAGGCGTCCCTTATTTTTCTGTATTGAAGGTGGCAACCCTAGGTGTATAGTTTTATCTTTATGGTCATGTGTAAAACATAATTTTTCATGTCTAAATATTACTACAGAACAGAATGGACTGACTTCAAATTCACAGGGATTGTACTGACTGACAGTCCAAGGCAAAACTGCCAAAGTTCAAGTAAATTTATTAGGCCAATTTTTCTTTACAGAGTTATAAGTATTTGAAAAGTTGACTTTAACATAGAATGGTCATTTAAACAAACCATGGTTGCCTCTTGGTTATTTAATGTAATGGGTGCTTTCAATAAATGGTCAGTGTAACGGAACATGAAAAGCTGAATTAATCTTTCATTGTTCAGATATTGCACAATTAAAAAAAATAAGTCATATGTAGTTATTCTATCAAATTTACCTTTTTATCTTGGCCTTCTTTGATACCTATGACACTATTTATGTTGCCTCAGGAGTGTCTTAAGAACTATATGGCCCCTGTGTTTGTAGCAAAGTATTGGTGGAACCCCCTGGAAAAACATTTGGTAACCAGGATTTCTGAAAGGTTGGATAGCACTGAATTTGAAAACCCTTCAAAAAGCTATGAAAAGTTCATACGCTCGTTATAAATTATTGGAGTACACCTTTATGTCATATGCAACACATTTTCAAAATCTCTAGCAAGCACACATTAAAGGGCCATAATACCTAAATGTTTAAACACTTGAAAGTGATGCAGTATAGCTGTAAAAAGCTGACTAGAAAATATCACCTGAACATCTCTATGTAAAAAAGAGAGATATTTTACCTCAAAAGTTTCTCAGTAGCCACATCCCATTGTAAAGGATTTATTAGCAGAATATGAGTATGTCTGTCCTGGGACAGCCAAAGGGATGAGCCTCGTGCACTCTCATGTTATTTCCCTATTCAGTGTAAGGAAGTTTAAATGAAATCTCATGAGAGTTAAGTCATGAGATCACAGTAAAAGAGTTCATGACCTCTGCACTGCTGATGCTGATTAGTTGCTGTTCCATTTCTTCATTTTTTTTTATTTTTTTTACCTGCAGCTGGGAGCAGCTGAGTATAACTTTTTACACAGAACTTACTCTGCTGAGCTAAGGAAATTGTGAGGTAAAATATCTTCCTTTTTTACATAGAGATGTTCAGGTGATATTTTCCTGTCAGCTTTTGAGAGTTATACTGCACCAGTTTCAAGTGATTTAGCATATGAGTATTATGTCCCTTTAATATTTAAAAGCAAAACTGAGAGAATTAGTAGCATTTGGCACCAAGTGGTTTAAGCCCAGGATCACGTCAAGTTCTCTCCCATCCTGAGACCCTAACCTGTAGCAGTGACACAATGCATTCTTTCAAACAAACAAACTAAGAATCAGCCAGGGTGACACATACCTTTGTAATTTTCCTAGGCACTTACAAAAAAACAGAAATGGACTGCACTTTCAGACCGGACTGGGCACAGATCCTAAGTCCCTGTAAAACCCACAGCCCTGAATACTTACAGATAGCTGTACATTTTCCAGCAACTCAGGCAGTTAACCCTCGACCGGCCTGGGTGACTAGCCCATCGGGAAATTTACAAAAAATTATCAACACAACACCCAGAAAACCTGGCACTCTCTAGCAAGCACACAGTGATACTTAAAAGCAAAACTGGGAGAGTTAGTTGAATTTGGCGCCAAACGGTTTAAGCCCAGGACCACACACACACATATACTTATATTAATCGGCATAAAACTTATGTTAATGCCTAGAAGTTCTTAATCAAATGTTAAAAAGCAAGGAAATTCCCAACTTAAACTGCCTCCCACCCTTGGTGCTTTGCATGACATCATTAATGACATCACTGATTATATTACATATGACATTGTTGATGAAATCATCAATGACATCACCTTTGACACCATCAATGGCATCAGTAATGGAATAACCTATGACATCATCCTACAGATCAGAGAAATTATATTTTTTTTAATTCATCAATGACATCACTAGTGACATCTCCTATGACATCATCAATGGCATCATTAGTGACATAATCTTTAAAATCAAATGGCATCACTAGTAACATTATCTATATCATCATCAATGCAATCACTAGTTATATAACCCATAATATCATCCTACACAAAGAAATTATAATTTCTAAATCATCAGTTATTACTAGTGACATCAATGATGTCAGTAAAGACATAACCCATCACATCATTCTTCAAATCAGAAAGATTCTATTTTCTAAAAGTATAATTTACTAACAGCCACCACAACACACAACAATATCTTTCTGCTTTTTTAACCCTATTTTCCTCACCCTAGCCCATGTCCTCATTTGTACACACAGCATCTCCTCATTTCTCCATCTCATTTCTTTTCCCCCACACACAGCCTTACCTTTTGTATTGTTCCATCTATCAACCACGTCTACATCACACCAGCACTTCATGACTCTAACCCCTACTTCCTTTTCTCATATAGAGTCCTTCTCATTCTTTCCATTAATCCTGCTGTCTTTCTCATCCTCTTATCTTTCTCTCCTATGCAAATCAGTCTTCTAATCCTTTACCTTTTATTACCCTAATTTCTCAGGACATGCAGCCTCTTCTGTCCCTTGATTTTTCTTGTACAACATTCCTTGCTTAGCTTTCTCAGACGCACCTTACCTCCTACAGCATTTTTCTCCTTTTCCCTAACACAGAGCATCTTCCTAACCCTTTTTCACCTATCATACATAATCCATCCTTACCCTCTTAGGTCACAGTTAACAAAATGCATACAATAAATTAAGTCAATACAAACAACATACTAAATATCTCACTACATAGTTTTTTTGTCTAATGAAAACATTCATACATTTGTACACATTGCTGTATATGGTGGTACCATTAACTACATCAAACGTGATGTCATAAACAATATTGCACAATATAATCTTAGATACATCGTAATACATTTTTCCACTTTTCTCTGATGTGTAGAAAATTTTCATGGGTTATGTCTCTACTGATGCCCTTGATGATGTCATAAGGGATGTCACTAGTGATGTCATTGATGATGTCATAGGTGATGTCACTAGTTATGTCGTTGATGATGTCATAGGCGATGTCACTAGTGATGTCATTGAAGATTACCATACAACAATAAGTCTGAGATGCTGAGCTGTGCACAACATACAGTGATTGATTACTATACAAAACTATACAATAAGTCTGACACACTAAGCTGTGCACCACACACAGTGATTGATTACTTTACAACAATATACAATAAGTCTGACATGCTGGCTGAGCTGTGCACCACACACAGTGATTGATTATTATACAATACTATGCAATAAGTCTGACCCGCTGAGCTGTGCACATACACACAGTGATTGTTTACCATACAACATTATACAATAAGTCTGACATGCTGAGATGTGCACCACGCACAGTAAATGATTACTATACAACACTATACAATAAGTCTGACAGGCTGAGCTGTGCACCACACATAGTCATTGATTATTATACATTAAATGATACTTTGGAACAAAATAGAATATGACAGTCCATACCATTAACTGGGTTATGTTTAGAGGATATCAGGAAAAAAACTGGATAATATTAAGGTAAATAAAACTCCAGGCTCAGATGGAATACACCCAAGGGTGTTAAGGGAACTTAGCACTGTTATAGACAAACCACTACTCTTAATTTTTCAAGACTCATTATCCTCAGGCATGGTACCACAGGATTGGCGTAAAGCTGATGTGGTGTCACTCTTCAAAAAGGGAAGCAGGGATGATCCAGGAAGCTATAGACTAGTTAGTCTGACATCAATAGTGGGGAAAATATTTGAAGGGATTATAAGTAAATATATTGATGATCATATTTGTGTAAACAAGATTATTAGTTCTTATCAGCATGGTTTTGATACAGTGCCACATGAGAGATTAATGCACAAAATTAAGGGTCTGGGAATAGCTGAAAATGTTAGCTCATGGATAAATAACTGGATAAAAGATAGGGAGCAACGAGTAGTAGTAAATGGATCAAACTCAGATTGGACAAAGGTAATCAGTGGAGTTCCCCAAGGATCAGTATTGGACCCTGTCCTTCTTAATATTTTTATAAATGACTTGGAGCAAGGATTAAATAGCGACATCTATATTTTGGCAGATGATATTAAGTTAAGAAGGGTCATTAGGTCAGAGCAGGATGAACTTTCATTACAAAGGGATCTGCAAAAATTAGAAGTATTGGCAAGTAAATGGAAAATGCAAGGTTCTACATTTTGGAAGTAAAAATAAGCAGGCAACTTATATTTTAAATGGGACAAGACTTAGCCAAACAGAGGAGGAAAGGGATTTGGGATTAGTAATTGATAACAAGCTAAAGATGGGTGCACAATGCAGGGCAGCGGCTTCAAAGGCTAATAAGATACTAGCATGTATTAAAAGAGGCATTGATTCAAGGGAGGAAAGCATAATACTGTCACTATATAAAGGCCTGGTAAGACCTCACCTTGAGTATGGAGTGCAGTTCTGGGGACCGATCACAAAAAATGATATTGCAGAACTAGAAAAAGTTCAGAGAAGGGCCACAAAGCCAATAAGGGGATTGGATAATTTAACCTATGAGGAGAGGCTAGCCAAACTGGGTCTGTTTTCTTTAGAAAAAAGGCGCTTGAGAGGTGACGTGATTAATTTATATAAATATATTCAAGGGCCATATACAGAGATGGCAGAAGCTCTGTTTATTCCAAGAAAACTGTTTCTGACAAGAGGTCACAATTTAAGGTTGGAGGACAGGAGATTTAATCTCCTGCAACGGAAACATTTTTTCTCTGTAAGAGCAATAAAATTGTGAAACTCATTACCAAAGGAGGTAGTGAATGCCAATACCATAGATACATTTAAAAATAGTCTGGATACATTTCTGTATATAAACAAAATTCATGGATATGATTGCTAATATTAAATGGATCACATTTTAGAGGGGTTATTTAAGCTTAACTGGAGCTTTTTGTAAGTATTTTAGATTTGTATAGGTTGAACTCAATGGACTTCAGTCTTTTTTCAACCTTATCTACTATGTTACTATGTTACTATGTTATTATACAATATGTTTGACATGATGAGCTGTGCACCACACACAGTGATTGATTACTATAAAACACTATAGAATAAGTCTGGCACACTGAGCTGTGCACACACACACACACAGTGATTGGTTACCATACAAGACATCTGACACGCTGAACTGTGCACCACACACAGTGATTGATTACTATACAACACTTTTCAATAAGTCTGACACTCTGAGCTGTGCACATGCACACAGTAATTGATTACTATACAACACTATACAATTCGTCTGACAATCTGAGCTCTGCACCACACACAGTCATTGATTACTATACAACACCATACAATATGTCTGATATGCTGAGCTGTGCACACACATACACACAGTGATTGATTACTATACAACACTATACAATAAGTCTGACAATCTGAGCTGTGCACCACACACAGTCATTGATTACTATACAACACCATACAATATGTCTGATATGCTGAGCTGTGCACACACATACACACAGTGATTGATTACTATACAACACTATACAATAAGTCTGACAAGCTGAGCTGTGCACATACACATGAGAGGGGGAAGGGTGGATCAGCCATCATGACTATGTAAGTAATTTATGATAAATAATTTAAAATACTTGTCAGCAATTTTTAAACATTTTTCAATGCAAACTACTTTTACTATTAATTTTTAAGAGCTTCAGACTGAGATTTCTAAATGTTTTATACAACTTTAAGTCTATTGGATTTTCAACTCATAACCAATCTCAAATATCTCAAAAGCTACTTAACCAAATCACTTGAGCAAAAATATGCTTATTGAACCATCTTCGAAAATATCTAAAAAAAAAATACAAATCAGACAAATTTTCACCCACAATAATGGCAGATCCTCACAACACAATTTAATCAAATACCAACCTTAGGACACATCTATGCAGCCGATTCTTAGTTAAACTTTTCAGATTCTCCACTGTTAAGACTATGGCATTTTCCACTCATATCCATCAATATCAAATACCTCAAAAACTACTAAACCTAATCCCAGTCTTGATCTAACCGCCAAATTTCAGCAAAATATGTAATTCCACTCCAAAGATATAAGCATTTGAAAAATGTTCTCAACTTAAACTACGGTAACACGATCACGTTCCTATAATATACATACACACACACACACATATATATATATATATATATATATATATATATATATATATTATTTAGTGCTTTATTTATTTGATCTGTTTAATTATACAGTTATAAAGAGGAAAAACATAATCAAAATTAAACACAAAAGAAGCAATATAAGTTATTCTATACATTTAAAGCATAAAACTGCTAGCAGTACTTTACTTAAAATATGCAAAATAAGCATTCTTCTATTTGTACTATTGCCAAAACATTTAACAAAATATTCCAGTATGTGAATAAGAGTACTCTGCACAGAAAGTGTTAACTCAGAGCACATTGCTATTAATTAATTAAAGAGATAACTTATTCTTTCATGGCTCATAGCACCCACGTAGGAGGGGTTGTGACCTCATGCAAAAACTTTCTGCCTTCCAGGAAGCTCACTCCCCACCACTTTACAATGCATGCTGGGAATTAAAGTCCAGAACTGCAGTGGAACTATATTGAGAGGGAAACAGTGAACTATAAATTCCAGAATGCTATGTAACTCCTAGAATAATGTGCTTCTTCCTTTTAAATAAAGCTACATTCGGAGGAATTAAAAAAGGGCATTCAAATGTCTTTTTTTCTGCAGTTGGTACTCCAGGTGGGGGAAAAATTCGGGGAGGGTAGATGCCCCCCCATGTGGACACCCATGGGTGAAACAATAACATGATAATAGAACAAAGCAACATAAGCAAGATTTATTATAACTTGCTTTTTTGAGAATAAAAATCAGTAGTGGTGAAAGATTTTCTCTAAGTACATAGATAATAGAGAGATAGCTAAATAAAGACAAGTCAGGAAGATTGTTTTTATATAGTAGTAATCAGCACTTTTATGGACACAATTCCAATTTATAATTAAATTTAAGTACAAAGAGTCAGTAGTTATATTTGTTAATGCTGTGTATAATAGAAATCCAGAAGCATATGTATCACTTTCCCTTCATGACTACAACCTAGGATGTTTTTCCTTTTTCACCAAACCAAGCATCTTCTAAAGGGACACAAGCTACATCTTTTTGTCAGTTCACTATACAGGTATTTCTTATGTTTTACTAGACCGCCTAGTAATACATTTATAAATAAATATTCATAGCAATCTATTTTGTATCTTTCTTTGTTTCTTTCCCTTGGGAGATCTTCCTTTCTTTATATGTTTAGTAAGACAACTAAGTACCAAACATTGGGGGCTTCATCTAGCAGTGTATAGTAAGTGCTTGGGTACAAGGGATATAGAAAGAAACAGCAGGGTGCTCTTTGCTTATTCAGCAATGGACAAAGAGAGCTGAGTACTAGTATAGCAACAAGGTGAATCAGAATAGTGTCTACTGAACAGTTTGTTTGTTTTTTAATCGTTATCTGCCATATTACATACACCAAGATACCATGGGGCCCAGTTATCAAGCTCCGTATGGACTCTGTATCAGACTCGCCAGAAACACCAGTTTTGAAGCAGCGGTCTAAAGACCGCTACTCCATAACCTGTTTGACTGCTCTGCTCGAATACGATCGGGTTGATTGATACCCCCTGCTAGCGGCCGCAAATTGGCCGCAAATCTGCAGGGGCGGTGTTGCACCAGCAGTTCACAAGAGTTGCTGGTGCAATGCTGAATGTGAAGAGCGTATTGCATGTTCATGTTGGACAGACATTTGTTAAATAGGCCCCCATATGTATTGTTTCTATACATTTCAACATTTAAAGGGACATGAAACTAAATGTTCTATTTCATGATTCAAATAGAGAATAAAATTTTCCAAATTACTTCAAGTATCAAATTTGCTTCGTTCTCATGTTATTCTTCGTTGAAGAGAAATCTAAATGGGTACCGTGCACATGTCTGGAGCACTACATGACTGGAAATAGCGCTCCTATCTAGTGCTTTTGCTTAAGTATAACATTGTTGCAAAACTGCTGCCATAGAGTGCTGCAGTCATGTGCACGGTACCTATTTAGATTTCTCTTCAACAAAGAATAACATGAGAACGAAGCAAATTTGATACTTGAAGTCATTTGGAAAATTGTATTCTCTATCTATCTGAACTTATCTCCTGCTTTTCAACAAATGATAACAAGAAAATGAAGAACATTTGATAATAGAAGTACATGTTCTAACTCTATCATGAAAGAAAAGTTTTGGGTTTCATATCCCTTTAAAGATAAATTGTATGCTTTTGTTATCAACACTGAAATATATTTTGTATATTTTTATACAGACACATGTTTTGATCTTGAATATAATTTGGGCTACTATAAAAAAGATATGTGTGATGTTATAAAATGTTGGGAACGATATTGCTAGGCCATTTTTATTGGATATTATTAAACCAACATTGCTTGATTGTTACATTAACTGAATGCCTGAACCATATTAAAACTACATATAATAGGTCTGGGAAGGAATCCAGATCATTTTTCTGATCAGCTTCTCTGGCAATAGTGGTGCTAGTCTGTATCACTAATGGGCTCGATCCCATCAGAGGTTTAACTATGTTTAAGTTGCCCTCTGACCTGACCTTGCCCTAAACAATAGCTTTCTGGGTGCGCTAAATGGCCACAACTTGCCAGTTGCTGCCAAATTAATGAGCCCATGTCATTTTTAGTTTACAGTTCACTCATAGAGCGATCAAGTGGAAAATTAGTCTGAGTTTGTTAAAGAAACTTGAACACATTTTTAAAGATTATGTTCCTTGTCCTTTACAACCCTCTAATCATCTACCAATGTCTTCTTTAAAGTCTATGGGGATCATTCACAAACATTTAAAAGTCAAGCGCATGTTGTTTGAGTTTGTCAAACATAATTCACTAATGCCTTACCAGCCATATTTCACATAAAAATAGGGCTATAGGTTATTAAATGTATATAAGCATATCATGAATAACCTTCATAATAACAACTGTGCTAAAGAAGTAACACAAGTTACAATAAAACATTTATTGGTTTAACTAGATATACATGCGGTGTAAGTTTTCAATACTTCCCTCTTCCAGGCTTTTAGTAATTTACAAAATTGATATTGCATGGTTTTCATACAGTTTTGGTACAAATATTTGTTACTGTCTAGTAGCATCTGCATATTGAAGTATAAGACTTTTTGTGTAGTAAAATGTCTAGATTTCAATATGTGACAACTGCTAACTATGGCCCAAATACCACATCTGGCCCTCAACGTATTTTTGTGTCACTGATCAGAAAACAGACATCCGTAATTTGCTATTGTAAAAAATGTCCCAAACATCTGATTAGGGCCCTGATGATAGAGGGATCATCAGACCTATTAGAAATGGCCGTTTTTGTCCCGCCATCTCACAATCCTTTTGCCTGGCGATATTTTATGAAAAAACAGGCTGACTCTCTCTTTCCTGTGGCGATGTACCTTCTATAGGAAATAATAGAGATCGCTGACTGTTCAGCAATATGATAATTTGATATCTACTTTTTGAAACGTATACCAGATTATAAAAAAGGATCAACATAGTATGCCTTCACAGATCATTCAAAACAACAGAATAAAAATATGGTAATAATTATAATAGTTATGAATCGCTAAGGGGGAGGTATGCCATTTTAAAGCACAGTTATTTTTGTTTATTTCATTGCAAGCAACACACAAAAAGGAGCTAAAATTCTTTATATAAAAACCATGCACTAGATTACAAATGGCCTGCTATTTAGGACTCCTGCTCGAGCGTAAACTTTGCTAGAAGAAATCTTTTTGTGCGCACGGGTTAGCACACGTATTACAAGTTGAAAGTAAAAGTTTTGCATGAGAACGAAACCCAATGTGCGCTAACTTCAGGACTTCAGATATCGTGACCACGCTAAAACATTTACCCCATAGCCTTCAATGGAGAGCATAGAATAAGAAAAATAACACTTATTGCTCGCACACTAACACAAGAGGTTAATATTTAACATTCCAATGTTCTTCACATACGGGAATATGTTATTTTTATTGTAAACACATATTTCTATATATATCTTTATAAACCTATACCTGTGTATATATTTATATATATATTCTTTTACATATAGGTATAGATATATATTATACATTAACATTATCAGATAAATATATCTGATAATTAAAGGGACACTGAACCCAAATTTTTTCTTTCATGATTCAGAAAGAGCATGACATTATAAACAACTTTCTAATTTACTCCTATTATCAATTTTTCTTCGTTCTCTTGCTATCTTTATTTTAAAAGCAGGAATGTAAATCTTAGCAGCCAGCCTATTTTAGGTTCAGCACCATGGATAGCGCTTGCTTATTGAAGGCTTACATTTATCCACCAATAAGCAAGCATAACCCAGGTTCTCAACCAAAAATGGGCCGACTCCTATACATCACATTCCTGCTTTTTAAATAAAGATAGCAAGAGAACGAAGAAAAATTGATAATAGGAGTAAATTAGAAAGTTGCTTAAAATTGCATGCTCTATCTGAATCATGAAAGAAAAAAAAATTGGGTTTAGTGTCCGTTTAAAGAAGATCACAAGTGTCTCCACTACTACAGTGTGTAAACACTGAAACAGACTCATATAGTAAAACAATCTCCTTTATCTAATCTTTTATAAAATCATATACACAACTCTAGCGCAGGTACTAAAAGCAAAAGTCCATGCATGCAATGGGGCAAGAGCTACAAAACTACTTAATCACTGCTTGATCACTGCTACTCATAGCCATCACCTGTGCCAATATATAAACAATTTAAAGACACAGTTTATAAAACATTTTGCAACAGAATATAATAATGCATTCTTACTATAAACGCATATTATCATAACACACAAAATGCTATAATTTTCCTGAACTGTTGCACAACTGTATTCATCATTATTTTTTTAATTTCTTCAATCAATATCAATAGATACATTGGGGCCGAATTATCCGGCTCGCTGGAAACATAACTTATGAAGCAACGGTCTAAAGACCTCTGCTTCATAACTGGTCCACCTACTCTAAGGCCGCGGACATCAATCCGCCCGATCCTATACGATCGGGCTGATTGACACCCCCTGCTAGCGGCCCCATCGTGTTAGTCACTCACTTAAACATGAATATATCAAGAAGCAATAAAACATTTTTCATCCTTATATTCATTGCAGATCTTTATGTAATCATATTATACAAATAAATTTACATCAGATTCCACATTTAATCCTTTAGGGAGATTAGTGCATATATAGAAGAAAAAAAGAAGATCCAATAAATTTCCTGCTGGCTTAAAGGGACACTGAACCCAAATTTTTTTCTTTTGTGAATCAGATAGAGCATGCAATTTTAAGCAATTTTCTAATTTACTCCTATTAGCAATTTTTCTTTGTTCTCTTGCTATCTTTATTTGACAAAGAAGGCATCTAAGTTTTTTGTTTGTTTCAGTACTCTGGACAGCACTTTTTTTATTGGTGGATGAATTTATCCACCAATCAGCAAGGACAACCCAGGTTGTTCACCAAAAATGGGCCGGCATCTAAACTTACATTCTTGCAGTTCAAATAAAGATACTGAGAGAATGAAGAAAATTTGATAATAGGAGTAAATTAGAAAGTTGCTTAAAATGTCATGCTCTATCTGAATCACAAAAGAAAAAATTTGGGTACAGTGTCCCTTTAACATATCCTATCTAATGCACCTCCTCTTTTATGTATGGGTATCAAATCAATACCTTATGTACCATTTCTAAGCATGGACAGTTTATTTTATGAGATAAGTGAACTAAATAGGAAAAATATAAGACTTGGAGGCCTATTTATCAAAGGTCACTTCATATAGTGAAGCATAGGTTGCAGAGGCTATGAGACAGCTTTCAGACCAAGAGGTTTTTCTTAAAACACGTAATGGTGTGTTTAGTAATTTGGTCACATATGCAAGACATCATGGTTTGATAAAAGAGCAAATTCAAGAACATACAGTCATACTGCTGTTTCACTATCTACCCAAAATATGTAAAGATCTCAAACAACCTAAGTGTTGCTCAATTGTGGCAGGGATTAATTCCCTTAATAAGCCAATTTCAGAATTTGCAAGACAAATTCAGTACAAGACTGAAAAAAGAATGTACTTGAGAAGCACTCAACAACACAAATTTATGTACAATCACTTAACATAGGTAGACAGAAACATATATATACTGATGGAGGTGTCTGCTTGGAGGCATATAAAACGTAACTTTTATTTCACAAAAATAAAAAGAGATTATATCTATACACACGATTAAAAACACTGTAACGGTGAAAAACCCCCAGGATATATAAAATACATATATAGAAAAGCTCCTAAATTGTGTATTGCTATTGCCTGGCAGATTATAAGGTCATAACCCACACGAGTTTTATACAGGTATCTCTGTGTAAAATAGGCCACATTCAGTTATATAATCACATAGGCTGGAGAATACAAAAATAATTCGAGCCCACTTTGCTGTAACAAACTGGGTAGTGGGGTAGCCTGCAAATATCGATTCTTCCACAATGGTAGCCCACCACTCTTTATACTGTATTAAGAGACCCACTTATATTTATTTTTGTGGCCCCCCTGCTTCTCAAGTACATTCTTTTTTCAGTCTTGTACTGAATTTGTCTTGCATATCTATTCCTATATATGTACAGCACCCGCCCTGCAGTTCATTGAACATGTTGTCTCCTATTGGAGGTTAAAATGTAATTCATTTAGGGCAACAAAATTTGTAGTGCCATCGTTATTTTTCTTTCTCTTGCTTCTCAATTTCAGAATTTGTTGACTCATTTTTCAACCCTTGGGGGCCGAATTATTAATGTGCTGTTGGCATTTATCATTGCACAAGGATTTCACTAGAAATGCTTGTGAAATGCTGCCCTCTGCATATTCGCGGCCAATCGGCAGCTAGCAGGGGGTGTCAATCAACCCGATCAAGCTGATTGCCGTCCGCCAGAGGTGGGGGACGAGTTAAGGACCATCCTGTTTCAGGCAAGCTTCAAAGCTCGCACGGAAACAGGTCAATACGGGGCTTAATAAATCGTCCCCTTGGTCTTGAATTTGTTAAGTTATTTGCAGGATACTACTGATTTACTTAAAAAAGTTGAGAGCATTAAATGGGATTTCACATACAGATTTTTAACAGTTGATACTTCCTCTCTATATACATCAATTAAACACACTAAATGGTTGCCTGTTATACATTTATTTCTTGAGCATTGCTCTAAATTTATTGATGTCTATTGAATATCTTTTGACTCACAATTTTATAGGGCAACCTCTTCATGGGTTAATGGGAGCTGTTCCATGTCGATGCAGATGGAAATCCCTTTAGAAGTCACATAATGCATTATAATCGTTATTTAAACAATTTGAGCTTCATTTGGAAAGGAGATGAGATTTCAGTGCAATCTTTTGTAGATTATCTCAATGTCAATTATTGTGATTTGAGGTTTGTAGGGGTACATCATGACAAAGGAATACATTTTGTCAATATAACTTTAAGGGTCGATTTGGCTACAAATAAAATTCATATTGTACTCTACTGCAATAGTTTGCAGTACGAATATATTTCTAATATAGTGAGTGGAGATTTACCAATTCTGTATTTAAATTCTATAAAAAAAGGAAATGATACAAGTAGGTTGTAAATTTATATATAAGAAAGGAAATACCATAGGTAACTATGTGTAACCTTCAATGTTACCAAATCAACTGAAAGGGAGTTAGCTTACTGAGAAAATTATTCTTTAAGGCCTAGATTTAGAGTTCGGCGGTAGCCGTCAAAACCAGCGTTAGAGGCTCCTAACGCTGGTTTTGGGCGCCCGCTGGTATTTGGAGTCAGTGATTAAAGGGTCTAACGCTCACTTTACAGCCGCGACTTTTCCATACCGCAGATCCCCCTACGCCATTTGCGTAGCCTATCTTTTCAATGGGATCTTTCTAACGCCGGTATTTAGAGTCGTTTCTGCAGTGAGCGTTAGAGCTCTAACGACAAGATTCCAGCCGCCTGAAAAAAGCAGGAGTTAAGAGCTTTCTGGCTAACGCCGGTTTATAAAGCTCTTAACTACTGTACCCTAAAGTACACTAACACCCATAAACTACCTATGTACCCCTAAACCGAGGTCCCCCCACATCGCCGCCACTCGATTAAAATTTTTAACCCCTAATCTGCCGACCGCCACCTACGTTATACTTATGTACCCCTAATCTGCTGCCCCTAACCCCGCCGACCCCTATATTATATTTATTAACCCCTAACTTGCCCCCCACAACGTCGCCGCAAGCTACTTAAAATAATTAACCCCTAATCTTCCGACCGCAAATCGCCGCCACCTACGTTATCCCTATGTACCCCTAATCTGCTGCCCCTAACATCGCCGACCCCTATGTTATATTTATTAACCCCTAATCTGCCCCCCACAACGTCGCCGACACCTGCCTACACTTATTAACCCCTAATCTGCCGAGCGGACCTGAGCGCTACTATAATAAAGTTATTAACCCCTAATCCGCCTCACTAACCCGATCATAAATAGTATTAACCCCTAATCTGCCCTCCCTAACATCGCCGACACCTACCTTCAATTATTAACCCCTAATCTGCCGACCGGAGCTCACCGCTATTCTAATAAATGTATTAACCCCTAAAGCTAAGTCTAACCCTAACACTAACACCCCCCTAAGTTAAATATAATTTTTATCTAACGAAATAAATTAACTCTTATTAAATAAATGATTCCTATTTAAAGCTAAATACTTACCTGTAAAATAAATCCTAATATAGCTACAATATAAATTACATTTATATTATAGCTATTTTAGGATTAATATTTATTTTACAGGCAACTTTGTAATTATTTTAACCAGGTACAATAGCTATTAAATAGTTAAGAACTATTTAATAGTTACCTAGTTAAAATAATAACAAATTTACCTGTAAAATAAATCCTAACCTAAGATATAATTAAACCTAACACTACCCTATCAATAAAATAATTAAATAAACTACCTACAATTACCTACAATTAACCTAACACTACACTATCAATAAATTAATTAAACACAATTCCTACAAATAAATACAATTAAATAAACTATCTAAAGTACAAAAAATAAAAAAGAACTAAGTTACAGAAAATAAAAAAATATTTACAAACATAAGAAAAATATTACAACAATTTTAAACTAATTACACCTACTCTAAGCCCCCTAATAAAATAACAAAGACCCCCAAAATAAAAAATTCCCTACCCTATTCTAAAATACAAAAATTACAAGCTCTTTTACCTTACCAGCCCTGAACAGGGCCCTTTGCGGGGCATGCCCCAAGAATTTCAGCTCTTTTGCCTGTAAAAAAAAACATACAATACCCCCCCCCCAACATTACAACCCACCACCCACATACCCCTAATCTAACCCAAACCCCCTTAAATAAACCTAACACTAATCCCCTGAAGATCTTCCTACCTTGTCTTCACCATCCAGGTATCACCGATCCGTCCTGGCTCCAAGATCTTCATCCAACCCAAGCGGGGGTTGGCGATCCATAATCCGGTGCTCCAAAGTCTTCCTCCTATCCGGCAAGAAGAGGACATCCGGACCGGCAAACATCTTCTCCAAGCGGCATCTTCTATGTTCTTCCATCCGATGACGACCGGCTCCATCTTGAAGACCTCCAGCGCGGATCCATCCTCTTCTTCCGACGACTAGACGACGAATGACGGTTCCTTTAAGGGACGTCATCCAAGATGGCGTCCCTCGAATTCCGATTGGCTGATAGGATTCTATCAGCCAATCGGAATTAAGGTAGGAATTTTCTGATTGGCTGATGGAATCAGCCAATCAGAATCAAGTTCAATCCGATTGGCTGATCCAATCAGCCAATCAGATTGAGCTCGCATTCTATTGGCTGTTCCGATCAGCCAATAGAATGCGAGCTCAATCTGATTGGCTGATTGGATCAGCCAATCGGATTGAACTTGATTCTGATTGGCTGATTCCATCAGCCAATCAGAATATTCCTACCTTAATTCCGATTGGCTGATAGAATCCTATCAGCCAATCGGAATTCGAGGGACGCCATCTTGGATGACGTCCCTTAAAGGAACCGTCATTCGTCGTCTAGTCGTCGGAAGAAGAGGATGGATCCGCGCTGGAGGTCTTCAAGATGGAGCCGGTCGTCATCGGATGGAAGAACATAGAAGATGCCGCTTGGAGAAGATGTTTGCCGGTCCGGATGTCCTCTTCTTGCCGGATAGGAGGAAGACTTTGGAGCACCGGATTATGGATCGCCAACCCCCGCTTGGGTTGGATGAAGATCTTGGAGCCAGGACGGATCGGTGATACCTGGATGGTGAAGACAAGGTAGGAAGATCTTCAGGGGATTAGTGTTAGGTTTATTTAAGGGGGTTTGGGTTAGATTAGGGGTATGTGGGTGGTGGGTTGTAATGTTGGGGGGGGGGTATTGTATGTTTTTTTTTACAGGCAAAAGAGCTGAAATTCTTGGGGCATGCCCCGCAAAGGGCCCTGTTCAGGGCTGGTAAGGTAAAAGAGCTTGTAATTTTTGTATTTTAGAATAGGGTAGGGAATTTTTTATTTTGGGGGTCTTTGTTATTTTATTAGGGGGCTTAGAGTAGGTGTAATTAGTTTAAAATTGTTGTAATATTTTTCTTATGTTTGTAAATATTTTTTTATTTTCTGTAACTTAGTTCTTTTTTATTTTTTGTACTTTAGATAGTTTATTTAATTGTATTTATTTGTAGGAATTGTGTTTAATTAATTTATTGATAGTGTAGTGTTAGGTTAATTGTAGGTAATTGTAGGTAGTTTATTTAATTATTTTATTGATAGGGTAGTGTTAGGTTTAATTATATCTTAGGTTAGGATTTATTTTACAGGTAAATTTGTTATTATTTTAACTAGGTAACTATTAAATAGTTCTTAACTATTTAATAGCTATTGTACCTGGTTAAAATAATTACAAAGTTGCCTGTAAAATAAATATTAATCCTAAAATAGCTATAATATAAATGTAATTTATATTGTAGCTATATTAGGATTTATTTTACAGGTAAGTATTTAGCTTTAAATAGGAATCATTTATTTAATAAGAGTTAATTTATTTCGTTAGATAAAAATTATATTTAACTTAGGGGGGTGTTAGTGTTAGGGTTAGACTTAGCTTTAGGGGTTAATACATTTATTAGAATAGCGGTGAGCTCCGGTCGGCAGATTAGGGGTTAATAATTGAAGGTAGGTGTCGGCGATGTTAGGGAGGGCAGATTAGGGGTTAATACTATTTATGATAGGGTTAGTGAGGCGGATTAGGGGTTAATACATTTATTATAGTAGCGCTCAGGTCCGCTCGGCAGATTAGGGGTTAATAAGTGTAGGTAGGTGTCGGCGACGTTGTGGGGGGCAGATTAGGGGTTAATAAATATAACATAGGGGTCGGCGATGTTAGGGCAGCAGATTAGGGGTACATAGGGATAACGTAGGTGGCGGCGGTTTACGGAGCGGCAGATTAGGGGTTAAAAGTGTAATGCAGGGGTCAGCGATAGCGGGGGCGGCAGATTAGAGGTTAATAAGTGTAAGGCTAGGGGTGTTTAGACTCGGGGTACATGTTAGAGTGTTAGGTGCAGACGTAGGAAGTGTTTCCCCATAGGAAACAATGGGGCTGCGTTAGGAGCTGAACGCTGCTTTTTTGCAGGTGTTAGGTTTTTTTTCAGCTCAAACAGCCCCATTGTTTCCTATGGGAGAATCGTGCACGAGCACGTTTTTGAGGCCGGCCGCGTCCGTAAGCAACTCTGGTATCGAGAGTTGCATTTGCGGTAAATATGCTCTACGCTCCTTTTTTGGAGCCTAACGCAGCATTTGTTTGAACTCTCGATACCAGAGTTAAATTTATGGTGCGGCCAGAAAAAAACCCGCGGAGCGTTAACAGCCCTTTTACCGCCGAACTCTAAATCTAGGCCTAAGTGTTTTGGTAGGAGATGCAAGATGTGATTTTGTGAGAGAGGGGTGACAGTTTAGATCAGAGGTCATGGGGACACAATTTGATATTGGATTAGATACATTTAAAAATAGTGTGAATACATTTCTGGCTAGACACAGAATTCATGGATATGATTGCTGGTGTTAAATGGGTCACCTTTTTAATGTGATACATTTAAGATCAACTAGATTTTTTATTGTAGATAAATTAAGATTTGTATAGTATAGTTATATGTTTCCTTGATAAAGCTGCTAAGCGAAACGTACGTCGGATTTGGAAGTTTTAAAACTTTTATCTCACCACACATCTTTCTCTTGCCTATAACGCTGGAGGTAGAGCTATTCCTTACTGATATCAGTTTGAAGATGGTTAGCGGTTAATCTTCTGCCTTCCATCTGCATACATCCAGCCTATAGGTCTGCTCCTTAGAGCGATAATAATTGTATTGTCACTCACCAGTCCTCAATATATGGTGTTGGTTGTGCATTTGTGATGTACGTTTTTAAATAAATTATACTTTTATATATCTTTGTCTGAGACACTGTTTACCTACCAGTATAAAGTAGGTGTACGCATTACCCTGAGCTTAGATTGGCTCCACCAAATGTGAGTAATCACTCGTTAACAAATTTATCAGTCACTTCAAGTGTGTCACAGAATTACGCTATGTTGTGCTCTTTTTCTCATTTCTTCTGAGAATAAAGTGGAAGACATCGATTGCAGAAGATTCTCTGGGAAGTGAATATATCCTTCTAACTAACTTACGAACTGTTAGTTCACTATTTATCACTATTATTCACATTTATTTTACTTTAACTTTTCTTCTTTGTGATTTACTTGGTACATTTATCTGAAGATTTGTATAGGTTGAACTTGATAGGCTTCTGTGTTTTTTTACAACCTCATCTACCATGGTCTATGTTCTTTTTATTCACTATTCTCCCTAGAGGATTAAATTACGGAATCTGATGTAAATGTATTTGTATAATCTGACTACATAAAGATCTGTAATGAATATACGGATACAAAATGTTTTATGCACCTTCCCACGGAGGTGATTAGCATCTATATATGTAGTCATTTGCTCTGATTTTGTGTCACTGCTGCTGCTCTGTTTTATTTTGTTGAAAATTATATGTACAATTGCATTCTCTGTACTTCTGTTTTAAAAAATGTAATAAAAACAGTTGAATATTAAAAAAAAAGTTTTATGCTTCTTGATATATTCATGTTTATGTGAGTGATTTACACAAAATTTATATTTATACTGATTGAAAGAATTAGGAAAATACTGATGTATATTTTTATGATTGAAATCATAAATGTTTAACTGTTCAGGAACATTATTACATTCTGCTGGGCATGTGTGTTAAGAATCTATTATGATATTCTGTTGTAAAATGTTTTATAAACTGTGTCTTTAAATAGTTTTAGAAATTGGCATAGGTGATGGCTCTTCATAGCAGTGATCAAGTGCACATGCGCACAAAACATGTTTTTGTTTGTAGCTCTTGCCCTGTTGCATGCATGGACTTTTGGTTTTAGTACCTGCACGAGAGTTGTGTATATGATTTATGATTGTTTTACTATATGAGTCTATTTCAGTGTTTACACACTGTGGTAGCGGAGACACTATGGATAGTGTTGTTTGCTGGCTTTGGTCAAGGACGTTGTCTTCTGCTTCAGTAGTTACCTCCCCTACAGACGTAAGTGCTGGTGTGTCAGACACACTGGAAGGGCAGAAGAGGTAAAAGCGCTACATGATTTAGGAATGTTTACTGAATTGAAGAGCATGATTACTCTAGTGGTTCAAATTGAGAGAAGACTTTGAGAGAGACAATAAGAGAGACTTGCTTTATAGTTTCTTTCTTCTTCTTAGGTAGTTTCTTCTCTAGCACTTATTTTTGCACCTGAGACTATTCCTCAAGATGATCCTATGGAGATTGGATCTATCAGGGTACACATTTCTTCTATGGACACATCATGCAAAAACGTATCACTTCTTATGTTCCTGACCTCTGAGGTAAATCAAGGAAGTTAACACTGTTCCTGCCATTGTTATTTTTAATATTTCATTATTATTATTTCCTGTTGTTTCGTATTTAACCTTTACCATTTCTTTACAGCAGCCCACAAGACAGTAAAGATTGAAGCGATAATTGATTCTTGGATAAGTACTGGTTTTCTTTACTCTGTCTTGGAAGCCAACACCAGGATACACTCCTATTTAGCTCTTTTTGGCTGATGGCAATCCAATGCAATCTTGTCCGGGTTATTAAATAGAAAGATCCTGTTGGTATTACTGAATACTGTGAGTTCTGTACAAAAAGAGACTTTATAGTATGATATTTTAGCCATTTGTTTCCATTAATTTTGGTCCTACCATGGTATAGGCTGCACAATCCCATAATAAATTAGAGCACTGACAGATTCAATTTTGCTTCTGTTTTATGTCAAATCTCCTGTCTCAAACAGTTTGCTGTGTTAAGTTACTTCATTCTGTTCCTGAGGAGTATCTGGATTCTTGTGATGTTTTGAAAAATAAAGGGGGATTAGTTTAATTGAAGATGTTTTTTATTATTGTCCCATTGATTTTGTTATAGGTGCACTAATTTCTTTTTGAAGAATGTTTCCGTTGTCATGTCCCAAATTGAAATACTTTAAAGGATATATTGAAGAAAATTTAGCCAAGGGATTTATTCGCTCATCAACAACTCCATCTAGATAGAGGATATATTTTGTAGAGAAGAAGGATGGCAGTGTGAGACCCTTCAGGTTCATCAGGAGAACACATTTTTTGCAGATGTCTCATTGTTTTGCTCTATGATGGTCTATGTCTTTGGGTCACCTCTGCTAACTTAAGCTGGCCTGCCTATCTAGGAAACTGGGTCCTCATTTAAAATGACCAAAATTGTAAATTTACAAAATGGGATATTTGAACTGTTTAGACTCTATACCAGATAAAGCCTCCCTTACTAGTGGAGTCTCTCACAGTTGACTAAACAGAGTTTTATAAATAAAAACTTTATAAGAATTTATTAATAAGAACTTAAAGTTCATTAAAAATTATTTTAAGTCAGAATAATTTTAATAGTGAAAATATAACTTCTGATATTCGAGATTGAAAACTTGTCCCCAATTGAACAAAATATATTATCAGAACAATAAGAACTAAAAAATCCAGATTGCCTTTGGTGTCCCCTTGTTAACCCATTTTTTCTTATTTACAAAATTGTAAATTTCCCTACTGCTGTATGTCTGGATCTAGATGAAAGCCATAATTAAACTAAATAATTCATGCAATGTGCAATATATATATATATATATATATATATATATATATATATATATATATATATATATATATACAATCATATGCAAAAGTTTAGGCACCTCTGACAATTTCCATGAGTTTAATTTATAAAAAAAATGGGTGTTTAGATCAGCAATTTCATGTTGATCTATCAAATAACTGAAGGAAACAGTAATATTTCAGTAGTGAAATGAGGTTTATTGGATTAACAGAAAATGTGCAATATGCATAAAAACGAAATTAGACAGGTGCATAAATTTAACTACCTAGCACTGATTAATTTGGTGAGCCCATTAAGCCTTGAACTTCATAGACAGGTGCATCCACTCATGAGAAAAGGTAGTTAAGGTGGCCAATTGCAAGTTGTTGTTCTCTTTAACTCTCCTCTGAAGAGTGGCAACATGGAGGCCTCAAAGCAACTCTCAAATGACCTTCAACATTATGGTTTAGGGGAAGGCTACACAAAGCTATCACAGAGATTTAAGCTGTCAGTGTCTACTGTGAGGAACATAGTGAGGAAATGGAAGACCACAGGTACAATTCTTGTTAAGGCCAGAAGTGGCAGGTCAAGTAAAATATCGGAGAAGCAAAGAATGGTGAGAACTATCAAAAACAGCCCACAGACCACCTCCAAAGACCTACAACATCATCTTGCTGCAGAAGGTGTCACTGTGCATCGTTCAACAATTCAGCACACTTTGCACAAGGAGAAGCTGTATGGGAGAGTGATGCGGAAGAAGCCTTTTCTGCATGCACGCCACAAACAGAGTCGCTTGAGGTATGCAAACGCACATTTAGACAAGCCAGATTCATTTTGGAAGAAGGTGCTGTGGACTGATGAATCAAAAATTTGGTTATAACAAGGTGCATTATGCATGGCAGCAAAAGAACACAGCGTTCCAAGACAAACACTTGCTACCCACAGTAAAATTTGGTAGATGTTCCATCATGCTGTGGGGCTGTGTGGCCAGTGCCGGTACTTGGAATCTTGGTAAAGTTGAGGGTCGCATGGATTCCACTCAATAACAGCAGATACTTGAGAATAATGTTGAGGAATCAGTCACAAAGTTGAAGTTATGCCGGGGCTTGATATTTCAACAAGACAACAACCCAAAACACTGCTCAAAATCTGCTCTGGCATTTATGCAGAGGAACAAGTACAATGTTATGGAATGGCTATCCCAGTCCCCAGACCTGAATATCATTGAAAATCTGTGGGGTGATTTGAAGCGGGCTGTCCATGCTCGGCAACCATCAAACCTAACTGAACTGGAGATGTTTTGCAAGGAGGAATTGTCCAAAATACCTTCATCCAGAATCCAGACACTTATTACAGGCTACAGGAAGCGTCTAGAAGCTGTTATTTCTGCTAAAGGAAGCTCTACTAAATATTGATGTGATATTTCTGTTGGGGTGCCCAAATTTATGTACCTGTCTAATTTCGTTTCGATGCATATTGCACATTTTCTGTTAATCCAATAAACCTAATTTCACTACTGAAATATTACTGTGTCCTTCAGTTATTTGATAGATCAAAATGAAATTGCTGATCCAAACACCCAATTATTTATAAATCAAAATCATGGAAATTGTCAGGGGTGCCTAAACTTTTACATATGATTGTATATATATATACTCTCCTTGGTTAAGGCTAACCCCATTTCTATGAAAGCTTATTGAAATAGGCTCAGAAGCATGCACAAGTCTTGAGTACTGTGTGGCAGCAGTGAGTGGTTGTAATGTTATAAAACAACAAGTAGAAGTAGGCTACAGCAGCCAGTTCTGAGTGACAGCAGATAACACTCAAATTTCTGCCTTCACATACTATTACTTGCACACATTTCTTGTGTGCCTCATTTCTAAGGTATATGCACTCTTAGGGGTAGATATAACAACAGTCAATCGGACATGATTTGCTGTAGTGAATCATATCCTCTTGACCTCGCAAAATGTCGACAGCACAGCATACGGTGTCGGCATTTAACATTGCACAAGCATTTCTGGTGAAATGCTTGTGCAAAGTTTCCCCCAGCTCACTGGCAGCCAATCGGTCACTAGCGGGGGGTGTCAATCATCCCAATCAGATCGGGATGATTTCAATCTGCCACCTAAAAGGTGACCGAGAAGTTAAGGAGCAGCGGTCTTACGACAGCTGCTTCTTAACTTCCGTTTCCGGCAGACCTGAAACAATGGTGCTCAGAAGCAGCATCCGCTACTTAATAAATGGAGTCCTTAGTCTTTTTTTTATTAAACTGTGCTTTTAGCTATGCATTGGTCACATTCATTGGCTTTGTTTACCTTAGACTGGATGAAGCTACTGCACTCTAAAGCCTCCTATAGGTTGTATGCATAATATTACTACAACTATTGCTGCCAAATACTGCTTAAGACACACCCTGGAGCCTACTTCAGTATACCAAGGGGGAGATTTATCAAGCACCCAATGCTGTTTGCTCCGTCAGAGGTTTCAGGTCCGTCTGAAATCTAAGTTTAGAAGCAGCGGTCGTAGCCAGCTCCTTCACTTGCCTACCACCTTTTAGGTACGATGAGGATGATTGACACCCAAGATTGGCCGTGGATGTGCAGGGGAAGGTGTTGCACAAGCATTTCTTGTGCAATGTTAAATGCCAACAGCGCATTTAACGATGCAGGGAAAAAAAATTTGAATTTTTCTAAAATTGTACACTCTATCTAAATCACAAGCAAAATGTCCATACAAAAATAATTTTCCATTGATTTCAATTTTACCGAGTTAAAAATTCATTTCTTGCTTTGTTCATAGGAATTAGCAGATATATATTATTATAATACTCCTATTTAGTTATGTTCTGAGATCCACCCAATCCAACAAACATTTGTATTTTGCAGCTTTGAACTGGATTTCATTCAAATAAATGTCTATAAAACGTTTATGCATTGCTGTCGCAGTATTTATTTATCTGTATAGATATCTGTATTTTATATTTTCCGGAAACTTCTTGCAACAAGTATTAAACTATATAACATACTTAGAGTCGTTTCAGTGATACATTTCTACTTCATGGATAGTTACATATATTTTACTGTTATTTCAGCTTGAAAAGTGAGGTCTTACCACACAGTGAGTGATAACTGTGATGAAAGAGTTTGACATTCACAGCATTTGAAGAGTGTAACTGACAGACAGGCAAATTCTTTGAAGAAATCTGAATTCAGGCCTTTTTTTTTTTTGTACAGAGAAACTACTTCTCAGACCTATGACACAGTTGCATTTTGGTAATATCCTTTCAATATAAAGACATAAATATGTTTTGCGAACGAGGCCCTTAATTATCAGAGGGATTACAAATAATGCCACATAAGCAAGTTGATCTAATTTTTTATTTTTTTTTCACATCCCTGGAGTAGCTGCTGAATGATATGAGCCAGTTCCTATCATAAATCTGCAAAAATAAATACACCAAACTAATCCAGCATTGTTCTACACGCTCACTTGATTGATTACAACATATTTATTTTCTGCCTCCAAAAAATTTCCAGTACTTTTAAAAGATTTATGGATACGTCTTTTTCTAAGTTTCTACAAGGAACAAATACTCCTACGCTTTTTCCCTATTTTAAAAAAACAGAAACTGGCCGTATTTCTTTATTCCTTATATCAAAATACATTGTGGTTCATAAACATATTTTTATCCAATGATCCAATAAAAAACACTTTATGGGGCATAATTATCAAGCTCCGTATGCCTCTAAAGACCACTGCTCCATAACTTGTCCGCCTGCTCTGAGGTCGGCAGACAGAAATCAACCCGATCGAATACGATTTGGGTTGATTGACACCCCTGCTAGCGGCTGATTGGCCGCCAATCTGCAGGGGGCGGTATTGCACCAGCAGTTCACAAGAACTGCTGATGCAATGATAAATGCCGACAGCGTATGCTGCCAGCATTTATCGATGTGATGCGGACATGATCCGCTATATCGGATCATGTCCGTTCGCACATTAATAGATTGACCCCTCAGTATGTGGTTTCTATACCTGGTTGTATGCTTGCTAAACATCAATATGTTATATCTAAGCTTTAAATAAAAAATAAAAAAATACAGTCATTAATTTTTTTCATTTTTTCATTTGAGCATTCAAAACATTTTACAGGAAGAAATGATAACAATAATTTGATAAACTGCTACATTTGTTAGTCTGCACCATTTTCAACAGTTGCTTTCCTTTTAATATGTGTTATTTAAAGGGATATAAAAACCCAAAATGTTTATTTTGTGATTTAGATAGAGCATAAACTGTTCTAATTTATTTCTGTTATAACATTTTATTCTTTCTATTGAAAAGCAGTCTTTTCTCTGGAGCACTATAGGGCAGCAGTTTTGCAAGAATGCTATTTTATTTTCAAGAGCACTATTTTCTGCCATAAAGTGCTGCAGACACCTAGGCCTAGATTTAGAGTTGGGCGGTAGCCGTGAAAACCAGCGTTAGAGGCTCCTAACGCTGGTTTTAGGCTACCGCCGGTATTTGGAGTCAGTCAGGAAAGGGTCTAACGCTCACTTTGCAGCCGCGACTTATCCATACCGCAGATCCCCCTACGCCATTTGCGTATCCTATCTTTTCAATGGGATCTTTCTAACGCCGGTATTTAGAGTCGTGGCTGAAGTGAGCATTAGAAATCTAACGACAAAACTCCAGCCGCAGAAAAAAGTCAGTAGTTAAGAGCTTTCTGGGCTAACGCCGGTTTATAAAGCTCTTAACTACTGTGCTCTAAAGTACACTAACACCCATAAACTACCTATGTACCCCTAAACCGAGGCCCCCCACATCGGCGCCACTCTACAAAATTTTTTTAACCCCTAATCTTCCGCTCCGTACACTGCCGCCAACTACGTTATCCCTATGTACCCCTAATCTGCTGCCCCTAACACCGCCGACCCCTATATTATATTTATTAACCCCTAATCTGCCCCCCACAACGTCGCCTCCACCTGCCTACACTTATTAACCCCTAATCTGTCGTCCGCATGCCGCCGCCAGCTACATTATAGCTATGTACCCCTAATCTGCTGCCCCTAACACCGCCGACCCCTATATTATATTTATTAACCCCTAATCTGCCCCCCACAACATCGCCTCCACCTGCCTACACTTATTAACCCCTAATCTGCCAAGCGGACCGCACCGCTATTATAATAAAGTTATTAACCCCTAATCCGCCTCACTCCCACCTCAATAACCCTATAATAAATAGTATTAACCCCTAATCTGTCCTCCCTAACATCACCGACACCTAACTTCAAGTATTAACCCCTAATCTGCCGATCGGAGCTCACCGCTACTCTAATAAATTTTTTAACCCCTAAAGCTAATTTTAACCCTAACCCTAACACCCCCCTAAGTTAAATATAATTTTATTCTAACAAAATAAATTAACTCTTATTAAATAAATGATTCCTATTTAAATCTAAATACTTACCTGTAAAATAAATCCTAATATAGCTACAATATAAATTATAATTATATTATAGCTATTTTAGGATTTATATTTATTTTACAGGCAACTTTGTATTTATTTTAACCAGGTACAATAGCTATTAAATAGTTAAGAACTATTTAATAGCTAAAATAGTTAAAATAATTACAAAATTACCTGTAAAATAAATCCTAACCTAAGTTACAATTAAACCTAACACTACACTATCAATAAATTAATTAAATACAATACCTACAATTATCTACAATTAAGCCTAACACTACACTATCAATAAATTATTTAAATAAAATATCTACAAATAAATACAATGAAATAAACTAACTAAAGTACGAAAAATAAAAAAGAACTAAGTTACAAAAAATAAAAAAATATTTACAAACATTAGAAAAATATTACAACAATTTTAAACTAATTACACCTACTCTAAGCCCCCTCATAAAATAACAAAGCCCCCCAAAATAAAAAATGCCCTACCCTATTCTAAATTAAAAAAGTTCAAAGCTCTTTTACCTTACCAGCCCTGAACAGGGCCCTTTGCGGGGCATGCCCCAAAGAATTCAGCTCTTTTGCCTGTAAAAAAAAAAACATACAATACCCCCCCCAACATTACAACCCACCACCCACATACCCCTAATCTAACCCAAACCCCCCTTAAATAAACCTAACACTAAGCCCCTGAAGATCTTCCTACCTTATCTTCACCTCACCGGGTCCCGATCTGTCCAGAAGAGCCTCCGATGTCTTGATCCAAGCCCAAGTGGGGGGCTGAAGAGTGACGTCCATCCTCGGGCTGAAGTCTGGATCCAAGCGGCGGCTGAAGAAATCCATCATCGGCTGAAGACGGAAGTCCATCATCGGGATGAAGTCTTCTATCAAGCCGCATCTTCAATCTTCTTTCTTCTGGAGCGGAGCCATCTTCTTTCCAACCGACGCGGATCCAACCTCTTCAACCGACGCCTACTCGCCGAATGACGGTTCCTTTAAATGACATCATCCAAGATGACGTCCCTCGAATTCTGATTGGCTGATAGGATTCTATCAGCCAATCGGAATTAAGGTAGGAATATTCTGATTGGCTGATGGAATCAGCCAATCAGAATCAAGTTCAATCCGATTGGCTGATCCAATCAGCCAATCAGATTGAGCTTGCATTCTATTGGCTGTTCCAATGATGGACTTCCGACTTCAGCCGATGATGGATTTCTTCAGCCGCCGCTTGGATCCAGACTTCAGCCCGAGGATGGACGTCACTCTTCAGCCCCACGCTTGGGCTTGGATCAAGACATCGGAGGCTCTTCTGGACAGATCGGGACCCGGTGAGGTGAAGATAAGGTAGGAAGATCTTCAGGGGATTAGTGTTAGGTTTATTTAAGGGGGGTTTGGGTTAGATTAGGGGTATGTGGGTGGTGGGTTGTAATGTTGGGGGGGGGTATTGTATGTTTTTTTTTTACAGGCAAAAGAGCTGAATTCTTTGGGGCATGCCCCGCAAAGGGCCCTGTTCAGGGCTGGTAAGGTAAAAGAGCTTTGAACTTTTTTTAATTTAGAATAGGGTAGGGCATTTTTTATTTTGGGGGGCTTTGTTATTTTATTAGGGGGCTTAGAGTTGGTTTAATTAGTTTAAAATTGTTGTAATATTTTTCTAATGTTTGTAAATATTTTTTATTTTTTGTAACTTAGTTCTTTTTTATTTTTCGTACTTTAGTTAGTTTATTTAATTGTATTTATTTGTAGATATTTTATTTAAATAATTTATTGATAGTGTAGTGTTAGGTTTAATTGTAGATAATTGTAGATATTGTATTTAATTAATTTATTGATAGTGTAGTGTTAGGTTTAATTGTAGATAATTGTAGGTATTGTATTTAATTAATTTATTGATAGTGTAGTGTTTAATTGTAACTTAGGTTAGGATTTATTTTACAGTTAATTTTGTAATTGTTTTAACTATTTTAGCTATTAAATAGTTCTTAACTATTTAATAGCTATTGTACCTGGTTAAAATAAATACAAAGTTGCCTGTAAAATAAATATTAATCCTAAAATAGCTATAATATAATTATAATTTATATTGTAGCTATATTAGGATTTATTTTACAGGTAAGTATTTAGATTTAAATAGGAATAATGTATTTAATAAGAGTTAATTTATTTCGTTAGAATAAAATTATATTTAATTTAGGGGGTGTTAGGGTTAGGGTTAAAATTAGCTTTAGGGGTTAAAAAATTTATTAGAGTAGCGGTGAGCTCCGATCGGCAGATTAGGGGTTAATACTTGAAGTTAGGTGTCGGCGATGTTAGGGAGGGCAGATTAGGGGTTAATACTATTTATTATAGGGTTATTGAGGCGGGAGTGAGGCGGATTAGGGGTTAATAACTTTATTATAATAGCGGTGCGGTCCGCTCGGCAGATTAGGGGTTAATAAGTGTAGGCAGGTGGAGGCGACGTTGTGGGGGGCAGATTAGGGGTTAATAAATATAATATAGGGGTCGGCGGTGTTAGGGGCAGCAGATTAGGGGTACATAGCTATAATGTAGCTGGCGGCGGCGGGCGGTCGACAGATTAGGGGTTAATAAGTGTAGGCAGGTGGAGGCGACGTTGTGGGGGGCAGATTAGGGGTTAATTAATATAATATAGGGGTCGGCGGTGTTAGGGGCAGCAGATTAGGGGTACATAGGGATAATGAAAGTAGCGGCGGTTTACGGAGCGGCAGATTAGGGGTTAAAAAAAATATGCAGGTGTCAGCGATAGCGGGGGCGGCAGATTAGGGGTTAATAAGTGTAAGGTTAGGGGTGTTTAGACTCGGGGTACATGTTAGAGTGTTAGGTGCAGACGTAGGAAGTGTTTCCCCATAGTAAACAATGGGGCTGCGTTAGGAGCTGAACGCGGCTTTTTTGCAGGTGTTAGGTTTTTTTTCAGCTCAAATGGCCCCATTGTTTTCTATGGGGGAATCGTGCACGAGCACGTTTTTGAAGCTGGCCGCTTCCGTAAGCACCGCTGGTATCGAGAGTTGCAGTGGCGTTAAATTATGCTCTATGCTCCCTTTTTGGAGCCTAACGCACTGAAAACCCAGCCAATCTGTGAACTCTAAATACCAGCGGTTTTTAAAAGGTGCGTGGGAAAAAAAGCACGCGTAGCTAACGCACCCCTTTGGCCGCAGAACTCTAAATCTAGGCGCTAGTGTACCTAGGTATCTCTTGAAAAAAATACCATGGGAACGGAGCAAATTTTTTTTAATAGAAGTAAATTTGATTTTTTTTTTAATGTTATGCTTTGTCTGAATCACAAAAGAAAAACTTTGACCTAGATTTAGAGTTTGGCGTTAGCCGTGAAAACCAGCGTTAGAGGCTCCTAACGCTGGTTTTAGGCTACCGCCGGTATTTGGAGTCACTCAAATGGAATCAGCCAATCAGAATCAAGTTCAATCCGATTGGCTGATCCAATCAGCCAATCAGATTGAGCTCGCATTCTATTGGCTGATCGGAACAGCCAATAGATTGCGAGCTCAATCTGATTGGCTGATTGAATCAGCCAATCGGATTGAACTTGATTCTGATTGGCTGATTCCATCAGCTAATCAGAATTTTCCTACCTTAATTCCGATTGGCTGATAGAATCCTATCAGCCAATCGGAATTCGAGGGACACCATCTTGGATGACGTCCCTTAAAGGAACCGTCATTCGTCGTTAGTCCGTCGGGCCAGCAGGATGTTCCGCGTCGGAGGTCTGCAAGATGGATCCGGAAGAAAGAAGATTGAAGATGCCGTTGATAGAAGACTTCATCCGGATCATGGACCTCTTCAGCTCCCGCTTGGATGAAGACTTCATCCGGATCATGGACCTCTTCAGCTCCCGCTTGGATGAAGACTTCAGCCGGATCATGGACCTCTTCAGCCCCCGCTTGGGCTTGGATTAGGACATCGGAGGAGCTCTCCAGGACGGATCGGTGAACCTGGTATGGTGAAGACAAGGTAGGAAGATCTTCAGGGGCTTAGTGTTAGGTTTATTTAAGGGGGGTTTGGGTTAGATTAGGGGTATGTGGGTGGTGGGTTGTAATGTTGGGGGGGGGTATTGTATGTTTTTTTTACAGGCAAAAGAGCTGAACTTCTTGGGGCATGCCCCGCAAAGGGCCCTGTTCAGGGCTGGTAAGGTAAAAGAGCCTTGAACTTTAGTTATTTAGAATAGGGTAGGGCATTTTGTTATTTTGGGGGGCTTTGTTATTTTATTAGGGGGCTTAGAGTAGGTGTAATTAGTTTAAAATTGTTGTAATATTTTTCTTATGTTTGTAAATATTTTTTTATTTTTTGTAACTTAGTTCTTTTTTATTTTTTGTACTTTAGCAAGTTTATTTAATTGTATTTATTTGTAGGAATTGTATTTAATTAATTTATTGATAGTGTAGTGTTAGGTTAATTGTAGATAATTGTAGGTAGTTTATTTAATTAATTTATTGATAGTATAGTGTTAGTTTTAATTGTAACTTAGGTTAGGATTTCTTTTACAGGTAAATTTGTAATTATTTTAACTATTTTAGCTATTAAATAGTTCTTAACTATTTAATAGCTATTGTACCTGGTTAAAATAAATACAAAGTTACCTGTAAAATAAATATTAATCCTAAAATAGCTATAATATAATTATAATTTATATTGTAGCTATATTAGGATTTATTTTACAGGTAAGTATTTAGCTTTAAATAGGAATAATTTTTTTAATAAGAGATAATTAATTTCGTTAGATTAAAATTATATTTAATTTAGGGGGGTGTTAGTGTTAGGGTTAGACTTAGCTTTAGGGGTTAATACATTTATTAGAATAGCGGTGAGCTCCGGTCGGCAGATTAGGGGTTAATAATTGAAGTTAGGTGTCGGCGATGTTAGGGAGGGCAGATTAGGGGTTAATACTATTTATTATAGGGTTAGTGAGGCGGATTAGGGGTTAATAACTTTATTATAGTAGCACTCAGGTCCGCTCGGCAGATTAGGGGTTAATAAGTGTAGGCAGGTGGAGGAGACGTTGTGGGGGGCAGATTAGGGGTTAATAAATATAATATAGGGGTCGGCGATGTTAGGGAACCAGATTTGGGGTACATAGGGATAATGTAAGTAGCGGTGGTTTACGGAGCGGCAGATTAAGGGTTAATAATAATATGCAGGGGTCAGCGATAGCGGGGGCGGCATATTAGGGGTTAATAAGTGTAAGGTTAGGGGTGTTTAGACTCGGGGTACATGTTAGAGTGTTAAGTGCAGACGTAGGAAGGGTTACCGCATAGCAAACAATGGGGCTGCGTTAGGAGCTGAACGCGGCTTTTTTGCAGGTGTTAGGTTTTTTTTCAGCTCAAACAGCCCCATTGTTTCCTATGGGGGAATCGTGCACGAGCACGTTTTTGAGGCTGGCCGCGTCCGTAAGCAACTCTGGTATCGAGAGTTGAAGCTGCGTTAAAAATGCTCTACGCTCCTTTTTTGGAGCCTAACGCAGCCATTCTGTGGACTCTCAATACCAGAGTTATTTTTATGGTGCGGCCAGAAAAAAGCCGGCGTTAGTTTTTCGGGTCGTTACCGACCAAACTCCAAATCTAGCCGTTTGGGTTTTATATCCATTTAAATTACATGAAAATAATGCAAAAATTGAATGGTGCCCAAAAGCTAAATTGTGAAATATATTTTTTATTGACCTTGCAGACATAATTATGTTTTTGTCTGTAAACATTTGCTCATAATTATTGTGTGTGTTTTTGTGTGTGTGTTTTTGTGTGTGTGTTTGTGCGTGTATTTGTATGTGTGTATGTGTGTTTGTATTTGTATGTTTGTGTTTGTATTTGTATGTGTGTTTGTATTTGTATGTGTGTTTGTATTTGTATGTGTGTTTGTGTGTTTGTATTTGTATGTGTGTTTGAATTTGTATGTGTATGTGTGTTTATATTTGTATGTGTGTGTGTGTTTGTATTTGTATGTGTGTGTGTGTTTGTATTTGTATGTGTGTTTGTATTTGTATGTGTGTATGGGTGTGTGTTTGTATGTTTGTGTGTGTGTTTGTATGTATCTATGTATGTACGTATTAGACATGTGTACCCATGAAAAAATCAGTTCACAACAATATCTATTGTTATTCGTTTTATGTTAAACAAAACAAATACTGAATATTCATAGAACATTTACTTTAGTTTTTATTAAACAAATATACATTTTCCAAAGCTACAGGTCAAAAAGTTAACCTGTAGCTTTATTCTTACCATAAGCGCACTGGAGAGCCGGACTAACCTGGTCCTCTTCTTCGCAGAGTCCCAGCCGCGCTAATAGGAGACTTAGTATGGCGGCTCCCAGGGCCAGCAGTAAAATCCTTCTCCTTTAGCGCAGACCTTAGGGCTCTGTGAAGAAGAGGACCGAGTTAGAACTTCTCTCCAGTGCGCTAAAGGTCTCTATAACTGTTGATAACTCCATCATTACCCCAACCTCACATGTCCGATGTTTCAGGGTCACACTTGACTCAGATCTTTCTTTCACTCCTCACATTCAGTCCTTGGCCAAAACCTGCCGCTTCCATCTTAAAAACATTGCTAAAATCAGACATTTCCTTACACAAGACACAACTAAGATTTTAATCCACTCTCTCATTCTTTCCCGCCTTGACTTGGCTACTGCAACTCCATCCTCTCTGGTCTCCCTAGCTGCCGCCTAGCTCCTTTACAATCCATAATGAATGCCTCTGCCAGGCTCATCTTCCTTACACGTCGCTCTTCATCTGCCGCACCTCTCTGCCAATCCCTTCACTGGCTTCCTCTTGCCTCCAGGATTAAACACAAAATTCTCACTCTGACTTATAAAGCCCTCAATTGCATTGCTCCCCCCTACATCTCAGACCTTGTCTCCAGATACTATCTCTCCAGACCCCTTTGCTCTGCTCATGATCTCCTACTATCCTCCTCTCTTGTTACCTCCTCACATTCCTGTTTACAAGATTTCTCCAGACTGGCTCCCATCTTATGGAACTCTCTGCCTCGCTCCACAAGACTCTCCCTTAGTTTTAAAAGCTTCAAGTGCTCACTTAAGACTCTACTATTCAGGGACGCATACAACCTACACTAACTTTCCTATCTCCACTGCTATCCCCTTAAACCCCATAGCATGTAAGCCTATGAGCCCAGCTGTTTGTAGTTCACCTTCATAAGAACCGGCTACAACAGTGCAACTCACGGCAAGACCCTCTACCCATTTGATCCCTGTAATTATTTTTATATACCACCTATGTTCATAGCGCTGCGCAACCTGTTAGCGCTCTAAAAATACCTGATAATCGACTACATTACGAGTTTTGCGGTATGAGTGAAAAAGCAGTGTTAAGGCTCTTTTTCACTACCGCTGGTATTACGAGTCTTGCAGGTTTAGGTGTACCACACACTTTTTTTGGCCGTAACACAACGTAACTACTGCAGCTTTCCAAAATTCCTTTTTCAATGGGACTTCCATAGCACCGGTATTACGAGTCTGCCTGGGAGGCCAAAAAGTTAGCGGTACACCCTATACCGTCAAGATCCATACCGTAAACTGAAAGTCAGTAGTTATGAGTTTTACGTTACAACGCCGTAACATAAATGTCATAACTTAAGTTCTAAAAAGTACACTAACACCCATAAACTACCTATTAACCCCTAAACCGAGGCCCTACCGCATCGCAAACACTAAAATAAAATTATTAACCCCTAAACTTCCGCTCCGGACATTGCCGCCACTATAATAAACATATTAACTGCTAAACCGCCACACTTCAGCATCGTAAATACTAGTTAAATATTATTAACCCCTAATCTGCTGTCCCTAACATCGCCGCAACCTACATTACTGTTATTAACCCCTAATCTGCTGCCCCCAAAATCGCCGCCACTATACTAAAGTTATAAACCCCTAAACCTAACCCTAACACCCACTAACTTTAATATAATTAAAATAAATCTAAATAAAACCTACTATTAATAACTAAATAATTCCTATTTAAAACTAAATACTTACCTGTGAAATAAAACCTAAGCTAGCTACAATATAACTAATAGTTACATTGTAGCTATCTTAGATTTTATTTATTTTTTCACAGCTAAGTTTGTATTTATTTTAACTAGGTAGACTAGTTAGAAAATAGTTATTAACTATTTACTAGCTACCTAGCTAAAATAAATACAAGTTTACCTGTAAAATAAAACCTAACCTGAGTTACACTAACACCTAACCTTACACTACAATTAAATAAATTACATTTATTCAATACAATTAACTAAATTACAAAAAACAAACAAACACTAAATTACACAAAATAAAAAAGTAATTATCAAATATTTAAACTAATTACACCTAATCTAATAGCCCTATCAAAATAAAAAAGCCCCCCCAAAATAAAAAAAACCCTAGCCTGAACTAAACTGCCAATAGCCCTTAAAAGGGCCTTTTGCAGGGCATTGCCCCAAAGAAATCAGCTCTTTTACCTGTAAAAAAAATACAGACAACCCCCAACAGTAAAACCCACTACCCACAAAACCAAACCTCCCAAATAAAAACCTAAAAATCTAAAAAACCTAAGCTTCTCATTGCCCTGAAAAGGGCATTTGGATAGGCATTGCCCTTAAAAGGGTATTTAGCTCCTTTTCAGCCCAAATCCTAATCTAAAAATAAAACACACCCAATAAACCCTTAAAAAAACCTAACACTAACCCCCTGAAGATCCACTTACAGTTTTTGAAGACCGGACATCCATCCTCAACGAAGCGGCAGAAGTCTTCATCCAAGCGGCAAGAAGTCCTCAATGAAGCAAGGAGAAGTCTTCATCCAAGCGGGCCAAATTCTTCATCCAAAGACGACAGAAGTCTTCATCCAGATGGCATCTTCTATCTTCATCCATCCGGGGTGGAGTGGCTCCATATGTAAGACATCCGACGCGGAGCATCCTCTTCTTTCCACTGCGACTGAAGAATGAAGGTTCCTGGGACCGTATGAAGAGGATGCTCTGCACCGGATGTCTTGAAGATGGAGCCGCTCTGCGTCAGAAGGATGAAGATAGAAGATGCCGTCTGGATGAAGACTTCTGCCCGTCTGGAGGATGACTTCTTGCCGCTTGGATGAAGACTTCTACCGGCTTCGTTGAGGATGGATGTCTGGTCTTCAAAAGCTGTAAGTGAATCTTTGGGGGTTAGTGTAAGGTTTTTTTAAGGGTTTATTGGGATGGTTTTATTTTTAGATTAGGGTTTGGGCTAAAAAAGAACTAAATGCCCTTTTAAGGGCATTGCCCATCCAAATACCCTTTTCAGGGCAATGGGGAGCTTAGGTTTTTTAGATAGGTTTTTATTTGGGGGTTTGGTTGTGTGGGTGGTGGGTTTTACTGTTGGGGGGTTGTTTGTAATTTTTTTTACAGGTAAAAGAGCTGATTTCTTTGGGGCAATGCCCTGCAAAAGGCCCTTTTAAGAGGTATTGGCAGTTTAGTTAAGGCTAGGGGTTTTTTTTATTTTGGGGGGGCTTTTTTATTTTGATAGGGCTATTAGATTAGGTGTCATTAGTTTAAATATTTGATAATTTCTTTTTTATTTTGTGTAATTTAGTGTTTTTTTGTTGTAATTTAGTTATTTGTATTTAATTAATGTAATTTATTTAATTGTAGTGTAAGGTTAGGTGTTAGTATAATTTAAGTTAGGTTTTATTTTACAGGTAAATTTGTATTTATTTTAACTAGGTAGCTAGTAAATAGTTAATAACTATTTACTATTTCTACCTAGTTAAAATAAATGCAAACTTGACTGTGAAATAAAAATAAAACCTAAGCTAGCTACAATGTAACTATTAGTTATATTGTAGCTAGCTTAGGGTTTATTTTTTAGGTAAGTATTTAGTTTTAAATAGGAATAATTTAGTTAATGATAGTAATTTTATTTAGATTTATTTTCATTATATTCAAGTTAGTGGTGTTAGGGTTAGAGTTAGACTTAGGGTTAGGGGTTAAAAACTTTAGTATAGTGGTGGCGACGTTGGGGGCGGAAGATTAGTGGTTAATAACTGTAATGTAGGTGGTGGCGATGTCGGGGGCGGCAGATTAGGGGTTAATAAGTGTAATGTAGGTGTCGGCGATGTCGGGGGCAGCAGATTAGGGGTGTTTAGACTCAGGGTTTATGTTAGGATGTTAGGTGTAAACATAACTTTTGTTTCCCCATAGGAATCAATGGGGCTGCGTTACGGAGCTTTACGCTCCTTTATTGCAGGTGTTAGGTTTTTTTTCAGCTGGCTCTCCTCATTGATGTCTATGGGGAAATCGTGCACGAGCACGTAAAACCAGCTCAAAGCAGCGCTGGTATTCGAGTGCGGTATGGAGCTCAATTTTGCTCAACACTCACATATTGCCTGCTAACGCCGGGTTTTTGCAAACCTGTAATAGCAGTGCTATAGGGAGGTGAGCAGTGACAATAACTTGCAAGTTAGCATCAAGCAGCTCATAAGGCAAAACTTGTAATCTAGCCGAATAATAATAATAATATGTAAATGTAAACAAATTAATACTGACGAATTTCATCAGTATTTATTTGTCTTTTTTAAATTAACGGTTGCATTGGTCCAGATATTAATTACGTGGAATGCACATGTCTATTATGTATATACTGATACCATGTAAATTCAAAACAAAACAAGTCTTATTAATCACTGAATTAAACGTTAAAAAGAAGTGTATGCAAAGTATGGGCAATTAACATGCAATGGAAACTGAAGCATGACATTACAAACACACTTTCAATATGTCAACCAATGAATAAATAAGTCTCATTTATTAATGTTTTACTTGAATGAAATAATACTAGTTCACGCTGTAGAAACCAATTCACCCAGGCTTTTTGTGTTGGGTTTAAAGGAGTCTAGTAAACCTTTTCTAAGTTCTATCCCACACCAATTTAAAGAAGTCTTCAAATGTTTTTTAGTCCTTTTGCCCTTCTAACATGTAACCTAACAAATCCTATTACATCCTTCAGAAAATGTTTTACATATGTGATGGCATAACATTTCTAAATATATTTTGAAGATGTTTGACCTGTTTGAAAAACATGTTGACCATCAAAGTCTGGTACATCTGTGCTTTCATGTGTCGTTTTGGACTATAGTCAGTATTGGTCAGCAGGATACCATGACAGGAATGACCATCAGGTTCACATGACTAATGGAAACATATGCTATTGTGGTCAGCAGGTACACAAGCAGCAAGAGTATACAGACAATTGGGAATATTTGCAGTAATAGCCAGGGGAAAAATAACCAATCATCAGATAGATGCTAAAGCAGTTCTTACCTGGCATTAGCAATGTGTCAAATAAATGCTGCAATGCTGGGCAGTGCTCCTAGTAGCATTCTGTTAAGACTATAGAGTTAGAGGTTAGCAATAGATGAGTCTTCGGATGAGTGTGCATCTGCTGGACAGGATGGTGACCCTGGCAGGTGTGAAGACAACAGTAAGTACAGCATGCTGTAACATAGCCCCTTAAGAGAATGGAAATGGAGATAGGCAGCAAGAACTTAAAAACTTAAAATTTCAGTTTACTTCAATTATCTAAAATGCTTTGTTTTCTTGTTATCTCTTGTTGAAAATAATCATTTGCTCAGCAATGGACTAATGGGAGCTAACTGGTAATATATGTCTATTTTCATTGGCCATCAAATGTGCTTATCTGGCATACAGTTCTGCATTGATGCTCTGAAACCGACTTGATCACAATCTATCAGCTATTTGCTCCCATAATGGTGTTTTGCTTTCTAGCTGAATCAGTCATCTTGCTCTTCCAGTGATCACAAAATGGATTTGTGCATTACAAGCCCACAGACATGAACGTGTTTCCACTAAAAGAAGTTTTTGAAAATATATTTTTGTGTTAACTACTTGTTATCAGGATAGAATCTGGGAAGCCACTTAATACTGACATACAATGGCCCTTTCCTGCCTCTTAATGTTACAATAAAGTTTTTTTTAACTAACCCCTTTGTTCAGTGTGTAAGAGAAATGCTCATTTGCATGTGTGAGATTAACTAATAGCAATCTGAATCCATCCTGGTCACTGCAAAACAATTTGAATGCAATTTGTATATACTATAGTCGTGATGAACATACTGTGCATGCCTGTTCAATTACTACATTGACTCTTGTAGGACCAGATTATGAGTGGAGCGCAAATGTTTGCACCTGAGCAATAAGGGGTTTACTGCGGGGTTTGTGCTCGTCAGGCTTACCGCTGGTTTTACGAGTTGAAAGTAAAAGGGATTTACTCTACAATAATTACTGCAACTTCAGAGCTTTAGTTAACTGTTTTGCTAAACTAAAAAGTTGCACAAAACTCATAAAAATGCATTACAAAGTATAGTTACACTCATAATAACACTATCTAATAAAAATTATTCACAAAAAATATTGCACAAAAAAGTTATAAGGGCTCAAAGATATGAAGTCTCGGGTGTTATATATATATATATATATATGTATTTACAGATATACACATATATACACATATAAACACATAAATACATACAGTATGTACACACATATAGACATATATATATATGTAAGTGCATTGGAGCCCTTTGCCATTGGAGCCCTTTGCCGTTAAGTAGATAAAAATATGTAAAAGCATATTTAATAATGTTTTATGCTGTGTATTTACTGTAAATATTTCACTTTCCAATGTTATGTGCATAGCAGAATAAATATTTTTAATATTCCTATATATCTCTATATATCTATACCTATATATAATCATATATATATATATATATATATATATATATATATATATGTATTTACAGACATATATACACATATAAACACAAAAATACATACAGTATGTACACACTTATAGACTTATATATATAAGTGCATTGGAGCCCTTTGCCGTTAAGTAGATAAAAACATGTAAAAGCATATTTAATAAAGTTTTATGCTGTGTATTTACTGTAAATATTTCACTTTCCAATGTTATGTGCATAGCAGAATAAATATTTTTAATATATATATATATATTGTACCAAGAAAGCATCAGATATATGTACAAATATGTATTTATAAATAAATAAAAAATATTCGGCTATGTGAAGAACATTGTAATGTGAAATATTCATATTTTCATGTCATGTTAGCGCACATGAGAATATACAATCAGGTTTGCGCTAAAATGGGGTGTTTTTTTCTCATTGAAAATAACGCAGACACTGCACAGAGGATGATTAGAAAAAAGTGTTTGAGACAGATAAATCTAAGTTTGAGGTGTTCGGATCACAAAGAAGAACATTTTTGAGACAAAGACCAAATTAAAAGATGATGGAGGAGTGCTTGGTGCCATCTTTCAAGCATAGTGAAGGCAAAATGATGGTCTTGAGGTGCTGTGGGAGATTTATACAGGTTAAAACGGACCTAGAAGAAAGAAGGCTATCACTCAATTTTGCAATGCCATACCTTGTGGATAGTGCTTGATTGGAGCCAATTTCCTCCTACAACAGGACAATGACCCAAACTATGCAAGAACTATTTAGGGAAGAAGCATAAAGCTGGTATTCTGTTCCTAATATAATGGTCAGCACAGTCACCAGAGTTTACCCTCATTGTGCTGTTGTGGGAGCAGTATGGTACTTAAGAAGTGCCCATCAAGTCAATCCATCTTGTGGGAGGAGCTTTAAGAAGCATGGGGGGAAATCTCTTTAGATTACCTCAACAAATTGACAACTAGAATGCCTCAAGGCTGTAATAGCTGCACATGGAGGATTATTTGAGGAAAGCAAAGTTTGAAGGACACATTTATTATTTAACTTAAAATTAATGATTTCTAACCTTGTGAATTACTATATTTCCTATTCAAACTAATTTCATGTATTTTTTCATGGAAAATAAGGAAATGTCTAAGTGACCCAAATGCCAGTGTGTGCATGTATGTATATATAAGACTCACTGGGTCTTTAAATGAACAATTATTTATTAAAGCTGTAATGTTTCAGGGTTACCCCCGACTTCAGACAAGATTACAATAAAAATAGTGTACATTTACTTACTTTATACCCGCCACCTGGATCCAGATCTCGCCGTTGCCGTTGGCATTCCGGAAATTATGTCACGGCTTGAGTAAGTGAGTAAGTAGTCATGGTTTCCCGGGATGCCAAACGCACAATCAGCTGTCTGGATCATAAAATACAGTGTAGTTAAAAACAAAAAAAGATTATGATTGTGATTTAGCACCCACCAATTGGAGATTGGATCTTTTTATCCTCACACTGGTTGATTTTTATACAAGCAGAAGCAGACTTGGGGGAACATTTATTTGAAGACTATTACAATATAGTGTTGCATAACAAAAGCTGCCACTGTGACCTCTTGGGATTACAAGTATACAAAGGCATATATTTTGACATTAAAAGACTCTAGAGGAATATTTAAAACCTCCTATACCTTAATTAAATCTAAATAATTTCTTTTGACCACATTAAAGTGAAGAGAATATGACAATGGAGCAATCAGAGGCAAACATAGAGGAGGATGATATTAAAGGCGCTGAGGAATTTTTCTTTACAGAAGCGGATGCTGCGCAAATAAGATTTGCAATTAAAAATTTACCAATAATTGGAAGAAACAATCCCGACTTTTGCACCAAAGGTGTAATATATTGAATAAATGTTCTCTAGATCTCTCTTAGTAATAGAGGAAGCAAGCAGATTGCTGATCATTACTAAAAATGACAGACACCTTGGAGCAAGCCAACGTAAACAAATTCAACCTAGATACGGAAAAGGAATGTCTGAAACAAATGAAAGAGGACATAAAAAAGTATGAAGACAAATTAATTGTTTTCAAGAACAAAAAACTGGAAGTAGTGTCAAATGACTACAAGGATAAAACAGTTTATAAATGGTGCTTAACACCTGAAGCAAGATCTACCTTTAGGTATAATAGAAATTAGAGACAAAAACAATACAGCTACCAGGGGCCAGATGGACCAATATCAAGGAGTTACCACCCGATCAAAAAACGGGACAGGAAGAGGACACACCTACGGAGGAGGGGATACAAAAAGACCCCCTCGTCCACCACGGAGGGAGATACAAATGAGGAACTAATTATTCTTATTTTTTTAATTCTTTAATTAAGCCAGTTCACAAGACATAAGAGTGAAAATCATATACATTTCATGTCCATAAAACAGATGACAAATTATGATATGTTAATACAGAAACAATAAGTAAATACATAAACCACTGAAAAATAAGACTAAACCACATGTCTGCCAAGAATTAATCTCAATTTGAAAAGTTTACCCAGATTTCAAAGTTTCCAACACAAGTACAGGGCAATTCCTGTATATATTATCCCAATGTCTTTTGGTAGTATCATGCCTGTGAACCATACAAATTTTACTTTTATCCCCCCAAAAACATAAAATAGACAAAAAAACACACAACATAACCATAAATAATAAATAAATCACTCCATCCCTCTATGACATTACTTGCTTTAATACAGGCTTCAAATTATTATGTACTGATGAAGCTGGTATCCAGGAAAGAGGAAACAGCCCAGTTTAAGTAAATTATATAAATGGTTTGGTGTTGAATAATGGAGATAATAACTGTTTTTGAATCACCAATATTTGAGCTCTGATCAATGGTAACCATTTATCCAAAAATTCCTGGGTCTTATTATCATTTAATAAATTAATATTCTGAATCTCAAACGTAATATGTTGTAGAAGGATAGTTATAAAAATAGTAAAACTAGGTGGAGAAGTATCCTTCCACTTCTTCAATATCATGTATCGCATTATCATTATCATTGTACAATAGGTATGGTAGTAGTTCGGTCTAATAATTGCCGAATCCATCAGAAAAAAATATATCTACCATTAATCTTGCAATTATCTGAAAAAAGTTTGTTGTACAAATTTTTTTATTTGGACCATAATTGTGATATTTTTGGACTTTTTCAGAATATATGTAGAATATCTGCTTTATCTAGATGGCATTTAGAACAGTAAAAATCATTTGGAAAGAATTTTGCCAATTTAGAGGGAGAGAAATAGACATTGTGAATCAGTTTGACATGTGATTCTTTCCAACCAATGGGAATTGTAAGTTTTTTCATTAACATAAAACTGTGTCTAATATTAATAGAGTCTACTGCTGGAAAATGCAATACCCAGAAAGCTTGAGTTTTATTTAAATATAACTGACCCTGTTTAGAAAGCAAGATATCATACAATAACGATATAGAACATTTGCCACAGAAAATTTCCTGATGGATAGATTGATCTCGGACCATCGACACAGTAGCTCAATTTTCCAACTTTTAGAATTAATAAAATTACGTATCTGAAATTATGCGAACAAGTCATTCCTAGATATTTTGAACATGCGAATAAGGTTATTAAAGGATAATAAATGTCCGGTAGAAGAAAGCAATTGATGCAGATATATCAACCCCTTCTGGGACCATGATTTAAAAACTGCTTATTGGATTCCTGGTATTAATTCTGGATTCCCACATATTGGAAGAAGGGAAGAGCATTTAAAATCTATTCCCAGGTTGAAACAAATCTTCTGCCATGCAATGATAACATTCTTAAAAGTTATTACATTTGTTAGAATACTAGGGAGATTCCCTATTGAACAATGCAAAATCGGTGAGATTGGTGAGATGGTGAGATTATTTCTGTGGTGAGATTATTTCTGTTTCAAGTTCATTAGAGGTGAATTTACTAAGATTCGTTAGCCAGTCCATAGCAGTCCTGGCTAACGTTACAAAATTGTACAGTTTAATATCTGGAAACGCTAGCCCAGCATTCTCTTTTTTTTTGAGTAAGTTTTGCTATTGATATACGGGCTTTTTGCTTTTTCCATAAAAATTGTGAACAAATTGAATAGAATTTATTTGTTTGCTGTTTAAAAATAAGAGGTACATTCTGTAACAAATACAGAATTCGTGGAATATAATTGTTTTAATCAAGGTGATTCTGGCTGACAAAGAAATGGGAAGATCCATCCAGTTTTTAAGATCTGAGATAGATTTACTAAAAACCTGCAGAAAATTCAGCTCATACCAAAATTTTGGATTCTTATGAAGTTGTATCCCCAAATATTTTATATAATTTGTTGTTTTAAAAGGATGATGTAAATAGCTATCTGGCTTCTTCATGATCCACATCAATTCACTTTTTCCCAGATTGATCTTATAGCCTGAAATTGAGCTAAAGATAGTGAGCATGTCTAATAATATAGATTTTTTTGAGTTTTCCAAGAAAACCAGTAAATCGTCAGCATACAATAATATTTTAATCTTCTCAGTTCCAAATTTCAGCCCTATCAATTCAGACCAAAGCCATATAGCGAGGGATTCTATAGATGTATTGAACAATAACGGGGAAAGGGAAAATGAGGAACTAATTGTTAACCTCAGTGAGCACCCACTCACCCAACTTGAAAGTAAAGTTCTTAAAAAAGGATTATATTTTGTGCCCACACCCAGCAGGGATGAATTTCAGAGATATGTGGATGCACAGAAATTCGGAAGAACGTTGAGATTAAGGGGCCCATTTATCAAGCTCCAAATGGAGCTTGTGGGCCCCTGTTTCTGGCGAGTCTTCAGACGATAAGTACTTAGCTAAGCACATAATTCCAAGAGGTCTGAGAGTAAGACTATTTCCATCTTTCAGCTTCCACATAGAAAGTTATAGGGGAAGATGGGAACAAGCCCTAATATCATCTTCAGAAGTACTTGTTGCAATATTATCAGATTATGAGACTGAAATCGTAGAAGAATTAGGTACAGAAATATCTGAAATAACAACCAAATTGGCAAAATTTGAATCATTAGACAATTTCAAAAAGGCATACAAAAGTTTAAGGGAAGATCTAGACTCAAAGGAGAAAGAAATAATAAAAACAAAATGTGATAAACTAAGCAGAGACATAAAAGACTTCGAAAAAGGGAGAGTATTTACATGGGACGAACAGAACCCAAGACGGAGGAGGAATTTTCTTCCACCCAAAGGAGATAAAGATGATGTCTCCACTTCTGAATATGAATCATCAGCAGCAGAAGATGCAGAAGAATTAACCTCCAACAGAAGATTACTAGTCTCTAGCGCCAATGAAAGACTGGCTATATTATCACAAACAGAGTCAAAAAACGAGACAAGTACCAAACCAAAAACAAAAGAAAAAGGAGGGGAGGGAAAACCAGAGCGCAACCTCAGGAACAGGTCGAGATGGGGGTATGGGAACGATCGGAACAAGGAGGATTGGTCAAAGAGACCGAGGTGGTGAAGACCACAGACCTACAAATTATAAATCTATCTAATAAAGTACTATCCCAAGAACATATCGATGTCCTGAAAAAAGGCCTTTCCTTTTCCCCAACAAACAATATAGACTACTTTGAAATCATAAAAGATATACATCTCTTCACTAGAAAAATGGCATTAAACAAAATATTTGCCAAACATGAAGACACTGATTGTGACACACAAGCAATTATGGATTTGATATCCCTGTTGGAAGATAATGAAAATGAAGACACTAACAGCAATGATTGGAGAAAGGAACTGGTAAAAAAATCGACATATATGCCTCAAATCTGTCAGTTCTCTGAAATAGACACCTATCAAAAAGTAGTGATCAGAAATATCCTGAAACTTCGAGAGGGCAAATCAAGTAATATAAGTGAGAGGGAATCACGAGCTTTAAAAGAAATCCAGAAGTGGGAGGATGTGGTAATTAAATCCTCTGACAAGGGAGGAAATATTGTGATCTGGCCTACTGAACTATACCAAATAGAAGCAAAAAAACAACTAGGAGACAAAAACTGTTACAAACCACTCTGGGGAAACCCTACTCAAGAATTCCTAACCAACTACAATACTCTTATTGAAACAGCAAAAAAGGATGAACTGATAGATACAAGAGAATACAAATTTCTAAGTGTTAACAATCCTAAAGTAGCTACACTTTATCTGTTACCAAAAGTGCACAAAAACCAAAAAATACCACCTGGCAGACCAATTGTGTCAGGCATTGGAAGTCTATGCGAACAGGCATCACGATATATTGATCAAAGACTAAGAGATATAGTTCTTTCCCTCCCCTCATACATCAGGGACACTATGGACGTCTTAAACAAAATTGAGGGTATGACCCTAGACTCAAACACCTGGCTGGCAACATGCGATGTTGAGTCCCTATACACATCAATAGAACACAAGTGGGGAAGTCATGCCGTGGGTTATTTCCTAGAAATGGAACCAAGCGCAAATACACTTAAAAATGAATTTATACTGAAACTTCTAAAATTCGTCCTGAGCCATAATTATTTTGTGTTCAACGACAAATTCTTTCTCCAGGTACGTGGCACTGCCATGGGCACAGCATGTGCCCCTACATATGCAAATATCTATCTTGGATGGTGGGAGCACGAACACGTATTTGGGGAGAGAATGGAACAATATATGGACAACATACTGTTATGGCTCAGGTACATAGATGATATCCTCATTCTATGGAAAGGGGACGAATTGAGATTCAAACAGTTCATACAGGAACTTAACTGCAATGATCTCAATCTGAAACTAACCTATGAAATCAGTAACTCAACAGTAACCTTCCTTGACCTAACAATATCAAGGGACATGTTTGGACAGGTACAATCCAGCATACATAGAAAGAAAACAGCTACGAATTCTATACTATCTTTCGACAGTGCACATCACCCCTCCACTAAAAAAGCCATTCCATATGGCGAATTTTTGAGAATACGCAGAAATTGCTCAGAGATTGATAATTTTAAAAAAGAATCAAAGGAATTAAAAATCAGATTAAAAAGTAGAGGATATCCCAACAGCATTCTCAAAAAGGCATACCACAAAGCACTTCATATGAACAGAAATGATCTGCTCTTCCCAAAACAAAAACAGACTAAGGATACTAGAATCCGTTTTGTGGGCACATATAACATGGCACACAAAGAAATAACTAGCATTCTGAACAAACATGTTCATATACTACATACTGATAGAGACCTAGCCAAAAATGTGGGAAACAAAGTTGCAATTAGCTGGAAAAGGGCTCCAACAATCAGAGATAAAGTCATGAAGAGTCACTTTTCAAGAAGACCTAGTGTCAGAAAAGATGGTCTAAATGGCACATATCCATGTGGTACCTGCAAATTCTGTATCTATATGAAGAATATCAAAGAAATATCTATTTTCCCAGAAGGGGTGAAAAGAATTAATGGTCTATTCAACTGCAAGACGTGCAACATAATATACTGTTTGGAATGCAGTTGCAACAAAAAATATGTGGGAATGTCCACTAGGGAACTCAGGAGAAGACTAGGTGAACACCTGGGAAATATAAAAAACGCCAAAAAAGATCTGGAGAAAGGAAAAAAACTGACATCAGTTGCAAAACACTTTTTAGACTGCCATAATAGTAAACCAGATTTGAAATGTTGGGTCCTACAAAAACTCAACCTGGGTATTAGAGGAGGTAATATGGAAAATACCCTCTTAAAGGCAGAATCAAAATGGATTTTCTGGTTACAGAGTATAGCACCCAACGGACTAAACGAAATGATACAATATAGTGCCTTTCTGAACTGACAAGAGACAAATCCTATTGATTACATTTTTTTCACTCTCTCAACATATAAGATAATAACTGACCAATGGAATAATTTACTGATAACCAGTATTCACTGGGTGTCCTACCAAGATTTAAATTACTATGAACTAGAGGTGTTCTCATTAGACAAGAACTTAAAAAGTCATGTATTCCAGTCCTATGTAACATATATAAGTATATAGAAAATTTAATGGAAGTCCACCACTATATATGTAAAATAAAAAACTTAATTCGAAAGAATTCACACTTCAGTTAGAAGTATCTAAGGGATATCAATAGCATCAGCACTATGAGTAATCACCCCATGTTTTTCCAACTATCTGTTTATATAATTTTCAAATAATAAATTAAGTGGTTTGATAATACTAGACCTAAACCCATGAAAATTTCTTTCAAAAGTGCTAAACAATGATTGTGACAACATAATATACCTCAGATAATGGGAAACAAAGTACAAACATTCATACAGAGGAATTACTGGTTACTTAATACAGAAAGAGCGAAGCCTTGTGCAGTATATGTGTGATAAACATAACCATGTCAAATACTGAATATACAAGATATAAATGATCGACATAATAGTAGAAACAGCACACAGTGAATCCATTGGCCTAAGTGAGCAGATACACCTTGTTCGCAAATATTAAATAACCAGCTGAAAATTCTTATCAGAATCATTATGCTAAAATGTAAACCGCAATTAGAATAAGCAAAACCGCATAATACCATCTGCGGAAATAAGTACACAATGATCATTTATTTGGCTATAGTGGGAAACATAGCACAAATATTAACACAGAATCATATATGGAATCCTTTGTGATTTAACTTAGATACAGCTTTGCACAATATATGTGATCAAAAATAACCGAATATGATTGTCAAATATACAAGATAGAAAGGAACGACATGCAAATGTAAACACTACACAGGAAATCTATTGGCTACTGAGCAGACACACCTCCCTACCCAATAGGTCACAGCTGATTATGACGCCCTCTAGTCATCCTTACACTGAAAAGTGTAAGATGACTGCTGATAGGTTGACAGAACTTGGAAAAATGGAATCGGCCATGTGATTGGCTGATGATCCTTTATAATCCGTGTGTGGCGGTCGGACCGGACGCCTCTGAAAAAGCAGTTGCGAAACGCGCGTCAGGCGTTTGCACTGCTCCTCTCTCACAAGTCCGGTTGTTTATAGCTTTAATTGTTGGCCTCTTTTAGGCACCTTATCCTTCACCTTAAAAAACTTAGAAACTTAAACTATTGTTAAACCTAAATAATTTTAGCCTAGAAAATTACTTACTTAGGCTGTTTTCAGCCCTACTCTGTTGCTGCGATATGCTCAGACTTAGGCTATTATTATAGTTAAAACTCTCGTGGTACCACTTAATCTGGAAACTATTCCATTACAATATTATTAGTGTATGCCTGAAAAAGCGAATGTTGGCATAATATTACTTGATTGATTTAGACTACGGGTAGTCTTATGATAGTGGAATACAACAGGCAGGCTTACCGTTGCTTATATTCTTTTATAAATTCAGACCTAATGCAGACCTAACATAACCAGAGTCACATATTCCCTCAGTCTTACCCTTATTTCTTTAATTTGGGGGAACACCCTACAACATAATTAATGGTAAATCTGGGCTATTGGGAAACTCTAAGTGGAATAGTATAAAGATAAATATATCCTTCTTTACTTCAAACACCCTGAACATATATATCTATATTGTATTGTGTGGCATACATCCACATACAAATGAACCAACAGATATAATACTCTATTAATCGTATATAAAATCAACAAACAAGAATGAAGTAATATATTTATTAATACCACTGATGATAATGGTACTCTAAATATAAGTTTAATCATATAGGTGAGGACACTGATAATTATTGTTCAAGCTATACACCGGACTCTGTGATACAGACTGATCACTGTATCACACCTGAGAGGAGCTCTTGTGTACCGAGTATCACTCGGACACATCTTTTATTTGTTTGTCATTTTATTCTTACTGGTGGATAACTCCACTCTTTTTTTACAAAATATATTTGAAGTAAAAGTTAAGTTTTAAACCAATACACGACACACCACACTACTCACAGCATTGGTTTTGACCCCCAACAAAGTGTGCCCAATATGCTTCACTTTCTCTGTCCTTCTTCTTAATAACATTTTGCACTATTTGGCATAAGGCACTACCTATTGTTAACACCTAGGTTTGTATCAATAGGTTATCTAGGGTCAATCCCATTTTCCCCCCCCTCTCTCCCTAGAGGCCATAGGGAATCCATAAATAGAGTCTTCAGACTCGCCAGAAACAAAAATTATGAGGCAGCGGTCTAAAGGCCGCTGCTCCATAACCCTGTCCGGCTGCTCTGAGCAGGCGGACAGGAATCGCCGGAAATCAACCCGATCGAGTACGATCGGGTTGATTGACACCCCCCCTGCTGGCGGCCGATTGGCCGTGAGTCAGCAGGGGGTGGTGTGAGTCAGCTTGTGAGCTGCTGGTGCAATGTTAAATGCGGAGAGCGTATTGCTCTCCGCATTTAGCGAGGTGTTGCGGACCTGATCCGCACTGTCGGATCAGGTCCGCAACACCTTTGATAAATAGGGGCCTATAAGAGTACTTTGGTTCACAGCAAGGGGAATATAATACCCTAAGAAAAAGAAGTACATTTGATCCCAACAGTACCAATCCAAGTACAAAGATATTCACAAGAATGTTGACTAAGGATCTGCTGAGCAGGGATATGACAAATACAACCTACAACAGATCTAACTTTACTAAAAATAAATGGGAAGCTCTTAAAAGTTTAAAAGAGGACAACAGTATCATTATTCGTGAAGCGGACAAAGGTGGAGCTCTAGTAATAATGAACTATAATGACTACCAAAATAAAATCTTACAACAACTGAATGACTCAAGTACCTACAAACTCCTCCCCAGTAACCCTACTTGGGTGTTTAAACAACAAATTGATCATACATTGGAAATGGCAAAAGAGGAAAACTATATCTCAGAAGAACTGGAAATATTTAACAACTGAACATCTCAGAATACCCGTATTATATACGGTGCCAAAGATTCATAAAAATCTAGAATCTCCACCTGGGCTGGCCAATAGTGTCGGCCATAGGCTCAATACTCCAGCCATTCACAATTTTTCGGGACACCATACTACAGCCAATGGTCTACAACATGGATACCTTCACATTGGATTCTTCTACTATGATAAAACTATTGAACAACATAAATGTTGATGAGGATATATGGCTGGTAACTTTAGACATTACTAGCCTATATACTGTCATCCCACATAGAGAGGGAATGAACTCTATATAAAGACAGCTGAGGAAATATCCATATATAGAGCCACCAGAGGAAATGATCTTGGAACTACTACGCATGTGCCTGGAGTTCAATTATTTTCGATTTGAACAAAAAGATTACTTACAAAAATCCAGAATGGCCATGGGGTTGAATGTGGCCCCCGGCATATGCAAACTTGTACATGGCTGATTTCGAGACTAATGGCACTCAAGCCTTCAATGACAGTAGGGTCATAGTGTACAGAAGATACAATGGAGAAAAGTAAAAAAAAATATGTTTTATTTTGATTTGAGAATCTATAAAAATGATGGAAAATTAATGACTACACTATACCATAAGAGTACTGATTAAAATTCCTTACTACATGCAGATAGATGTCATCCACAAGTCCTAAAAAAAGCATTGCCTATATCACAGATGAAAAGGGTCATCCAGAACAACACGGACCCGGAGAACAAGGAGAAACAACTCCAGGAATTAGAATATCAATTCAGTGCAAGAGGATATAGCAAAAAAAATGCTAAAGGAAAATAGAAACAAAGTCAAGGAAGATTCTCAGAAATCCCTCTTAATGAATAAGAAGATGGAAAAAATTGAGGAGGACTTTCTAACTATGACCTTAATTTACACTCAAGGAGATGAAAGAACAGCAGCTACTATATTGGAGACTTATAAAAACCTACCCTTCAAAGGCGAAAGACCACCAAGACTGGGATATAAAATAGCTAAATCCCTGAGAGTCCATCTGATCTTCACAGATCCACAACCTTGTTATTCAACCACCACTTGGCTACATCAACTTAAAGGTTGTTATAGATGCTTGGGATGTGTCACATGCAATTGCTTGACCACAGGAAAATACTTCAATCACCAATACAAAAACAAAAAGTATTATTTAAAACACAGGGTCTCCTGTACTACTACCCCACATAGTCTATATGCTTCATTGCCCGTGTGGGAAATTTTATGTAGGGAAAACGGTGGATACCCTCAGAACTCGAGTTGCGAATCATAGAACGGCCATAAGAACAGCCTTAGATAGAAAGGAGTCGGAACAGCCAGTGGCCTGGCATTTTCTGGAGGCGGGTCATAAAGTGAATGATCTACTTTATACAATCATTGACCACTTTCCAGCACCACATAGAGAAGGGGATCGAGCCAAAATGCTGTTACAATCTGAATCTAGATGGATATTCACACTGGGGACATTAATCCCCAGTGGATTGAACACTAGCCTGGAGTGGCACTGTTTTAAATAATACGTAATATCTGGGCAATGGGATTACCACTGTATGTAGGATTGCCCATATATTATTACAAGTACAGATACGTATATATAGAAACAGTTTACCATAAGGAAATCCACAAGTACCATAGAATTATCCATATTTCTCATAGATTATATAGACCATAGTTAGTCTAGAGGTCCCTCTCGTATGTCACCTAGCTTCTATCTAACTACTACTCAAACAATTAGTCTTAAATATACCATATACACCCAAAAGGATTTTATAACTATCCCATCCCTGAGAATAGTGGATATCCCAATTTGCTAATATATTGTTAAAATTACAAAGATATATACAGTAAGTGTATTGCCCCCAGTTTACAATATATAATTGGATAAAACATTTACAAATAACTGTGATAACTGTGATAACCGCTTTACTGCTTCTCTTTTTGGTTTTAACTAGCACTGTATTTTATGATCCAGACATCTGATTGCGTGTGTGGCGTCCCGGGAACCATGACTACTTACTCATGCCGGCCAGTACACACGTGGGCGGTAAAGCTGTGACATCAATTTCGGAACGCCAACGGCAAGATCTGGATCCAGGGTGGCGGATATAAAGTAAGTAAATGTACACTATTTGTATTGTAATCTTGTCTGAGGACAAGGATAACCCCGAAACGTTACAGCTTTAATAAATAATTGTTCATTTAAAGACCCAGTGAGTGCTGCTACTACATGGATTCTCATATTTTTATCTTTACTCGGTATGCACCCTTGGCAAGAAACTAACTGCATTACGGCAGAGGAATTAGCAGTGCTATATCTTTTCTACGAAAAAAAAAAAATATATATATATATATATAATGTCAACTAATATGATAATATGGCAACATTTGAGTATGTGTACATATTGGGTAGAAATACATTTACTGTTGATGACTCAAAATATACACTTAGTTTAGTTTTATTAATATGCAAACATCATTGCATACACAAAATCATTCCCATTAATTGATACCATTTCCACATTTATAGCTAAACTAAAACATTCTCTAGCAATGATTTATAGTTTAAGTTAAATTATAGTAGGACATTTAATATTTGTAAGTCCATACTGTACATACAGCATTACCCTTAAATATTTTGGAAGTAATGATTCTGTGTAATAAATTAATAATAAGAAGCAGACACTTGGATTTTGTAACAGAAAAAATATAGCATTGGTTTTATATTTGGAAAATTTCAGACGATGTGTTCCAAATTCAGGAAAAAAACCTCCACACCTATTTGATGAATAGTTCAATTACATAAATGGAGTAGTAAATTAAAAAGTCCCCAGTCTGCCTAAAAATACAGAAATATGAATTAATTTGTGCCTAAAATGTTTTGTAAATCTTCAGGCTCCTGACTGTTTAGTGGTATAGCGGAACAGTTTCTAAAAACCTTCTCATAAATGGGGATACAAACTTTCCCAGTTCACTGTAAACAGCTTCTCCAATAGGAGCTTTAATGAATCAATACCATGTATGTTAATAAACCTCTAGAATGTCCCCGTGGCCATTACATATGTGCAAGATAATAGGCTGCTTAAAATAGTTGTGAAATAGTAGTAAAGCTGTTCAAAATGCCCTTTCAAGTACTTGTCAAGTGCCTAGAAGTGCTGAATTTGAAAAGTCAAAACTGGGATGAAGAAGCTGCTGAAAAGTGACTCAAAAACATATTGTGGTCACCAAGAACTTTTTGGCTCTATTACTAAGGAACCAAAAACAATATATATGCTTTCCTGATCAATTAATTTATTTCATGGTGGTGAGAGTCTACAAGCCGTTATTCTTGGGATTCAACTCCTAGCCACTAGGAGTAGGCAAAAATTCCCAAAGCTCTAAGAGCACTTAAAGGGACATGAAACCCAAAGTGTTCTTTCATGATTCAGATAAAGAATAACATTTTTAAAAGTTTCCAATTTACTTCTATTATAACATTTGCTTTGCTCTCATGTTATTCTTTGATGAAGAGATATCTAGATAGGTAGCGTGCACATGCCTGATACACTATATGACAGGAAATAGTGCTGCCAACTAGTGTTCTTGCTAATGTACAACATTGTTGCAAAACTGCTGTCATGTAGTGCTGCAGACACATGCACTCTCCAGAGTTTACTTTACTGCTTTTCAACAAAGGATAACAAGAAAATGAAGATACTTTGATAATAGAAGTAAATTGGGAAGTTGTTTAAAATTGTATATTCTATCTGAATCATGAAATAAACTTTTTGCTTTTTATGTCCCTTTGATCCCTCCCACCTCTCTGGTATTCTAGTCGCATAGCCATGAAAGGAGAAGTAGAACGGTAGTAAAGGAAAAGGAAGGGAAAATTAGGGGGGTTTATTAAAAAAAATTATCTGAAAAAAAATTGCAAACCAAGTTCTACAGGGGCTGACTGGAACAGTCAGATTAATGACAAATGTTCTATTCAATTTGAACTATGACTCTTGGAAACAGAAGTCATCAGGTCCAACTCTGGGAGACCCCATTGTTCCGCAATCTAGTAGAAAATCTACTTGAAGGAAAAAACATTCCTGTGGAAGGGATTACCTACTAAGGAAATCTGCTTCCCATATTTCTTTTCTTGGATGCGAAATATGGAAAAAGTTTCTGTGTCCAATCAAAAAGCCTTAAGACTTCCTGAATTATTTCTAAGAAACTGCATGTTTTCCCTTGATGATGGATATAAGCTACATCTGTAACATTGTCTGAATTAAAACTCAGATATGAAACCCAATAATTATTGGTAACCTACCAAATTCATTGTGCTCTCCTGGACCACCAGACTGAACCTCAATCCCAGAGAATGGTATCTGCAGACATCATTTTCCAAGTTTGGCAAATAAAGGACACCAACAGAGAAAAAGTTTGGAAAATGTTCCATAGGGGCATAGATTGCCTCACTGAAGAATCCCATAGGATTCTATGATATAGTTGAGTAACATTTTTGCACCATTGTCAAAGCATGCAAAGTCTGATATGGAACCATTCAAAAGGAAGAACATATGATGATGCAATCATAAGAACTAACACTTCCATACATTGAGCTGGGTTGGGATGGGTTGGAAATTTAGTGTAGTTGTGAGCAAACTGACTGTAACTTTGATTCCTGATCTGTTAGAGAAAGCTGCTTTGTCACTAAGTCTATAAAGACTCCTAGAAAAGAGACTCTAATTAAATGAGAAAGAAAACTCTTTTAAAACAACCATGTCTGTGAAAAAACAACAGTAGACTGTTGGTATGAAATATAGCTGAAGGAAAAAAATTTGTCTGAACCAATATGTTGTCCAGTTATAGAGCCACTAAATTATATGCGTTTTCATTACAGACAAGAGAGTTCCTAGAACCTTTAAAACAATATTGGGAGCTGTATAGACCAAACAGAAGAGCCAGAAATTGAAAAAAAAAATTATCCTTAAAGGGCCACTAAACCCAAAATCTTTCTTTCATGATTCAGATAGAGAATAGAAATTTAAACAACATTACAATTTACTTCTATTATTTATTTTGCTTCATTTTTTAGATATCCTTAGTTGAAGAAAAAGCATTGCAAATGGTGAGCTAATCATACAAGGCTTGTATGTGCAGCAACCAATCAGCAGCTACTGAGCATATCTAGATATGCTTTTCAGCAAAGAATATCAAGAGAATAAAACAAATTAGATAATAGAAGTAAATTAGAAAGATGTTTAAAATTGCATTCTCTTTCTAAATCATGAAAGAAAATATGTGGGTATCATGTCCCTTTAAAGGAAAATCTTAGAAACTGTACATGGTTTAATGAATAGGAAGGAAGGCATCCTTCAAATTAAAAGGTTACATAAAATTACCCTGTTGAATAAGAGGTAGAATAGTCCAGATTATTACTATTTTAAAAATAGGAACTCTGTGAGTTTTTATTACAGACAAGAGAGTTCCTAGAAGCTTTGAAAAAAATTCTGGGAGCTGTAGATAGACCAAACAGAAGAGCCACAAACTGAAAATATGTTCTGAAAAGCAAATCTTAGAAACTGCACATATCTAGGAATAGGAAGAAAGAAATCCTCCAAATTAAAAGGTTACATAAATTGACTATGTTGAATAAGGGGTAGAATTGTCCATATTATTACTATTTTAAAAATAGGAACTCTTAGAAATTTGTTTGAAGTCAATCCCGAATTGATCCCAAAATTCCCTCTTTCTTGAGAATAATGAAAAGGATAAAATAAAATCCTAGGCTTCGTTCCAAAACCTAAACTACAGCTAAAAAAATTTTAAAAGTCTTTTGGAACATGAGACACCTTCCTTGACTTGATTTAAAAACCTATTTAGTAATCCTGAGAAACTATGTATAGTACCCAGACATCTTGGACAGACTGGGAAAGTCCTTCTAAAAATGGCGTAAACTTCTACCAGAAAAGAATCTGGATTCGGGCCATAACTTCATGATAATTTGAAAAAGGAAGAAGGTTTATAAAATGCCTTGGACTTGTTCCAAGTAGATTAAACTTCCAGTAAGATATGGAAGATTGAGGTCATTGTAAGGAGGAGGAAGATTTTTGATTCCTAGACTGACAAAAGGAAAGAAAAAGGACTATCCTTTCTATTTTTAGACTTTTTGTCCTGAGGAAGACAAGTCCCTTGAAAAGGAGAAATAAAAGTCTATCTTTGAACACCCTGTTTGCTGATTACTTAAACTATAATGCCCTTCTGGTCAGCACTGCTAAAATCATATACTTAGTATAAAATAGAATTTTATCATCAATGGGACAACAAATTAGTGCATTAGTTGGCTTTAGAAGTTTTTAACAATTTAGAAAAACTTCATCCACAGAGTCTTCTGAGATTAGTTCAGACAAATTGTCCCACCAAATTGCAGACACAACTGCTACAGAAGCAATGCTTGCTGAAAAAGGCCTTTCAATGAAAGGTTACCATTTTCATGTCCAAATGGTTCATGAAAAATGTACTATACTCAAATGGAATAGTAGTGCATTATGCTGAAGCAAATGGCACCATCCACAACTGGAAAATTTTCCCAAAGCTTTACATTAGAAACATCCTATTAAATTTAGAGGCCAGATTTAAAGGAGAAGACCAGCCTTCGCTCACTCTCTGAAAATTATTAGATTTACAGCTTCAGTAACAGGAAAAACCTCTTGTGGCTTGGTGGAAGATTTAAAAATCAAATCCAGTTGTCTGGAAGGGTTTTCCTCAGATGATTTAGAGTCTTGGATGCCTAAAGTACATACAACCTTTTAAAAAAGGACTAAAATGTTTAATATTCAAACATGAACTCTGAGTCCTGATCAGTAAAAAACAACAAAAAAACTCCTGATCATCATAAAAAAAACTCACCATCAGAAAACAACCTGAGGTGTCTGATTATGAAAACAAAAAGGGCATCCTAAGGTATTATATTCTCTGATGATGAAAGAGAACCAGATAATGTAACTTTAGGGTAACTTTCTGGGGCATATTTATCAAGCTCTGTATGGAGCTTGAGGACCCTTGTTTCCGGCAAGCCTTCAGTCTAAAGACCACTGCTTCATTACTTGTCCGCCTGCTCTGAGGCAGCGGACAGAAATCAACCCGATCGAATACGATCGGGTTGATTGACACACCCTGCTAGCGGCCGATTGTCCGCAAATCTGCAGAGGGCAGCATTGCACCAGCAGTTCACAAGAACTGCTGGTGCAATGATAAATACCGACAACGTATGCTGCCAGAATTTATCGATGTGCAGTGGACATGATACGCTACTTCGTATCATGTCCGCTCGCACATTGATAAATATACCCCTCATAAGTAGAACTTTTGTACATACTTCTAGGAGCCATAGCTGCCACATCGACAGAGCACATAAACCTTTAAATCCTGGCGCAAAATCTTAAGCACTCCCTTGTACTGAGGAAAAAAAAGGAGGACAGATTCCTTTAGAGGAAGAGAAGCATTAGACTGTTAGAATGCCTTATGCGATCCATTCAAGGACTGCAAAGCTGAACTGGTAGCAATCCAACAAAATATATATAAAATTGCTAGCAGTAGATCTACCCTCTAAAGATAACATAAGGTAGTGGGGACTCATTTCAGTATAACCCATGAAAGAACACACAAACAGACACATAAAATAAATAAAGACGACCACTTATTTTTTACTGTAGATACAATAACATATTTGGAAACAATGTAACTGAGATCTTGTAGAATAAAGTCTGAGGCATATGAGACAGACAACTTTGGGCAATAATTATTAAAGGGAAATCCTCCTTGTGCAATAATAGTAAATAATAATAATAATGCACTGTATAAAAATCTAGCCCAGCATAATAGAGACAAACTCCTCACTGGGTGTAATGTGCCACTGTGCAATACTCCAATATCTCCTCTGTCTCTCAGTAGCAGCTCTCTGAAGGGAAAATTGGCATCAAATTGGTCCGAGGACTCCCCTCAACAAAGAATCTAGAGTACCTCAATTTATCACCTTCCTCCTGTAGAGGCAAAGAAACAACTAGAATACCAGAGGTGGGAGGGATTAAGTGCTCTTAGAGCTTTGGGAGTCTTTGCCTTCTCCTAGTGGCCAGGAGTTAAATCCCTGGAGTAATGGCTTGTGGACTCTCACCATCTTATGAAAGAAAACCCATTGGCGAATGCGGGAAGGAGCTGAAACGTGCTAATGTGATCGCACCAAATCAAAAAGTAGCCTTTTTGGCCTGAAAAAAGGCCAAGAAAGCCGCTTCTGATAAATTATGATTGAGGCCAAAGTTAGGAAAATAAAGAGAAAATTAAAAAGTATATTTAGAATTTAAATGTGTTCTTGGTCAGTTAAGAAGTCAGTTTGTCTACACTGGTGTAACAGGGGTTTAATACACCTGCACAATAATCTATTTATTAATGGCTTGTGCAGACTGTCAAAGATCCACCAAACATTTTTAGAAATCATGGCTCTGTTTATGTAGCTCATGTAACAATTTAATTGGAGTTTACACAGCTGTTAAATACATAAATAGGGCCACCTCCAGAGCTGTCTTTAAAATTACTCTCTAAATTGCTTAAGCAGTCTCAGTCTCCGAAAATGGTGATGTAAGGGCTAGATAAAATGAAATGGTGCACATATTTTTTCTTAGAAGAAAAATAATTTCTTTGCATCCTATTTCAATTTGTATAGAGTTTGCAGCAGAAGGTTATTCATTACATAGCAGTGTAGTGCACTGGAACGTGGAACTCTCCGTACACCAACAACATTCTAGTTGTTTTTATTGTATTATATGCCCAGTCTATGATGGTTCGCTAGAAAGAAAATGCTTCCAAGTACACAGGGCTTTTCATAAATTACAAATGTGACCTTTTGTTTTCTCAGAATCAATACCAAATCACAACTGCTGCCTGAGGATTTATATTACTAATTTAAACATCTTAAAATTTTAAATAAAATTGAAGTATACTTTAATTGTTGTGATACTGTGTAACTAACAATTTTGCTGTAAAAAATAATGTATTCATTATTGTGTCAGTTCCTTGGTAATATCAGCCGCATTTTATATACAAATGAACTGAGCATTGTTTAACCCCCTTGGATGTCAGAGAACATGCAACACATTGCATTTTAATAGTTTGCAACCCCTTCTGACAGTTAAGGGGTTAAAGCTTATAAAAGCTTTCCCACTAAGATGTTACAGGACCGGAAAAAAAATATTTTGGCTTCAAAGCGAATGCTTGTAAATTAATATTTGTTTCTTTTTCCAGTCAAAAGCTGAAAAGTGCTTTAAAAATATGCATTTTCTGTGAAACTATATCATAAATGTATTGCATCAAAAATTATGGAGGTTTTAGCCTTTGAAGAAAGACAAGAGAAATTAGCTATCTTTTGTGTAATGTTTATATGAGGTCCATATAATATATACATCTGCTAGTAATTTTGCATAGTGTATAGCAGAGCTTTCCAAACTTTTCATGTTGGTGACACACTTTTTAGACCTACATCGTTTCGTGACACAGTAATTCAGTTGTACCAGCAAACAGGAGGTTAAATTAACTTGTTTTAAGAGATACACACACATACATAAATTATATAATAGCGAAATGTATTTACAAGTAACAGTATGTATGTGCAAGAATTATTTTTTTTTTAATAACACCAATAGCTACTTACTATTTCAATGGGAAGTATGAAGTTGATGGGATGAACACCGTTTCTGAATATTTAGTGGAATATTAGATAAAGACACTCGCATTTCATCATCAAGCATTTTTAAGCTTCCACTTCCTATCCATATATCAAGAGCAGGAGCAGCAATGCACTACTAGGATCTAGCTGCAAAAAAAAACCCCACTTTGACTTCAGCTCAGCGTTTAAGCTGCTGCCCTCAGAGCTCTGCGAGTCCGACTGACTACTGCTGTCCCACTCACTGACTACATGTGCAGTCAAGAGCCGATTGAGGAGACTACACGTGCAGTCAGAAGCCAATGTGCCGTCAATAGAAATAGTTTCAGTTCCTGCTAAGCTGCGCCAATTGGTTAAGATGATCTGTGACCCTCTAGGTATCAATCACATGTCAACCACGTGATATGCCTAGCAGGCAGGTGGAAAGTCGGAAAACAAAAAAAAAAATTGAAATTCAAAAAAATTTGGGATGAAGCATGGACACACCTACACACTGCCGCCGACACACTAATGTGTCACGACACACAGTTTGGAAAGCACTGGTGTATAGACAGCATTTATCTTCCTCTGAACATGCCCTAGTTCAATTTCTACTCACACAGGGCGAGTGGAAATTTTGTGCCTTGGTCTGGCCTACCTATCTCCCTGGCAAGTTAAGTAAATTGTCATATTTCCAAAACTTTTTATCTAACCAAAACATACCTCTACCTTTACAGAAACCGGAACAAAAATAATCCAAGGCTGAGTGTGAAGAAAGTTAGACTATCAAAGTAGCAAGAAGGGATAAACCTTCAAGATTTTGAACTGTATGCTCAAGTGGCACTAGCAAAGTTTGTACTTGACAGGGTTGGTAAAGTGACTATTATACAATATTTAATTTGGAGCAAGCATAGCTTATCAATTTTCATTGAATGCATTAATTTTTATTCAGGGGAAGGATTTACCTCCATTGATAAAAAGTGTGTGTCTTTAAGGAACCTATAAAAGCCAGGCAGGATATACACAGAATATGCTGAAAATAATATTTTATCTCAGATCACTATCTAATACAGGATAACCCACATTTTATTGTAGGATTTACAACAAAACCTTTCAAAATTTGAAATAAATTAGGTTTGGAATATTAAAGGGACAGTCTACCCCTAAATATTTAATGTCAGTAGTATTTAAAAGGTAAGTTTGTTTTAAGATATAAATATAGTAAAATTCCTCAAGATATATCAGTTCTGACACTTTTTCCTCCAGATGCCCACTGAAGAAGCCTCCTTATCCTTCCAATTTTTGCTATAAGATAACGGGCACCATTCATCATGATCTGGAATAACTTTTTAGATGGGAGAGAGGACAATTTGGGCAATTTGTTTAAAATCCAGATTAGGGGATAAAGAAGGTTTGTTACAGTAAGTGCCATTTGTACTTCTGTAATAACATTTATGTTAAAATATTTTTTATTAAACATTATCATAAATTGAAATATCTTCAAAAAATGCAGCAGCACCACTTCTCATATAAAAAGTTCCTTTATTAAACACATAGTAGGAGCAGGTAAAATAGAACGACGTTTCGGGTGGTTATCCCTTAGTCATGTTCACATAATGTTTGTTAGACTTAATCACCTTTAAATAGTCATCAGTCAGGTGAGACCACACCTTTCACCTTAATTACTTAGATATACATTTTTCTTAGCCTCTATTGCCATCTAGTGGTCTAACCCATATCAAACATACAATTTTATTATACAAAAACATATTTTTTTTAAAAAAGAGAACAATCACATTTGTTGAAGAGCAGATATCAAAAATGTCAAAATATAAAATTATAAAATTAAATGCCAGAAAAGGAATTGTATAAAGATAAAAATATTTTACTTTACAGGAATACACTTAAATCAAGTTCCCTATTCATACCATTGGGGATTAAGCAATCTAATTTATTGATCCAAAATGCCTCACGTTTTTTGAGAAGCAGTTCTCTATTGCCGCCACGCCTAGGGCTCTGTATATGGTCTATTATTTGAAATCTTAGTTGTGCAATAGAGTGACCTTTACTCAAAAAATGGTGGGCAACTGGGGCCTTTAAATCTCCTGTCCTAATATTGGATTTATGTTGAATTATTCTATCTCTCACCCTCTGGGTCGTCTCTCCGATATAAATTAACCCACACGGACATTTAATTAGATATATAACAAAATTAGCATTACAATTGTAGTAGCCCTTTATTTTAAATTTCTGTCCCGTAAGGGGGTGGATGAATATATCAGATTTTATCATGTTATTGCAACTAGAGCAATTAAGACAAGGGAAACAGCCATTTCTTTCTGAAGTAATGTACCCCAATTTGGATTTCTTACTAGAACCCACGTCAGCCTTAACAATTTTGTCTTTTAAACTAGGAAGTCTAGTATAGGCTGGCATAGGTGGTTGGCGGAATGCTAGTACCTCAGGATTACACTCACTCAAAACATGCCAGTGTTTCCTAATGATCCTTTGTATTTCTGAACTGCAAGAATTGTATTCAGACACAAATACCATCCTGTCAGGGTCCTTTCTCTTAGTATTTCCAGTATTAACCCTTTCGTCAGGTAGTTGTATCACCTTATCAATAGTCTCCTGAATCAAATCAGGGGGATAACCACGCTGCACAAATCTAAAGCCCATCTCCTGTAGTCTCTGCAAAGCCAGGGCTTTGTCTTTCACTATTCGCTTAACTCTTAACATTTGACTGTAAGGCAAAGATTTCACCAAAGCAGGTGAATGGGCACTAGAGAAGTGTAGGAGGCTATTCCTATCAGTATCCTTTCTAAATATATCTGTTTTTAGAAGGGAACCATCTTTATAGATTTTAGTATCAAGGAAGTTAATAGATTCTTCACTCCAAGACATTGTAAATTTAATACATCCTGATGCCCTGTTCAATTCACTCACAAATTGTTGTAGGGATCCAACGTCACCCCACCAAATGCCAAATATATCATCTATGTAACGCCACCAGGTGGCGCCACATAGAATGAAGAGCTCATTTTCATATACAAATTTCTCCTCAAAAATATTCATAAAAATATTGGCATAGGTGGGGGCGACGTTGGACCCCATAGCAGTTCCTTGTTTTTGTAAGAAATAAGAATCCTCAAAAAGGAAATAATTACAGTGCAGAATAATTTCCATTAACTCTATAATAAATTGCTGTTGCATAGCAGTGAACCTATTACTTTTGCCAATAGCATACCTGATAGAATCTAACCCACTGCTATGTGGTATGGACGTGTAGAGGCTAACAATGTCCAAGCTATACAAGATACATTTATCCATATTTCCTGGCAGACCCTCAATCTTAGATAAAAAGTCATTAGTGTCTTTAATAAAAGACATAGCCTGAGCTACAAATGGTCTCAACAGTCTGTCAAGGTATATGGATATATTTGTAAAAATAGAGTCAGAACCCGCCACTATGGGACGTCCAGGGGGGGTCCCTAGATTCTTATGAACCTTTGGGAGAGTGTAAAGTACTGGTATAGTGTATTCCTCTTTAATAAGATAATTTTTGGTTTCATTATCAATAATTCCATTCTGGAATGCTCTCTGGATGCATCTTTTTATGTCTACTGCAATTTTAGATGTGAATCTAGGGACCCCCCCTGGACGTCCCATAGTGGCGGGTTCTGACTCTATTTTTACAAATATATCCACTTTTTATATGAGAAGTGGTGCTGCTGCATTTTTTGAAGATTTTGGATACTGTTTGGATCCTTGCAGTGATCCTGTGCTAGCTTGCACACACCTTGGGTCTGAGTGCTGGATTTCTATCTTATTTTCATAAATTGAAATATGACATATGATATTCAGAAAACAGCAAACAAATGGAACAAGACATAAGTCAAATATATATATTTTTCTGATCTTTCTAGCAGTCCATAGGTATATGTCCTCTGATACGTTAGACCACTAATACATCCCTTAACATTTACATCAAAGTCCAAAGATTAGAAAAGAAACCAAAGAGCAAAATGTCAAGCCCAATATTACAGTCTTTTGGTTCAGTCCCATTGAACCTTGTATGGTTCTTTTTCTTTAATGTGTACCGTAGTTCTTTTCACCATATAAAAAGTATATAGAGGTATTTAAATTTCTGAATAACAACACAACCTAATAAGATAAACATTTTTGTTTTCTTTAAACAAGTAAAACAAACAAAATTGTCATTACATTCTTTTCTTATTTTCCTAATATATTTATAATAATCTTATGTACATTCTATATATGATTATTAATCCCACCTAACTCCCTGTTTAAATGTGAAGTCTGCATGGGTGAACTCTTCTCTACAATTTCCTGAGCATGACTATTGTATATTCTGGAGTCTATTAAGGGCGATTGATCCTTATTGCCATTAAGAATCCAGTAATACCAAACCTGGAGAAATCGGTCAGTCTTGTTTTGAATGTGTGCTGCTGATTCATGCATTGTATAAGTGTGTTCACATTTTTTTAATATTTCGGTCTACGTTGGGACACCTGTCTTCCAATATTTTGAAATATATTTTCTAGTAATAGTGCACAGAATTTTAATGAAGGTGTTGATGTGGGTGTTAAATTTGAGCATTCTCTCATTCAGGAGGGCTTGTGCTATGGTAAGAAGAATTGGTTATTTCAAGAGAGTCTCAGCCAAATTGACCTAACTTCTGGGCATTTCCACCACATATGTAGATACGTCACAATTTCTCCACACCCCCTATAACAAACCCTAGTTCCTCCTTTGATCATATGTGCTGGTTTCAGGGGGGTTAGGTACCATCGGAAAGATGTATTTATACAATGTTCTCTCAGGTCTGCACTAAGCAGGCCTTTGCAAGAGTTGAATAATATCTTATCCCATATACCCATATCTTTCTCTCCTACACCATCAGTTTCCCACCTGAGTACTATGGGTGATTACAATTTAAGTTTTGCTGATTGGATACTAAGATATAAATTAGAAATCATGTGTTTTTATCTATCTGAGGAACAACAAATGCACTCTGTAGATATAGGAACCATTTTAATGGTAGGGGATCAATTTTCTGTTTCAGTTGGTTGAAAGTTAAAGGGGATCTGTTGCTAATGAGGTCCGCCACCTTATAAATCCCTTTGTTTTCCCACATGTCTATCATAATTCTGTAATCTTTGGGTATCAAATATTTGAGAGGTATATTCTGGGACTTGGCAGGTAAGATAAGTTCATTTTTAATTTAATTATTTTCATTGAAGTATGGAGAGTTTGGTCAATTAGGGTCCTTTAATTAGATTGTCTCTATTTAAATCTCTATTCCAAAAAATAGAGTAAAGTAAAAGTTTCCCATCCCTGACTCCAATATGGGCCATACTGTATCTGATTTTTTCTTGCTGCACAGGGAGATTCTAGAAGCATGGTAATAATCCATCAAGTTTGGTACCCCCCCCCCCCAATTGTCAATGTTGGGTGAGGGTCTGGTAAGGAATTCTAGCATGTTATTTACCCCATAGATAGCTGTTAATAGCTGATTTAAGTGATTCTATGGGGTACGATTATCATAGTGCGAGTGGACATGATACAATGTAGCGTATCATGCCCGCTGCACATCGATAAATGCAGACAGCATATGCTGTCAGCATTTATCATTGCACCAGCAGTTCTTGTGAACTGCTGGTGCAATGCCACAGATTCACTGCCAATCGGCCGCTAGTGGGGGGTGTTAATCAACCAGATCGTATTCGATCGGGTTGATTTCTGTCTGCAGCCTAAGAGCAGGCAGACAAGTTATGGAGCAGTGGTCTTTGATAAATTAGCCCCTATATCAGGTTTGTGTATTTTTATTGGCAACACTCTAAATAAGTACATTATTCTGGGGAGGATATTCATTTGTATGGCTGATAGTTTCCCATACCACAGGAAATTATATTTTTGCCATTTCCTATGGCCCAATCTAATTATTTTGTATAATGGAGTATAATTTATTTTGTATAAATTTGTTGAGTGGGTTGTTAACTTTATTCCTAGATACTTAATACCTTCCTTTGTCCATCTAAGGTCGAAGTTAGCTTCTATTAATTTAATATTATGACTTGGCAAAGCTATAGGTATTGCCTTGCATTTATCCAAGTTTATTTTGTAACCTAAAATATCAGAGAAGGTGTTAATGAAGAGAGTAATATTATGGTTAACCGGCCCTGCCTCTAACCCTATGATATCTGGAGTGTTCCTTATCATGGCAGCTAAGGGTTCTATAAAGATTGCAAAAAGAAGTGGGGAAAGTGGACACCCCTGTCTAGTGCCGTTTAATATTGCAAATGTTTTGGATTGATGGCCAATCGCTCTGACATGGGCTTGTGGTTTAGAATACACATTCTTAATGGCTGTCAGAAAATTTCCACTAATTCCCATCTTTTCAAAAGTCACCCACATGTATACCCAATCCACTCTGTCGAATGCCTTCTCTGCATCTAAAGATAAGAGCAGAGAAGGAATCTTTTTTTCAGTTAAATAATCCACCACTTAAATCATTTGTCTCACATTATCCAGAGCCTCTCTGCCTAGGATGAATCCCACCTGATCTGGATGGATTATGTTTGGAAGTATCATTTTAAGTCTATTTGCTAAAATTTTGGTTACAATTTTGAAGTCCTGGTGGATTAGGGAGATGGGTCTATAGCTGGAACATTTTTTCAAACTTTTCCCTGGTTTAGGGATCACCACTATACTTGCTTGAAGTAAAGTCTGGTGGAATGTCATGTCCTTCCATTATAAAATTGGAGAATTTAACTAAGTGTGGGACTAGTAAGGACTTGAACAACTTATAGCATTCTCCGAGGAAGCCATCAGGACCCAGAGCTTTCCATGGTTTAATTCTTTAATAACCGCTAGTACTTCGTTTTGAGTGATTTTAGCATTTAGTGCGTCTCAGTCTGTTTCGGTTATGGTACCTAAGTTAGCCTTGTCTAAAAAGGATTGTAGTTGGTTCTGAGTTGATTTACCATGTTTAACTTTCTAACCATAATATAAATTTCTATAGTAGTGTGCGAATGTATCCACTATTTCTTGAAGATGTGTAGTGATTTGGTCTAAGGAATTTTGTATAGATGGAATAGATTGTGACTGAATGGCGTCTCTGATCTTCTTAGATAATAATTTTTTGGGTTTATTCAAGAATATAAAGTAGTTAGTCTTTAGTCTAAGTGCTGCTTTAATAGAATGGTTGTATAGATATTTAGCTAGGGTTTGCCTTCTGTAATCACATTTAAAGAGACAGTTTACCCCCTTTAATTTGTTCCAAATGATCCATTTTACCTGCTGGAGTGTATTCAATTTTTTTATAAATAGCTCAAAATTTTTTACAAATAGCTTCAAATTGGCATTTGAAATAGCTGATTTTGCCGGTGGTATCCCTACCTATACTGAAAGTTTCTATACCTAGGTAAAGGCTATTGAGAAACTATGAAAACATAGCCAGCAAAAGTAAATTAAACTCCATTGGGAGGTTGCAAAAAAAAAAAGATCTAAGATTTGAGTGATAAGATAACAAGATCTGATCTGTCAGCAAGCCAAGCCTATTTTGATAAGCTGTGGATTCAAAGTGCAAATACAGATATTTGTTTTGCAAAAAGAAGCATAAATGAGCAATTTCACACACATTTTTAAAACCATCCAGCTGGTAAAACAAGTCATGGGGAACACATACAGCGATAATTTTTTTTACAGTGAACTGTCCCTTTGATCAATAATTAGATATGATTGGGCACCACAACCAATTATGTCCCACACTGCTGTTGACATGCCCACATCTCCAGCATGTATTACTTTTGTGATGAATAAACAGTGTAATTTTAGTGGAGTTTAATACCACCTGTGTAAAAATCTTGTAATTCATTTCCAGTAATAGAGAGGATATGGATGAGAGCATAACAGAGAGGAATATGTTTTACCCCTGTTATTTCCAAGTCAGCTTTCTATACTAGATGGCAAATTCCATGGGGGAGCTTTCAAAAGTATTTTATATTTTAGGGAAACTATATAAGAAACCATGGATGTGGAAACACACAATTTAATATAATTTGTAAGAGGGCAAAACATATTTAACTGAGTTGTGTCTATAAATATAGTTGTATGCTTGTCTAAAATTAAACCAATTGCAGAACCCTACAAAACTCAAAAAGGAATTTGCTATTTACCGAGATATATGGATTCATTTTAGACACTTTTCCCCACATTTACATAGTTTCTCTGAAAAGGGGGCTTTGAAGTTGAGCGTATAGTAGCTTTGGTTGAAGATGCCAAAACGGCACCCCTAATTAAGGACAGTGGTTTATTTTATGCTCCAATGCTACCCACAGTTTAGTATATCACACCAATTCAAAATCATGCCCCCAAAAAATTTTTGTTTATATTTCTCTATATTTGGGTAACCCAGGCTGCCTTGAGTTTTGTGGAGAGTCATAATTTGCCTATTTACCTTAGGATGTTTTCTATCCCAAATATATGTGGTGATTGCTATTTGAAGGCTACTTATATATGTTTCAGGGCATAGCCTGTAAGATATAAAGGGAGCAGTATTTAGCATTCACGCGTGAGCGCTAATGCCTCTGAAAATTAACTTGTAAAGAGCACAGGATATTGTGCATATTACAAGTTGAAAGTAAAAAGTTCGCATGAGAGCGAAACCAGATGCACTCTAACTGTAGGACTTCAGATATTGCGACCGCTTTAACTTCTTCTCCTCATTGAGCGCAACTTAAAAAAAAAAACTATATGCCGGTATTTATTATAGCCCTTTCCATTCAAACACCTTGTCGTATACCAAATACCTTTGAATCCTTATAACTTTTTTATTAATATTTTAATAATTTGTATTAGATAGTGAATATATGAATACAAAACTTTATTTTAATGAATATTATGTTGTGTTTTAGTTAAACTTTTTATTTAACCCTAACCCTTTACACGAGGACTTCAATCGCACTAACCTGAGATGCACAAATTTAGTTTGCACTCACCTGGTCGCATTTACTTTCTTCTTGTAATATGAGCATAAGTAAACTCACGCGTGGTATTGCAATATTGTGCCTACACTAACGATAGTGCATCACTTGTAATCTAGTTCATAGCAGGCTAAAATTTTTAATTTTGAGGTGATTGATAGCACCCATCCATGAGCATTTTTTTTACCTCCAAAATGAGAGGTCACGTATAATAATATTTTAATACCAACATAATTCATAGTAACATAGCAGATGTGGTAGAAAAAAGACAGAAGCCCATTGAGTTCAACCTATACAAATCTTAATATACTTACAAAACAAGGTCCAATTGATCTTAAATTAATCTCATTAAAAAGGTGACACATTTAACACCAGCAATTATATCCCTGAAATCTGTTTCTAGCCAGAAATGGTTCTAAACCATTTTTTAATATATCTAAGGTATTGGAATTGGTATTACCTCCTTAGGTAATGAGGTTCACAATTTGCTCTTAAAGTGAAAAAATGTTTTTGTTGCTGGAGATTAAATCTCCTTTCCTCCAGCCTTAAATTGTGACCTCTTGTCACAAACAATTTTCTGGAATAAACAGAGCTTCTGCCATCTCTGTATATGGGCCTTGAATATATTAATATAAAGTAATTATGTCACCTCTCAAGCGCCATCTTTCTAAAGAAAACAGACCCATTTTGGCATAGCTTAATTTCTCCATTGTCATTAGTTTTGTGCACCTTCTCTTAATTTTTTCTAAGTCTGCAATGTCTTTTTTCGAGATTGGTCCCCTGAACTGCACTCCATACTCAAGGTGAGGTCTTACCAATTGGCATCAATTTATCTTTTAATACATGCTAGTATCTTTAGAAACCACTGTCCTGCATTGTGCACCCATCTTTAGTTTGTTATCTATTACTACTCCCAAATCCCTTTCCTTCTCTGTTTTGCTAAATCCAGTCCCATTTAAATAATAGGATGCCTGTTTATTTTAACTTCCAAAATGTAGAACCTTACATTTTCCAGTATTAAATCTCATTTTCCATTTACCTGCACATTCTACTGATTTTTGTAGGTCCGTTGTAAAACAATTTCATCCAGCACTAACCTAATGACTTTACACAACTGTATATCATCTGCAAAAATAGAGATGTTGCTATTTAATCCTTGCTCCAAGTCATTAATAAAAAATATTAAAATCAACAGGGCTCAGTACTGATCCCTGGGAACTCCACTGATTACCTTTGTCCAATCTGAGTATGATCCATTTACTTCTACTCATTGCTCCCTGTCTTTATCCAGGAATTTATCCATGATCTTATTTTTTTAGCTATTCCTAGTCCCTTAATTTTGTACATTAATCTCTCATGTGGTACTATATGAAACACCTTTGCAAAATCCAAGTATATCCCATCAACTGATTTCCATTTATCTATATTTTTACTTTCTTCCTTGTAGAATCTTATTAGCCTAGTTTGACATGATCTATTTCTCATAAAACCATGCTGATTTAATATCATAATCTTGTTTACACAGATATATTCATCAATATATTTTTTTATAATCCCTTCAAGTATCTTCCCCACTATTGATGTCATACTAACTGGTCTATACCTTCCTCAATCTGCCCTGTTTCCCTTTTTAAAAAGAGGCACCACATCAGCTTTTCACCGGTCCTGGGGTACTATACCTGAGGATAATGAGTCTTGAAACATTAAGGTTTGTATGTAACAGTGCTAAATTCACTTAAAACCTTGGGTACATTCCATCTGGGCCTGGAGTTTTATTTACCTTAATAGTATCCATTTTTTCTTGATATCCTGTAGAGATAACCCAGTTAATGGTATGGGCTTATATGTTCTAGTTTGTTTCAAAGTATCTCCCATTGGCTCCTCTCTTGTGTATACTGAAGAAAATAATTGGTTTAGTACTTCAGCCTTCTCCCTGTCATTGATAATAATGCTACCCTTCACACATTTTAATGTACCTATATTTTACTTTTTAGATTTTTTGCCATTTATGTACCTAAAAAAAATGTTGGGGTTTGATTGACTTGGATTTATTTTGTTTACTTTTATAACCATGTGGTATGTGTTGATATGTAATATTTATTTTAAAAAAAAGTTTTAAACGTTATCCATTTATCCTCTGTATTCTTTTTAGAGAATTATTTGTCCCAATTTATCGGCTAGATTACGAGTTTTGCGTTATGAGGGTTGCGGTAAAAACATGCACGTTATTGTCACCCCTCACTGCCTTACAGCGCTGCTATTACAGGTTTACAAAAACCCAGCGTTAGCAGGCAAGAAGTGAGCGTAAAGCGAAATTGAGCTCCATACCGCACTCCAATACCAGCGCTGCTGAAAGCTGCGATAAGCTGGTTTTACGTGCTCGTGCACGATTTCCCCATAGACATTAATGGGGAGAGCCATCTGAAAAAAGCCTAACACCTGCAAAAAAGCAGTTTAAAGCTCCGTAATGCAGCCCCATTGATTCCTATGGGGAAACAAAATTTATGTTTACACCTAACACCCTAACATGAACCCTGAGTCTAAACACCCCAAATCTTACACTTATTAAGACCTAATCTGCCGCCCCCGACATCGCCGACACCTACATTATACTATTAACCCCTAATCTGCTGCTCCAGACATCGCCGCCACTATAATAAACATATTAATCCCTAAACCGCCGCCCTTCCGCATCACAAACACTAGCTAAATATTATTAACCCCTAATCTGCCGCCCCTAACATCGCCGCCACCTACCTACATTTATTAACCGCTAATCTGCCGCCCCCAACGTCGCCGCCACTATACTAAAGTTATTAACCTCTAAACCTAAGTCTAACCCTAAACCTAACACCCCCTAACTTTAATGTAATTAAAATAAATCTAAATAAAACCTACTATTAATAACTAAATAATTCCTATTTAAATACTTACCTGTAAAATAATCCCTAAGATAGCTACAATATAACTTATAGTTACATTGTAACTAGCTTAGGTTTTATTTTTATTTTACAGGCAAGTTTGTATTTATTTATCTTCTATCTTCATCCATCCGGCGCGGAGAGGGTCCATCTTCAAGACATTCGGCGCGGAGCATCCTCTTCTTACAACGTCTTCTGAAGAATGAAGGTTCCTTTAAGTGACCAATCAGCCAATAGAATGTGTTCCAATCAGCCAATAGAATGCAAGCTCAATCCTATTGGCTGATTGGATAGAATTCTATCAGCCAATCGGAATTCAAGGGACACCATCTTGGATGACATCACTTAAAGGAACCTTCATTCTTCAGAAGACGCCGTAAGAAGAGGATGCCTTGAAGATGGACCTGCTCTGCGACGGATGGATGAAGATAGAAGATGTCGTCTGGATGAAGACTTCTGCCAGCTTGGACGAAGACTTCGGCCCGCTTGGATGAAGACTTCTGCCGCTTCGTTGAGGAATTCTGCCGGCTTCATTGAGGATGGATGTCAGGTCTTCAAAAACTGTAAGTGGATCTTCGGGGGTTAGTGTTAGGTTTTTTAAGGGTTTATTGGGTGGGTTTTATTTTTAGATTAGGGTTTGGGCACTGAAAAAGAGCTTTTCAGGGCAATGGGGAGCTTAGGTTTTTTTAGATAGGTTTTTATTTGGGGGGGTTGGTTGTGTGGGTGGTGGGTTTTACTGTTGGGGGGTTGTTTGTATTTTTTTTTACTTTTTCTTTGGGGCAATGCTATATATTGGTAGTTTAGTTTAGGCTAGTTTTTTTTTGGGGGGGGGGGCTTTTTTATTTTTATAAGGCTATTAGATTAGGTGTAATTATTTTAAAAATCATTTCTTTTTTTATTTTGTGTAATTTAGTGGGTTTTTTTTTTGGCAATTTAGTTAATTGTATTTAATTTAGGTAATTGATTTAATTGTAGTGTAAGGTTAGGTGTTAGTGTAAGACAGGTTAGGTTTTATGTTACAGGTAAATTTGCATTTATTTTAGCTAGGTAGTTAGTAAATAGTTAATAACTATTTAGTAACTATTCTACCTAGTTAAAATAAATACAAACTTGCCTGTGAAATAAAAATAAAACCTAAGCTAGATACAATGTAACTATTAGTTATATTGTAGCTAGCTTAGGGTTTATTTTACAGGTAAGTATTTAGTTTTAAATAGGAATTATTTAGTTATTAATAGTAGGTTTTATTTAGATTTATTTTAATTACATTAAAGTTAGTGTGTGTTAGGGTTAGGGTTAGACTTAGGGTTAGGTTTAGGGGTTAATAACTTTAGTATAGTGGCGGCGACGTTGGGGGCGGCAGATTAGGGGTTAATAAATGCAGGTAGGTGGCGGCGATGTTAGGGAGCGGCAGATTAGGGGTTAATAATATTTAACTAGTGTTTGCGATGCGGGGGTGCGGCGGTTTAGGGGTTAATATGTTTATTACAGTGGCGACGATGTCGGGATCGGTAGATTAGGGGTTAATAATTTTATTTTAGTGTTTGCGATGCGGGAGGGCCTCGGTTTAGGGGTTAATAGGTAGTTTATGGGTGTTAGTGTACGCCTCGGTTTAGGGGTTAATAGGTAGTTTATGGGTGTTAGTGTACTTTTTAACACTTTAGTTATGAGTTTTATGTTACAGCTTTGTAGCGCAAAACTCATAAATACTGACTTTAGATTGCGTTACGAATCTTGGCGGTATAGGCTGTACCGCTCACTTTTTGGCCTCCTAGGTAGACTCGTAATACCGGCACTATGGGAGTCCCATTGAAAAAGTAATAGTAATAGTAATAGTAATAGCAGCGGTAGTAAAAAAGCAGCGTTATGACCCAAAACGCTGCTTTTTCACTCATAACGCAAAACTCGTAATCTAGCCGTATGTTATTTAACAATTTCCTTAAATTATTTAATCATGCTTTCTTAAAATTAAATGTTTTAGCTGAACCCTTATAACACTGTATATGGAAAGTGATTTCAAATGTGACCATGTTATGATCACTGTTACCCAAATGTTCTATGTTTGATATTATATCTGTATCGTTTGATAGCACTTAATCTAATATAGCTTTACTCCTAGTTGACTCTTCTATTAATTGTGACATGAAGTTATCCTTGAGAACAATTAAAATTCTATCTCCCTTAGCTGTATTACTAGTTTCATTGGCCCAGTTTATGTTGGGGTAGTTAAAATCTCTCATCATTACAACATTGGTAATATAAGCAGCCTTTACTATTTGCATTAGTATTTGAGTTTCCACCTTGTCATTAATGTTGGAGGGCTTGTAGCATGTTCCTAGTAATATTTTGTTAGGATTTTTTTTCCCCACTCTTTATTTCAACCCACAGGGACTCTACATTAGCACCTGTATCATCATAAATATATTCTCTTATTGAAGGTTTAAGGTCAGGTTTAATATACATGCAAATTCCACCACCCCTTTAATTACTCCTGTCTGTCCTAAAAAAGTATAACTGTCTAAGTTAACTGCCCAGTCATGAGAATCACCCCACCAGGTTTCAGCTATACTGATAACATCATAGTCCTCATCTGCAAATACAGCTCCAGCTCCCCATTTTACCCATCATGCTTCTTGCATTTGCTGTCTTACATTTCATTTTCATGTGCTTTCTGCTGCTACTTGGTGCACTTTCCTCCAAACTTTCTAATGTGACATTTCCTATGTGTACCCTTCTGTCACCCATTCCTTGAGATATTCTAAGTGTGTAATATTCACTAACTGATCTCTCTGTTCTTTTATGTTTGGACTGACCCTCCCCCCAATTAACTAGTTTAGCACTTTTAAATATCTACAGTGGATAGGCTGCCAAATGTATTTCTAAATATTTAATAGATTCCTGACTAAGATGAGGGAGAGACAGGCAAGACAAGTAATCTTGAATAACAGTCTTTATTGATTGGGGGTTCTTTATTGCCTGAATTGGCTCCCTGATGTAAATGATATAATATCATTTATCGTACTACTTCTGAAACACCTCAGCAATGTGTTTGAAATCATAATATATATTAACTTTCTTGTCTTTGATCCTTAGAATGTAGGATTAACAGACATTTTTCTTTAGATATCTTGTTAGGGGCTTACTTCATTTATTATTACCCTTATAATGCTTTGTTTTAAGATAAAGTGTAGCTTTTATTCTTTCTGGCCTAATCATTTCAACAATTTGGTTTGCTTAGAATTTAGTTAATTTCTAATATAATAATCTATTAGGTCACATAAGTATAGAACACTAGTGACTATACATTTCACCACTTAAGGGGGCGCAATATTAGCAAATATTATTAGTTCTGCTACATAAAATAACCATGCACAGAAAATATATGTACATAAATGTGTGTTAACCACACTATAAACAAGTATTTTGTATATATATATATATATATATATATATATATATATATATAAGATGCCAAATCCCACAAATGACAGTCTTTCACAGAAAGTATTTCTTATCTTAGTCCATATGAATGGTAAGGGATATTGGTCTGCCCTTTTAAGGGACTGAGGGAGATCTCTTGCTCACAGCTGTCGGCTGCTCCTTCCAAACTCAGAAACGTTTGGCAAATTCTGTGAAGAAACACAAGAAAGAATGGAACCTCCTAGTGTAATACAGTTTACACAATCGTACTTATATGTGATATCAGAATCGTACTCACAATGGTAGCAGCACCCACGTGTGCTTAGTGACACCTACTTGGATCTTTCAGTGTCCCAGCTCACTGTTCCATGGTTCCTGCACACCTCTGATCCGGGCGTTTCCCCAAAAGTGAAAAGCAAGACTCAGGCTCTCAGTAAAGTTGATAAAAGTGAATCCGTTTTAATAAAACACAATCATATAAAAACATAAGGTACAGTGGTAACCTCTATGTAATGGTGGGTGCTGCTACCATTGTGAGTACGATTCTGATATCACATATAAGTACGATTGTGTAAACTGTATTACACTCGGAGGCGCCCTTCTTTCTTGTGTTTCTTCACAGAATTTGCCAAACATAGGTCACATAAGTGATGTTCTTGTCTTTAGCACATTTAGTACCTATAAATTCTCCCCTGACTACACTTTTGAGAGCCTCTCAAATAGTGTGTGGAGAAAGCACTAGAGTGGTGTTCAGCTGGAAGTATTCTATAAAAGTATTTTGAATCTGTAACTAACAGCTGATCATCCAGCCTCCAGACAAACTACAATAGGAGCCGTAAGCTATGCTAATGTACAGCTCACCATGCCGTGATCTGACCATGTGAGAGGGTATATATTTGATGATTGCACTAGTATCATACTTTAGATATCAATAAATATGTAATCAAGTCTGGAATAAGTTTGATGTGGTTGAGAATAAAAGGTATATTGACTGTTGCCAGTTGTAATGTTCACCAAACTAATGAATAGCAAGATGCGAGAAGCCATTTTTTTATTTTTTAAATGGAGTTTTTAAATATCTGCAATTTTATTGAAGAAGGGAGGGTATTTTACATTAGGGGCTTAGATACATATAAGGGTTATTGTGTTTTTTATATAACACCCCTTGCAGTATTAAAAAAACAGCCCTCTCTATCCTTTTCTGTAAAGAAAGGTTGGAAGGGGACTGCCTTGTTTTATTAAAGGAACGCTTAACCCAATTTTTTTCTTTAATAATTCAAATAGAGCATGCAATTTTAAGCACATTTATAATTTACTCCTATTATCAATATTTATTTGTTCTCTTGCTACCTTTATATAAAAAGCAGGAATGTAAAGCTTAAGAGCCATTTTTGGTTCAGAACCTGGGTTATGCTTGCTTATTGGTTTGCTAAATGCAGCCACCAATAAGAAAGCGCTATCCAGGGTGCTAAACGTAAAATGGGCTGGCTCCTAAGCTTTAAATTCCTGCTTTTTAAATACAGATATCAAGAGAATGAAGAAAAATTGATAATAGGAGTAAATTAAAAAGTTGCTTAAAGTTGCATGCTCTATCTGAATCATGAATTAAAAATTTGGGTTAAGTGTCCCTTTATTATGCCAACCTCATTTTTTTTCCCAGGTGTCATAGACAAAATAGCCAGTACCATATTTAGCAAATGATCCTTTAGGTTCTCTCCCCCTCAGGGCCATCTTTAATATTGACTGGACCCTGGGCAAAAATTTTCTTGCCCCCCCCACCCCATGCAATTTCTCTCTCCACCCCAACATCCCAAAAAACAACGAAATCATTTTTTTATTTTATTTTTTAGTTATTAGCCCAGCGGTGGATCATCCACTGCTGGGCTAATCATTTAAAAAAATGAAATAAATTGCAATATGTGAAACTGGACCTAAGCAGTACTAATAAGTAAATAAATATATAAATTCCTCCACTGTGGATTCATTTAATATTCTTTTGAATGTGATTCTGGTTTGAGGATATCTGGTTAAAGAGATTTAGGGCAGCCAACAGGAGCAAAGCAAGGTAAAGACTGAGGAGGAAGCATGGAGGTGCAGACAAATATAAGTTTACTGACTGGAACAGCAGAACTACTATGGGAAGCTGTAAAATCTGAGACAGAGAGAAAATAAAAACTATAAAAATAAACCTTACATTAATGTGTGAAGTATCAACATGACACTATACATCAGCCACAGCAGCTTCTTTGCTAGGAACAAGTTCCCTCTCACCCTGCACTAGACAATGCTGCATGGGAAGGGTCGTGTGTGCACTCACTTATTCTTCCCACTAACACCTTTCTACAAAGCACTGTTCCCCTAACAAACTTCAGTTAGTTGATCTTAGGGCCACAGCATAAAAACAGGGCTAAGGGGACCAGTAGACTGGATGCTGTCTGTCCGAGGCTGCATGGATACAGTATGAGATGAGTCACACAGCCTCAAGACTGAAGAGAGCAGTGTATGCAGCTGCACAGATGCTCAAATCCTCACATGCCTGCCACTCCAGCTTTCTGCTGCATGCGCCTACAGTCAGCCGTACCCAGAAACAATCCCCACAACCAGAGAAGTTACCTGGTAACAGTGGTAACCCCAGTAGGAACTTTTCTGATGCAGTGGGAATGGCTGGATGCTGAGTTAGGGCTTTGCATTCAGTGCTGCACAGTGCACACCTAAAACAGCACATGGCAATAGCTTGGCATGTCACATGACACCGGCACGGTCTGGCACAGTTTTTTTTTTTAAAAAAAAAAAGCAGAGTACTTTTGACTGTGACAGTATTAGGACTGAATGTGTGTGTTCCCCATGTCACATCAGCAGTCTGGTATGAACCATAAAAAAAAATATATATATATATATATATATATATATATATATATATATATATATTTTTAGGACTCTTGGGCCCCTCAACAGAGATTGGGCCCTGGGCAGCTGCCCCTTGGGCCCTGCTCCCCCTATCAAAATGTGTTTCCTAAAGCATAATTATATCACTTTTGAGGCAAATTTAAGGGACATAAAACAAGTTGGGATAGAGACAAAGAGGCCCATTTATCAAGCTCCGTATGGAGCTTGTGAGCCCGTGTTTCTGGCGAGTCTTCTGAGCAGGCAGACAGGAATTGCCACAATTCAAACCGATCGAGTACGATCAGGTTGATTGACACCTCCCTGCTGGCGGCACATTGGCCGCGAGTCTTCAGGGGGCGGCGTTGCACCAGCAGCTCTTGTGAGCTGCTAGTGCAATGCTGAATACGGAGAGCGTATTGCTCTCCGCATTCAGCGAGGTCTTGCGGACCTGATCCACACGGTCTAATCAGGTCCGCAAGACCTTTGTTAAATAGACCTCAAAATATAATAATATGTACTTTAATTAATTTACCTGCAAATTTATACTGCAGTGCCTCACCATTAACCCTTTCATTTTAGTTTCTGAATTTTAAAGCTCTAACCCCCCCACACACACACATTTCCTTCTATAGCTGTATCTATATCTATTGATGTTTTGGTAGAATGCAAAAGTGCACAGTGATTATTTGCTGGAGCATGCCTAGAAGCTGTGAACTCAGTTGAAATACAATGCCTGTGTCTAAACACTGATAAGGGGTGTGGAGCTGACTGCTTCCGACAACATGGGTTTGTAACTAATTTTGCTTATTTTTGAAAATTATTTTAGAATACTTGCCAGCAATTTTTAAACAATTTTTTATGCAAACTATTTTTACTTTATTAGCCCTTTTAGGATATGCACAGATCTCAAAACGTTTTATGGCAAAAAGTTCATCAGTGACATTGACCTTTTTTGTGGAAAGTTGAGGCCTTTAGCATTAACTGTTATTATGTTTACTAAGTTTGTTTCATGTGTAATGAACTAGATTGTAAAGTTTGTGGGGGGACACAATAGGTAACAACTAACATATTAATGAGTTGTATTTCCCATGGGCAAACAAAAGTATTTGTATAACAAGAATACCAAAACAATAAACATATAGGGGCATATTTATTAATCTCCGTATGGAGCTTGATGCCCCGTATCTAAAGACAGTTGCTCCATAACCTGTCCGTCTGCTCTGAGGCGGTGGACAGACATCGCTGGAAATCTGCAGACATTGACAGAATCTGCAGGGGGCGGTGTTGCACCAGCAGTTCACAAGAACTGCTGGTGCAATGATAAATCGCTGTCTGCATTTATCTATGTGCGGTGGACATGATCCACAATATCGGACCGTGTCCACTCGCACTTTCTTAAATATGCCCCATAATAGTATGCAGTAGAGATAACAGGAATAACATGAATATGCCATTATCAGATTAACTTCTATAAAGTAATAGAGGATTGGGTGAACCCTCTTCTTAGTCAATAAAAGAAATTAAAGAGTGGCAGTGGCGTAGCGTGGGGGGGGCCACAGGGGCAGTTGCCCCGGGCGCAAAATTCTGAGGGGCGCAAAATGCTTGGCTCCCAGCCTCCCCAGTCCCCACCATCTCAAGACAGTAGACAGTCACAGTCCCACTCCCAGCGGCGCTACAGGGAGGCTAAAAAATCTGACAGGCGCCTGCGCCCAGCCGTTCTGTCTCTCAAGTGAACTGTCTACTACTCTGAAGTCAAGACGTGCTGTGTAATGATTTAATTATCATAATTTTATGAGTGTAATCCTATCCGACCGTTACCTGCTGCTAGACTAGTGTTTACGCCACTAGTTAGCACAGTCCACTACCACTCCCAGTGCGCATGTCAGGAGGGAGGAAGAAGTTAGAGCAGCAGAGCCAGAGTGGAGTCAGACTGACTAGCACGCTACGCCCGCAATGATAAGGTAAGTAGTGTCAACAAAAATTACCAAACTCATCACCGGGTCCGTATCAGAACCAGACCACCAGTGCCACTGCCAGCCAGAATTATAATTAAATTATTATAGCCCCTGTTTTTGCCTGGGCCCTGGGTAATAGGGATTGGAAATGGCAACACACGCAAAATGCAGCTTAGCCTCTATCGTTACCCAGGTGACGTCGCAGGGCCAGCCAGCCAGCCAAGTTCCAAAGGACCCAGAGTCACTTTGAGCCAGCCAGCCAAATTCCAACTTCCAAAGGACCCAGAGTCTGAGCCAGCCAGCATGCCAGAGTGTGAGAGTGATCTTTGCTGCTTTAAAGTGAAAACTGGTTATTTTATTTCAAATTCATTTTTAACCTGGGTAAAATAAAACTTACAAGATGTAGATTAATTTAAAAATAATAATAACTGGCTTTCACTTTAAAGAGATCACTCTCACACTCTGGCATGCTGGCTCAGATGTATTTTAAAAATGAAATCCCATGTTTAAATATTAAACCATAAAATTGTAATTGTTAAGTTTTATATAATGTACTTACTTAATGTATATAATAAAGTAATGGCTGCCTGCAACCATATTGAATCCAAATTTTTAAGGATGAATGTAGAGTTTAGAATTCTATATATCTATATATATATATATATATATATATATAGTATATATTTTTGCTGTTAAAATAAAGCTTTGTTTGTTTTAAAACAAAAACCCGTCTCCTAAGTTGTTGAGCTGTCTCCTAGATTCAAAGCAAATTTGCCAATCCCTACTGTACTGGTGGAAGAGACTCAGTCAGTGCTAATGGATTAGGGGGGCGCAATTCTTGCCTTGCCCTGGGCGCTGAGAAGCCACGCTACGCCACTGAAGAGTGGTATGACCCCCTGGCATATTGCAATATCATTACATTTACAAGCCACACAGCCCTGGATGTATAATCTGTTTAGGAACCAAACAAAAACAATGGTGGGAGTGAATAAATTATGTCTAGTGTCAATAGCATATTACCAACCAAAGGTATAAATGTTTAGTAGGTCTCATTATACTGTAAACTCTGTCTCTCAGGAACATATAGTCACACTCTGTTAAAGAGAAAAACTAAAAAAAAGGCGTTACTGATGTCTAAGGATCTTGTCCAATGTCTTTTATTCACCTACTGACATGGAAGTGGTTCCTGTTTTTCATCACCTCTTTTGGACTGTTGAGCATTGTGGATATTGATCTTTTGGTTTATCACTATCCTATAGGCCCATATATGATTTTTTTTATTCATTTGCTATGGAAGGGGGACTAACTTTGAGGCCTAGAGTCGATATAAAAAAGTAAAGATCCTTAGGGTCCTTGTAGATTATTTGTTTCTAATTGTGTTGCATAATAAGGCTAAATGGATAGCCCCCGAAATTTTTAATATGTTGATCTTTTAGGGCTAAGGTCAAGAATTTAACTTTTGAATAGTAAATGGAATGAGGTCTAGGTAAACCTGTATCATTTTGTTCTGGAAATATGTAATGTTGTGTTGAGACCTGGCAGCTTTCCACACTTCTTCTTTATCTCCTTTATCTTTAAATTTAAAAATATAATTACTACATCTTGAGGTGGAGCGTATGAGGCCAGATTAGACTGGAGAGCTCAATGGGTTCATTTTATTGCCATATTTTTGGGGGACCACTGTGGACTTATATGATGAAAAAGTCCCAAAAGGTAAGGTAGTAGCTGGTCATTATTCACATACTCCGGTATTCCTTGGATTCGCAGGTTATTTCTTCTGCTCCTGTTATCAAGATCTTTGATAATATCTTGTAATGACTTGATCAAGGGGTTGTGATGATCAAGTAGCTGAGAGGATAAACTCACTATATTATTCAGGGAATCTTGGCTCTCCTCCAGAGTCTCAATTCTGGATCCCAATTCTACCAAATGTCTAAAAGCTCATGTTCAATAAACATTTAACAGACTCTATGTCCAATTTAGAAGGCAGATTAGCTATGTGAATTTGGGAAAGTTGATTTGTACAGAGGCCTCTCTAATGGGGTGTCTACAATATGAAAAAAGGAGCTTACTGATAAGGAGTCCAAAATATTTTTTGTTGCTTTTATATTGTTTGCTCATATTTTTTGTTGTTGTTGTTGTTTTTTTTAAGTCATGTGAATAGAGAACCAGCTCACCCATTGGATAGGCTATTAAGCAAAAATATCAGTTTGAACAAATATTAACATAAAGAGATATAATTGAGTGTTACCTTCGGCCTTAATGCAGTATGCCCCTGCTTACAGAAAACCTCTCAGTGCTACTATGAGAGGACAGATCCCAAGGTTAGGACATTTAAAGCAATACTTAAAGCTAGACAGTGAGTGTCGCAGAAAAGCTGCTACTAAAAGGTGGCTAAGAGTTCCAAGGAAAGTCTTAAGTCCCAAGCATAAAGGTAGTTTTCAGCCAGCAATGTACTGTCTGCAGAAAAAAAAAACATCCAAGGTGCTATTCATGTATAAGCAGAGTAAATAGGTTTTATGAAGAGAAAATCTCTTAACAGAGTAGCAGCGTATATATTAATATTTTATTACATGTGGCTCATTTTCCAGAGGAATAAAAAATGGCTGTCAAATAACTATTTGTAGTGTTCTCTACTCAGAGATTATTTTCATGTTAGTATATGAAAGGGTTAACTCACTGCAGTTCCAGTATAGCAATCCAGGTGTATCTTCTTGTATCAGGATAGGTAATAGTCCAGAATTAGAAGAAAATATAAGAGAATTAGAGACCTCCCTCTCCTCATGTTTTACTTTTAACCAGTAAAGCGTCCCCAGGGTCAGGGCCAGCATCTGAAATTTTCTATGTACCGACTTGGCAGTTCCACTAGTTCATAGTAGAGCCCCAGAGAAGCTTGCCACTAATTTTCTTTATATAGGTCTTCACTCCACTCCGGAGCAGAACCCAGTCTAACCCCGGCGGCCATGCAGCACAGAGACAAAGAACTGGATGATCTGAAAAAAGAATTGTTGCTCTACGTAAAGATGGCCTAGGTTATAAGAAGATTGCCAAGACCCTGAAACTGAGCTGCAGCTCGGTGGGCAAGACCATACAGTGGTTTCACAGGACAGGTTCCATTCAGAACAGGCTTCGCCATGGTCGACCAAAGAAGTTGAGTGCATGTGCTCAGCGTCATATCCAGAGTTTGTCTTTGGGAAATAGACGTATGAGTGCTGCCAGCATTGCTGCAGAGGTTGAAGGGGTGGGGGGTCAGCCTGTCAGTGCTCTACAAAAAGGACCGATAGGAGAAACCTACAGCCCACACTTGTTATATAAGGAGGAGCTGGTAAGTAATCTACTTACAGTCTGGCAAGAAGGTTGAGGTGATCGTGCAGCTCCTCTAAAGTGTGGCCATGTACTCGCATAGCTCTGCTCTGCCACCCCAGGGTGATTTAATTCCTGTCATGTCTTAATATGAGTATGTGTATATATATGCATATCTATTTATGTGTATACATGTGTATTTATGTGTTTATATGTGCAAATACATATGTGCACACACACATATAATAATAATAAATTCCAGGTAAATACCTAGAAAAATACAATATAATTTTTATTCAGTTGTGTTTTAAAGTGTTTTTTATAGAAATTATTTAAATTCCTATGTTCTTCATTTAGAAGAAAAATGTTCTTTGTAGAAAATTGGAATGTAAAATATTCATAATTACCTTCAGGTTTAGCAATGTTGGTCTAACTCAGTGTCGGGTTAGCATACGAGCTATAGAAGTCTAGGGTAGAAGAAGTAAAAGTGGCCGCAGTGTATGAATTGCTGAACTTAGTACCCATCAGACTGTTTATACTTTCAATTTGTAATATGCACGCTTCCCTAGTCACAAAGGATGATCTTCCTGTAGTCATTCTGAAGTAATCGATGACTCCAGACTAGTCATCAGAAGCCATCCTGAAGTATACCCACAGGCCGAAATATTTAAATGAGATGAGTCATTCACTGGCTGTTCATGCTTGTGAACAAATCAGTAAGGTAATCTGCTAATCATTCTGAAGTCATCACAGAGAATTCTTTACCTTAGCTGATGACTTTACAAGCCTGATAATGGCTGATGATGTGCAAATGATGTCTAAAGCAGGTGGGCGGTCATCAAATGACTCCAGGATGGTCTCTAAAGTAATCCTGTTTGTCTTGGGTAATCCAACCGCATTAAAATTTTACTTTGAGCGTAGTTAGCGCACAAGTGAAAAAGCTATTTATCATGCCACTTGTAATCTGGCCCTATATGTTTCATGTACAGATTGTTGATTATTCAAAAAGCTGTTTCCTCTGTAGTAATTACTTGTTTGTGATGGACTTTGTTTAAGTTGTTTTGTGATAATAGAGATGAGGCATCAAACCGCAGTATTAATAGTACTTTTCCAGAAAAGGCATATAAATGATTTGTTATGTTGTAAAATTTAATTAAAAAGATCAGGTATATTGTCTTATATGACCCCTAAAAGTGACATTTTTAACATGGAAGAGAATCTAAACTTTTTTTATGGTAACAAACACTTCAGACTTTAAAAAAGCAAAGAAAGAAATTTGAGACATAATAGATTTATATCTAAATGGGGAGTAAAATTGTCTTGTTTACTTGTTTGAAGTGCAAATATCTAGATAATATACGGCTAGATTATGAGTTTTGCGGTAAGAGGGGTGCAGTGCACGTTATTGTCACCGCTCACTTTCCTACAGCGTTGGTATTACAGGTTTTCATAAACCCGGCGTTATTAGGCAAGAATTGAGCGTAGAGCAAAATTGTGCTCCATTCCGCACTACAATACCAGCGCTGCTTAAGTCAGCGGTGAGCTGGTTTTACGTGCTCGTGCACGATTTCCCCATAGACATCAATGGGGAGAGCCGGCTGAAAAAAAGCCTAACACCTGCAAAAAAGCAGCGTAAAGCTCCGTAACGTAGCCCCATTGATTCCTATGGGAAAACAAAATTTATGTTTACACCTAACACCCTAACATGAACCCTGAGTCTAAACACCTCTAATCTTACACTTATTAACCCCTAATCTGCCGTCCCGACATCGCCGACACCTACATTATACTTATTAAACCCTAATCTGCCGCTCCCAACATCGCAGACACCTACATTATATTTATTAACCCCTAATGTCGCAGCAACCTACCTACACTTATTAACCCCTAAACTGCCGCACTCCCGCATCGCAAACACTAGTTAAATATTATTAACCCCTAATCTGCCACCCCTAACATGCCGCCACCTACCTACATTTATTAACCCCTAATCTGCCGCCCCCAACGCTGCCACCACTATACTAAAGTTATAAACCCCTAAACCTAAGTCTAACTCTAACCCTAACACCCCCTAACTTAAATATAATTAAAAGAAATCTAAATAAAAATTCCTATCATTACCTAAATACTTACCTGTAAAATAAACCCTAAGCTAGCTACAATATAACTGTTACATTGTATCTAGCTTAGGGTTTATTTTTATTTTACAGGCAAGTATGTATTTATTTTAACTAGGTAGAATAGTTAGTAAATAGTTATTAACTATTTACTAACTACCTAGCTAAAATAAATACAAATTTACCTGTAAAATAAAGCATAACCTTACACTACAATTAAATAAATTACCTAAATTAAATACAATTACCTAAATTACAAAAAAAAACACTAAATTACACAAAATAAAAAATAAATTATCAGATATTTAAACTAATTACACCTAATCTAATAGCCCTATCAAAATAAAAAAGCCCCCCCAAAATAAAAAAAAACCCTAGCCTAAACTAAACTACATTAAAACCCACCACACATACAACCAAACCCCCAAATAAAATCCTAACTAAAAAAATCTAAACTCCCCCTTGCCCTGAAAAGGGCATTCGGATGGGCATTGCCCTTTAAAGGGCATTTAGCTCTTTTTCAATTGCCCAAACAATAATCTAAAACTAAAACCCACCCAATAAACAAACCCTTAAAAAAGCCTAACACTAACCCCTGAAGATCCATTTACAGTTTTGAAGACCCGACATCCATCCTCAAGAAGCGGCAGAAGTTCTCATCGAAGCGGCAAGAAGTCCTCAACGAAGCCGGGAGACGTCTTCATCCAAGCCGGCAGAAGTGGTCCTCCAGACAGGCGGCATCTTCTATCTTCATACATCCGGAGTGGAGCAGTTCCATCTTCAAGACATCCGGCGTGGAGTATCCTCTTCAATCGACGTCTTCTTCCCGAATGAAGGTTCCTTTAAATTACACAAGATGGCAATCTATAACAGAAAAGACAGAGGGTGCCACATAGTGCAGAACAATGGGTAAAACATTTTTTGAAGAAGAGATGTATACGTAGCAGGTATGTCACTCACTTGGTAGTAAGCACTGATGTGCAATACAAGTAGCCCGAGTCCAAAGAGTCGCTCGGCAGACTCACCAGGCACCTGGAACAGATGGTCTTTGTTGTCCCGGCAACAAGAGAATCAGGAGCGGTGCAGTTCCCAAAGGTCTTCTTTGCTGTTGCACAACTGTTGTTAGGTGGATAGCAGTCTCTGCTAGTTTGGCAGCAGCAGCAGCACTTAGGTAACAAGTGAAAATGGACATCAAACACAGTGCAACAAATGCTTCAGAAATGATCAGGAGTACAGCAGCAATGAAACAGATTCAAAAGGGTTTAATACAGCATAAAAGCGTATAAAAACAAGCAACGCGTTTCTCTGTGTCCCAGCATTGCTACATATCCGTTATATGTGGTATATGCTCTAAGCTAACTCTGACAGTTTGCCTAATTTTGTGTGGACTCTGCCTCTCATTTGCAATTGCCATCTATCTGTTATTTGTGGTTTATGCTCTGATTTAATTTAATTTGATTTTTGACTAATTATTGTGGGGAAATTGCCACATATCCGTAACACTCATTTGTGTTTGTCTAATTTTGTGTGGACTCTGCCTCTCATTTGCAAAAGCAATCTATCTGTTATTTGTGGTTTATGCTCTGATTTAATTTGATTTTTTATTAGATTTTGCGGGGACATTGCCACATATCTGTAACACTCATTTAAAAAAAAAAAATTTTTTATTATTTTATTTCTATTTCATTTTATTTAATTTCATTTTTTAGTATGATCACTTATTGTGACTGATTTTGATATTATTTTGACATATTATTTTTTCTATGTCAAACTATATATTATTTTTACTTCAAGTTTTGAATTGATATTCACTTTAGAGATCTGGACTTTTTTATTTTTTTCTGACTGAGTCCCTGAAAGCTGTGCAGCTGTCTGTGAGTGCTGGTGATGTGTATCCATTTGGGTTTAAGAGTACAGTACATTTCCGTGTTTGGTATGTGTCTAGAGAAATTACAAAGGGCCTGTGTCACCCTTGTTTGTATTTCATTGTATTTGGTTGAAGGCATGCATTGTGCAGCTGTAGGATAGGGACCCAGGGAGGAAGAGACCTTGATGTGGTCCTGAGTCTATCACTATGTGGCAAATGCTGTAACTAACTCTTTTATTTTGCTTCTAATCTAGCTGTGATCTTACTAAAGAGTGCCAGACTTTCTGTGTATTGTGTCAATAATTTTGTTATGTAATTTTACCTGTGGGCTGTCACCCAGGCATGTCTGGGGTCAACTTCCTGAGTCCCTGAAATCTGTGCAGCTGTCTGTGAGTGCTGGTGAGCACCCAGGGCTGTGAGTTTTGCAGAGTCATAGGATATGCACCCAATCCGGTTTGAGAGTGCAGTCAACGTCAGTGTTTTATATATATATATATATATATATATATATATATATATATATATGTAGTAGCCGGTGGCCTAGCACTCCATCCACATCAATGCTTCTAGTGCCCGGGTGCGATCCTCAAATGATATACATAGACTGTTAGTAGAGATGGAGGGCACTCACAGGACTTCATACAAGAGATAGCCTTTATTATTGTAGTAATACAAGTATAGTGTCGACGTTTTGGCCTTTTCTTAGGCCTTCTTCAAGACAATTTTCATAGTCTTAACTAATGTGGAATACGGCCTCCGCGTAGAACTCCCAGAATGACAGAATCATGATTCTGTCATTCTGGGAGTTCTACGCGGAGGCCGTATTCCGCATTAGTTAAGACTATGAAAATTGTCTTGAAGAAGGCCTAAGAAAAGGCCGAAACGTCGACACTATACTTGTATTACTACAATAATAAAGGCTATCTCTTGTATGAAGTCCTGTGAGTGCCCTCCATCTCTACTAACAGTCTATATATATATATATATATATATATATATATTTATATATAAGAGAGTCCAGCAGAGCGCACTCTCCCCATCAAGGCAGCAACCAGGGTGCAGGTAAAAATCATTAATATTTCACAAAAAGCCTGCACTGACTGGATTTTTAAATGTGCTTAATTGTGCACAAATATCAAACATATCAGTAACGTTTCGGAAATCTCACCCCTACATCATCCCTGATGCAGGAGGGGTTCCCTGAGATAGGTTTTTGGTACATCTAAGTCTCTATCAACTTACCCGAAGAGCCTCTGAGTGTTATGTCTAGATAATTAATTTCTGATCTATTCAATTGGGAGGTAAAACTGTATTATTTTGACATCACACAAGGGAATTCGTTGGTTTTTTTTTTGTAATGTTTTTATTGAGAAGTTGCGTATTACAGGCATAGAATTCTCATGTAGATATACATTCAACAATGGTACAAATATTAAACAAAGTGAAAAACGAAATTGTACATCTACTCTGTTCTCATTTTTATCCCCTTTACTAAAACTATGGAACACTCTTGGATCCTTGTAATAGCTGTATTAAAGAGATAAAGGGATTTTTATGAAAGAAAATAACATTAAAGAAAAAGGCATAAACTAAACCTTCAGATGTCATTCCGAAAAAATAAGAAGTATATACTCTGTATTTGGTATTTTACAGAGGGATGACACAGCACAAAAAATGTCAAGGAAAATATTGCTCCATAGATTCCAACTCTGACCATTAAAATTATTAATAATAAATAGGCATGTGCATGGCTAAAAAATTCGGTTCGTTTTCGGTTCGGATCGATTCGGACTTTTCGAATTTCGGTTCGGGTCGAATCGAATTTGGCACATTTTGAATGAATTTGTTTCGGATTTATTCGGATTCGAATAAATTCGTTTCGGATTTATTCGGATTCGAATAAATTTGGCTGAATTCGGCTGAATTCGGTTTGATTCGGTTCCGAAATTCGGTATGTTTTAGTACACTAACACCCATTTAGTACACTAACACCCATAAACTACCTATGAACCACTAAACCGAGGCCCCCCCACATCGCAAACCCTATAATAAAATTATTTAACCCCTAATCTGCCGACCGGACACCGCCGCCACCTACATTATAGCTATTAACCCCTAATCTGCCAACCGGACACCGCCGCCACCTACATTATAGCTATTAACCCCTAATCTGCTGTCTCTAACATCGCCGACCCCTACATTATAGTTATTAACCCCTAATCTGCCCCCCCAACGTCGCCGCAATCCTAACTACAAGTATTAACCCCTAATCTGCCGACCGGACATCGCCGCCACCTACATTATAGCTATTAACCCCTAATCTGCTGTCCCTAACATCGCCGACCCCTACATTATAGTTATTAACCTCTAATCTGCCCCCCCAACATCGCCGCAATCTAACTACAAGTATTAACCCCTAATCTGCCAACCGGACATCGCCGCCACCTACATTATAGCTATTAACCCCTAATCTGCTGTCCCTAACATTGCCGACCCCTACATTATAGTTATTAACCCCTAATCTGCCCCCCCCAATATCGCCGCAATCTAACTACAAGTATTAACCCCTAATCTGCCGACCGGACATCGCCGCCACCTACATTATAGCTATTAACTCCTAATCTGCTGTCCCTAACGTCGCTGACCCCTACATTATAGTTATTAACCCCAAATCTGCCCCCCCAATGTCGGCGCAATCCTAACTACAAGTATTAACCCCTAATCTGCTGACCGGACATCGCCGCCACTATAATAAATGTATTAACCCCTAAACCGCCGCACTCCCGCCTCGCAAACACTATAATAAACTTTATTAACCCCTAATCTGCCCTCCCTAACATTGCCGCCACATACCTACAATTATTAACCCCTAATCTCCCGCCCCCAACGTCGCTGCTACTATAATAAGGTTATTAACCCCTAAACCTAAGTCTAACCCTAACCCTAACACCCCCTAACTTAAATATAATTTAAATAAAACGAAATAAATTTACTATAATTAAATAAATGAATCCTATTTAAAACTAAATACTTACCTGTAAAATAAACCCTAATATAGCTACAATTTAACTAATAGTTACATTGTATCTAGCTTAGGGTTTATTTTTATTTTATAGGCAAGTTTGTATTTATTTTAACTAGGTACAATAGTTATTAAATAGTTAATAACTATTTAATAACTACCTAGCTAAAATAAATACAAATTTACCTGTAAAATAAATCCTAACCTAAGTTACAATTACACCTATCACTACACTATCATTAAATTAATTAAATAAATGAATCCTATTTAAAACTAAATACTTACCTGTAAAATAAACCCTAATATAGCTGCAATATAACTAATAGTTACATTGTAGCTATTTTAGGATTTATATCTATTTTACAGGCAACTTTGTATTTATTTTAACTAGGTAAAATAGCTATTAAATGGTTATTGACTATTTAATAGCTACCTAGTTAAAATAATTACAAAATTACCTGTAAAATAAATCCTAACCTAAGTTACAATTAAACCTAACACTACACTACCATTAAATACATTAACTACAAGTACCTACAATTATCTAAAATTAAATAAACTAAACTAAAGTACAAAAAAAAATCAAACACTAAATTACAAAAAAAACAAACATTAAATTACAAAAAATAAAAAAACTAATTACACCTAATTTAAGCCCCCTAATAAAATAACAAAGCCCCTCAAAATAAAAAAATGCCCTACCCTTTACTAAATTACAAAAGTTAACAGCTCTATTACCTTACCAGCCCTTAAAAGGACCTTTTGCGTGGCATGCCCCAAAGAAAACAGCTCTTTTGCCTGTAAAAAAAAAACACAATACCACCGCCCAACATTTCAACCCACCACCCACATACCCCTACTCTAACCCAAACCCCCCTTAAATAAACCTAACACTACCCACCTGAAGATCTCCCTACCTTGAGTCGTGTTCACCCAGCCGGGCCGAAGTCTTCATCCGATGGGGCAGAAGAGGACATCCAGACCGGCAATTTTAAACTAATTACAGCTAATCTAAGCCCCCTAATAAAATTACTTAGCCCCCCAAAATAAAAAAATGCCCTACCCTATACTAAATTACAAAAGTTAACAGCTCTATTACCTTACCAGCCCTTAAAAGGGCCTTTTGCGGGGCATGTCCCAAAGAAAACAGCTCTTTTGCCTGTAAAAAAAAACACCACCCCCAACATTACAACCCACCACCCACATACCCCTACTCTAACCCAAACCCCCCTTAAATAAACCTAACACTACCCCCTGAAGATCTCCCTACCTTGAGTCGTGTTCACCCAGCGGGGCCGAAGTCTTCATCTGATGGGGCAGAAGAGGACATCCAGACCGGCAGAAGTCTTCATCCAAGCGGGGCAAGAAGAGGTCTTCCATCCATCAGAAAAGTACCAAAAATCAAACAAAAACTAAATTACCAAAAATAATAAAATATTACAATAATTTTAAACTAATTACACCTAATCTAAGCCCCCTACTAGCTATTAATATAGCTACAATATAACTAATAGTTGCATTGTAGCTATTTTAGGATTTATATTTATTTAAAAGGGCCATTTGCGGGGCATGCCCCAAAGAAAACAGCTCTTTTGCCTGTAAAAAACACACAATCCCCCCTCCAACATTACAACCCACCACCCACATACCCCTACTCTAACCCAAACCCACCTTAAATAAACATAACACTACCCCCTGAAGATCTCCCTACCTTGAGTCGTGTTCACCCAGCTGGGCCAAAGTCTTCATCTGATGGGGCAGAAGAGGACATCCAGACCGGCAGAAGTCTTCATCCAAGCGGGGCAAGAAGCGGTCTTCCATCCATCAGAAAAGTACCAAAAAACAAACAAACACTAAATTACCAAAAATAATAAAATATTACAATAAATTTATATTTATTTTACAGGCAACTTTGTATTTATTTTAACTAGGTACAATAGCTATTAAATAGATATTTACTGTTTAATAGCTATCTAGTTAAAATAATTACAAAATTACCTGTAAAATAAATCCTAACCTAAGTTACAATTAAACCTAACACTACACTATCATTAAATAAATTAAATAAATTAACTACAAGTACCTACATTTAAATACAATGAAATAAACTAAACTAAAGTACAAAAAAAACAAACACTAAATTACAAAAAATAAAAAAATATTACAAGAATTTTAAACTAAGTACACCTAATCTAAGCCCCCTAATAAAATAACAAAGCCCCCCAAAATAAAAAAATGCCCTACCCTATACTAAATTACAAAAGTTAACAGCTCTATTACCTTACCAGCCCTTAAAAGGGCCTTTTGCGGGGCATGTCCCAAAGAAAACAGCTCTTTTGCCTGTAAAAAAAAACACCACCCCCAACATTACAACCCACCACCCACATACCCCTACTCTAACCCAAACCCCCCTTAAATAAACCTAACACTACCCCCTGAAGATCTCCCTACCTTGAGTCGTGTTCACCCAGCGGGGCCGAAGTCTTCATCTGATGGGGCAGAAGAGGACATCCAGACCGGCAATTTTAAACTAATTACAGCTAATCTAAGCCCCCTAATAAAATTACTTAGCCCCCCAAAATAAAAAAATGCCCTACCCTATACTAAATTACAAAAGTTAACAGCTCTATTACCTTACCAGCCCTTAAAAGGGCCTTTTGCGGGGCATGTCCCAAAGAAAACAGCTCTTTTGCCTGTAAAAAAAAACACCACCCCCAACATTACAACCCACCACCCACATACCCCTACTCTAACCCAAACCCCCCTTAAATAAACCTAACACTACCCCCTGAAGATCTCCCTACCTTGAGTCGTGTTCACCCAGCGGGGCCGAAGTCTTCATCTGATGGGGCAGAAGAGGACATCCAGACCGGCAGAAGTCTTCATCCAAGCGGGGCAAGAAGAGGTCTTCCATCCATCAGAAAAGTACCAAAAATCAAACAAAAACTAAATTACCAAAAATAATAAAATATTACAATAATTTTAAACTAATTACACCTAATCTAAGCCCCCTACTAGCTATTAATATAGCTACAATATAACTAATAGTTGCATTGTAGCTATTTTAGGATTTATATTTATTTAAAAGGGCCATTTGCGGGGCATGCCCCAAAGAAAACAGCTCTTTTGCCTGTAAAAAACACACAATCCCCCCTCCAACATTACAACCCACCACCCACATACCCCTACTCTAACCCAAACCCACCTTAAATAAACATAACACTACCCCCTGAAGATCTCCCTACCTTGAGTCGTGTTCACCCAGCTGGGCCAAAGTCTTCATCTGATGGGGCAGAAGAGGACATCCAGACCGGCAGAAGTCTTCATCCAAGCGGGGCAAGAAGCGGTCTTCCATCCATCAGAAAAGTACCAAAAAACAAACAAACACTAAATTACCAAAAATAATAAAATATTACAATAAATTTATATTTATTTTACAGGCAACTTTGTATTTATTTTAACTAGGTACAATAGCTATTAAATAGATATTTACTGTTTAATAGCTATCTAGTTAAAATAATTACAAAATTACCTGTAAAATAAATCCTAACCTAAGTTACAATTAAACCTAACACTACACTATCATTAAATAAATTAAATAAATTAACTACAAGTACCTACATTTAAATACAATGAAATAAACTAAACTAAAGTACAAAAAAAACAAACACTAAATTACAAAAAATAAAAAAATATTACAAGAATTTTAAACTAAGTACACCTAATCTAAGCCCCCTAATAAAATAACAAAGCCCCCCAAAATAAAAAAATGCCCTACCCTATACTAAATTACAAAAGTTAACAGCTCTATTACCTTACCAGCCCTTAAAAGGGCCTTTTGCGGGGCATGCCCCAAAGAAAACAGCTCTTTTGCCTGTAAAAAAAACACAATACCCCCCCACATTACAACCCACCACCCACATACCCTTACTCTAACCCAAACCCCCCTTAAATAAACCTAACACTACCCCCCTGAAGATCTCCCTACCTTGAGTCGTGTTCACCCAGCCAGGCCGAAGTCTTCATCCGATGGGGCAGAAGAGGACATCCAGACCGGCAGAAGTCTTCATCCAAGCGGGGCAAGAAGAGGTCTTCCATCCATCAGAAGTCTTGATCCAGACGGCATCTTCTATGTTCATCCATCCGGAGCGGAGCGGCAGCATCCTGAATTACATCCGACGCGGAGTATCCTCTTCTTTCTTGATCCGACAACTAAATGACTGTTCCTTTAAGTGACGTCATCCAAGATGGCGTCCCTTGAATTCCGATTGGCTGATAGGATTCTATCAGCCAATCGGATTCAAGTTCAATCCGATTGGCTGATCCAATCAGCCAATCAGATTGACCTTGCATTCTATTGGCTGTTCCGATTAGCCAATAGAATGCGAGCTCAATCTGATTGGCTGATTGGATCAGCCAATCGGATTGAACTTGAATCTGATTGGCTGATTGAAACAGCCAATCAGATTTTTCTACCTTAATTCCGATTGGCTGATAGAATCCTATCAACCAATCGGAATTCAAGGGACGCCATCTTGGATGACGTCACTTAAAGGTACAGTCATTTAGTTGTCGGATCAAGAAAGAAGAGGATGCTCCGCGACGGATGTATTCAGGATGCTGCCGCTCTGCTCCGGATGGATGAACATAGAAGATGCCGCCTGGATCAAGACTTCTGATGGATGGAAGACCTCTTCTTGCCCCGCTTGGATAAAAACTTCTGCCGGTCTGGATGTCCTCTTCTGCCCCATAGGATAAAGACTTCGGCCCGGCTGGGTGAACACGACTCAAGGTAGGGAGATCTTCAGGGGGGTAGTGTTAGGTTTATTTAAGGGGGGTTTGGGTTAGAGTAGGGGTATGTGGGTGGTGGGTTGTAATGTGGGGGGGGGTTGTGTTTTCTTTTACAGGCAAAAGAGCTGTTTTCTTTGGGGCATGCCCCGCAAAAGGCCCTTTTAAGGGCTGGTAAGGTAATAGAGCGGTTAACGTTTGTAATTTAGTATAGGGTAGGGCATTTTTTTTATTTTGGGGGGCTTTGTTATTTTATTAGGGGGCTTAGATTAGGTGTAATTAGTTTAAAATTCTTGTAATATTTTTTTATTTTTTGTAATTTAGTGTTTTTTTTTATACTTTAGTTTAGTTTATTTAATTGTATTTAATTGTAGGTACTTGCAGTTAATTTATTTAATGATAGTGTAGTGTTAGGTTTAATTGTAACTTAGGTTAGGATTTATTTTACAGGTAATTTTGTAATTATTTTAACTAGGTATCTATTAAATAGTCAATATCTATTTAATAGCTATTGTACCTAGTTAAAATAAATACAAAGTTGCCTGTAAAATAAATATAAATCCTAAAATAGCTACAATGTAACTATTAGTTATATTGCAGCTATATTAGGGTTTATTTTACAGGTAAGTATTTAGTTTTAAATATGATTCATTTATTTAATTAATTTAATGATAGTATAGTGTTAGGTGTAATTGTAACTTAGGTTAGGATTTATTTTACAGGTAAATTTGTATTTATTTTAGCTAGGTAGTTATTAAATAGTTATTAACTATTTAATAACTATTGTACCTAGTTAAAATAAATACAAAGTTGCCTGTAAAATAAATATAAATCCTAAAATAGCTACAATGTAACTATTAGTTGTATTGTAGCTATATTAATAGCTAGTAGGGGGCTTACATTAGGTGTAATTAGTTTAAAATTCTTGTAATATTTTATTATTTTTGGTAATTTAGTGTTTGTTTGTATTTTGGTACTTTTCTGATGGATGGAAGACCTCTTCTTGCCCCGCTTGGATGAAGACTTCTGCCAGTCTGGATGTCCTCTTCTGCCCCATCGGATGAAGACTTCGGCCCGGCTGGGTGAACATGACTCAAGGTAGGGAGATCTTCAGGGGGTAGTGTTAGGTTTATTTAAGGGGGGTTTGGGTTAGAGTAGGGGTATGTGGGTGGTGGGTTGTAATGTTGGGGGGGTGGTATTGTGGGGGTTTTTTTACAGGCAAAAGAGCTGTTTTCTTTGGGGCATGCCCCGCAAAAGGCCCTTTTAAGGGCTGGTAAGGTAATAGAGCTGTTAACTTTTGTAATTTAGTATAGGGTAGGGCATTTTTTTATTTTGGAGGGCTTTGTTTTTTTTTTAGGGGGCTTAGATTAGCTGTAATTAGTTTAAAATTGCCGGTCTGGATGTCCTCTTCTGCCCCATCGGATGAAGACTTCGGCCCGGCTGGGTGAACACGACTCAAGGTAGGGAGATCTTCAGGGGGGTAGTGTTAGGTTTATTTAAGGGGGGTTTGGGTTAGAGTAGGGGTATGTGGGTGGTGGGTTGTAATGTTGGGGGGTGGTATTGTGAGGGTTTTTTTACAGGCAAAAGAGCTGTTTTCTTTGGGGCATGCCCCGCAAAAGGCCCTTTTAAGGGCTGGTAAGGTAATAGAGCTGTTAACTTTTGTAATTTAGTATAGGGTAGGGCATTTTTTTTATTTTGGGGGGCTTTGTTATTTTATTAGGGGGCTTAGATTAGGTGTAATTAGTTTAAAATTCTTGTAATATTTTTTTATTTTTTGTAATTTAATGTTTTTTTTTTTGTAATTTAGTGTTTTGTTTTTTTTGTACTTTAGTTTAGTTTATTTAATTCTAGATAATTGTAGGCACTTGTAGTTAATTTATTTAATGATAGTGTAGTGTTAGGTTTAATTGTAACTTAGGTTAGGATTTATTTTACAGGTAATTTTGTAATTATTTTAACGAGGTAGCTATTAAATAGTCAATAACTATTTAATAGCTATTTTACCTAGTTAAAATAAATACAAAGTTGCCTGTAAAATAAATATAAATCCTAAAATAGCTACAATGTAACTATTAGTTATATTGCAGCTATATTAGGGTTTATTTTACAGGTAAGTATTTAGTTTTAAATAGGATTCATTTATTTAATTAATTTAATGATAGTGTAGTGTTAGGTGTAATTGTAACTTAGGTTAGGATTTATTTTACAGGTAAATTTGTATTTATTTTAGCTAGGTAGTTATTAAATAGTTATTAACTATTTAATAACTATTGTACCTAGTTAAAATAAATACAAACTTGCCTGTAAAATAAAAATAAACCCTAAGCTAGATACAATGTAACTATTAGTTATATTGTAGCTAGCTTAGGGTTTATTTTACAGGTAAGTATTTAGTTTTAAATAGGATTCATTTATTTAATTATAGTAAATTTATTTTGTTTTATTTAAATTATATTTAAGTTAGGGGGTGTTAGGGTTAGGGTTAGACTTAGGTTTAGGGGTTAATAACCTTATTATAGTAGCGGCGACTTTGGGGGCGGGAGATTAGGGGTTAATAATTGTAGGTATGTGGCGGCGATGTTAGAGAGGGCAGATTAGGGGTTAATAAAATTTATTATAGTGTTTGCGAGGTGGGAGTGCGGCGGTTTAGGGGTTAATACAGAAATTATAGTGGCGGCGATGTCCGGTCGGCAGATTAGGGGTTAATACTTGTAGTTAGATTGTGGCGACGTTGGGGGGGGGGGGCAGATTAGGGGTTAATAATTATAATGTAGGGGTCGGCGATGTTAGGGACAGCAGATTAGGGGTTAATAGCTATAATGTAGGTGGCGTCGATGTCCGGTCGGCAGATTAGGGGTTAATACTTGTAGTTATGATTGCGGCGACGTTGGGGGGGGCAGATTAGGGGTTAATAACTATAATGTAGGGGTCGGCGATGTTAGGGACAGCAGATTAGGGGTTAATAGCTATAATGTAGTTGGCGGCGATGTCCGGTCGGCAGATTAGGGGTTAATACTTGTAGTTAGATTGCGGCGACATTGGGGGGGGCAGATTAGGGGTTAATAACTATAATGTAGGGGTCGGCGATGTTAGGGACAGCAGATTAGGGGTTAATACTTGTAGTTAGATTGTGGCGACGTTGGGGGGGTTAGATTAGGGGTTAATAACTATTATGTAGGGGTCGGCGATGTTAGGGACAGCAGATTAGGGGTTAATAGCTATAATGTAGGTGGCGGCGATGTCCGGTCGGCAGATTAGGGGTTAATACTTGTAGTTAGATTGTGGCGACGTTGGGGGGGTTAGATTAGGGGTTAATAACTATAATGTAGGGGTCGGCGATGTTAGGGACAGCAGATTAGGGGTTAATAGCTATAATGTAGGTGGCGGCGATGTCCGGTCGGCAGATTAGGGGTTAATACTTGTAGTTAGATTGCGGCGACGTTGGGGGGGGCTAATGAAATGTATTATATTGTTTGCGAGGCGGGAGTGCGGCGGTTTAGGGGTTAATACATTTATTATAGTGGCAGCTATATCCGGTCGGCAGATTAGGGGTTAATAAGATAATGCAGGTGTCAGCAATAGCGGGGGCGGCAGATTAGGGGTTAATAAGTGTTAGATTAGGGGTGTTTAGAGACTCTGGGTACATGTTAGGTTGTTAGTTGCAGACTTAGTGAAACAATGGGGCTGCGGTGTTAGGTTTTTTTTCAGCCGAAACTCCCCATTGTTTCCTATGGGGAAATGCAGAATTTTACCAAGCTAATTCGGATTTATTTGGAGATACGGCAGCTATTTCGGATTCATTCGGTAGATTCGGAAGTATTTTAATTCGGAAATTCGAATCGATCCGAATCTCCGAATTTACAGAATTTTCCGAATTTCCGAATAAATCCGAAACGAACCGCACATGTCTAATAATAAATAATAACAACAACCGTGTTTGCACTGTATATGAGTAACATATTCCACAAGAGGGTTTTGTAATTGGGTATTGCTATCTTCATGTTTATCCATAGTATCCAGTGTGGTTTTCACTAGAGCCCACATCACTTTATTAAGAGTAAGGTATATCCTACTTCGCCCATAGCCTTGGCCGCAGGCCACCAGGCAAAAGTATGTGTTATGGCATGTTGTGAGTAAGTGCAATGATGTCATGTCCCAGGGTGTGTTTTTATTGTTTAGAGTGTCTCACCAGGGGCCCACCACATACCTCCAATGAAAACAGACAAACAGGTAAAGTAGTATTAGGACATTGGCAATGTCTGCAGGACTAGTGTCAGTAGTATGGTGTCAGAGATAGCTGATTTATCATTATAATGTCATGATGCAATCTTGTGGAATCCTGTAGTGTGTCACAGTTGTTAGAGTTGTATTATAAAATTAAACACATAACTGTTTTTAAACAAATTACAAACTGACCTAGTATAGTACACATAACAAATTATAATACACATTTGCCTACAATTGAATCTTTAGTACTGTTTGCTCTCTTATGACGTTGCATACAATGATATAACAATATAAGTGTCTTTGAAATCTACTTGTTAAGCGGTATCTTGACAGTGTTAGTATTAGTTTGCATTAGTGCATATTAGTCAGCAATTTTACTTAGTTGTAAAAACCTATAGATATCCATGCAAAAGTTTAATTATAGACAAACCAGATTCTAGCGCTTGAGACATTCAATATGGTTAAAAAACAAACAAATAAAAAACAGTGGCAGCTTTGAAAGTATGCTGTTATCCAACTTTGTCCTATTAGCGTTATTTAAGTGTTTTAAAAGAAGTTGCTTGTTCTTAGCTGTAGGATCCATAGATATTCTTATTTCAAAAGCTGCAGTTTTATGAAGACAGAATTTTAACGCTCTGGGGATCGATCCGATAAAAATCGTCGCCAGCTTTTGCGCGGGTTCGGTATCCTATATACGGCGTAACCTAGAAGTTACGTGCGTATATTTCTGCCGTCGCCCGTAGTTTTTTGGGCCATAGGCAGGTATACCAAACCCGCGCAGTTTGGTATCCAATATACAGCGTAAGGACTTACGTGGCAAAAATGGAGAAATCTTACTCCATTTTCACCTCGCCACAAAAAGCAGCCGTAAGAAGCCTTAAGCTGACTATTGGAGCCCCGTAACTCCCTAAACTGGCTGCTAAATAAACCTAACGCATGCGCAATGTCTATCTACCTGTCAACCGCGATCTGCTAAATAAAACCTAACACCTAACGCATGCGCAATGTCTATTTCCCTGTCAACCGCGATCCCCCGCCGCAATCCCTAATAAAGTAGTTAACCCCTAAACCGCCGCCATCTACATAAACTAACCCCCTACTGTGAGCCCCTAAAACCGCCACCATCTAACTAATCTATCCCCTACTGTGAACCCCTAAAACCGCCACCATCTAACTGATCTATCCCCTAATGTGAACCCCTTACCCCGCCACCATCTACCTTATCTATCCCCTAATCTGACCCCTTACACCGCCGCCACCTATATAAAAATGATTAACCCCATAATCTAATCCCCCTATACCGCCGCCAGCTATATTAAAATTATTAACCCCTAATTTAATCTACCTAGCCCACCGCTATATTATCTATATTAACCCTAAGTATATTATAGTTAATATAGTTATTACATTATATATATTAACTATATTAACCCTAATTATATTAGGGTTAATATAGTTAATATAGTTACTATAGTATTTATATTAACTATATTAACTCTATCTAACCCTAACACCCCTAACTAAATTCTTATTAAATAAATCTAATTCATATTATAAACTAAAATATTCATATTTAAATCTAAATACTTACCTATAAAATAAACCCTAAGATAGCTACAATATAATTAATAATTACATTGTAGCTATGTTAGGGTTTATATTTATTTTACAGGTAAATTGTTAATTACTTTAACTAGGTATAAAAGCTATTAAATAGTTATGAACTATTTAATAGCTACCTAGTTAAAATAATTACCCAATTACCTGTAAAATAAATCCTAACCTAAGTTACAAATACACCTACACTATCAATAAATTAAATAAACTACAAATATCTATCTAAAAATACAATTAAACTAAACTAAAATACAAAAAAACCCCACTAAATTACAAAAAATAAAAAAAAGATTACAAGATTTTTAAGCTAATTACACCTATTCTAAGCCCCCTAATAAAATAATAAAGCCCCCCAAAATAAAAAAAATTCCCTACCCTATTCTAAATTAAAAAAAAGTTCAAAGCTCTTTTACCTTACCAGCCCTTAAAAGGGCCTTTTGTGGGGGCATGCCCCAAAGAAAACTGCTCTTTTGCCTGAAAAAAAAAAACACAATACCACCCCCCAACATTACAACCCACCACCCACATACCCCTAATCTAACCCAAACCCCCCTTAAATAAACCTAACACTACCCCTCTGAAGATCTCCCTACCTTATCTTCACCACGCCAGGCCGAACTCCTCATCCGATCCGGGCGATGTCTATCCAAGCGGCAAAGAAGAGGTCTTCATCCCAGCATTGTCTTTATCCAAGCTGCAGCAAAGTCTTCTTCCATCGGGCAGCATCTTCCATCAAGCGGCATCTTGAATCTTCTCTCCACCGACGCGGAGCATCCATCCCGGCCGACGACTGAACAACGAATGAGGTACCTTTAAATGACGTCATCCAAGATGGCGTCCGTCGAATTCCGATTGGCTGATAGGATTCTATCAGCCAATCGGAATTAAGGTAGAAAAATCAGATTCAAGTTCAATCCGATAGGCTGAACCAATCAGCCAATCAGATTGAGCTCGCGTTCTATTGGCTGTTCCGATAGAATCCTATCAGCCAATCGGAATTCGACGGACCCCATCTTGGATGACGTCATTTAAAGGTACCTCATTCGTCGTTCAGTCGTCGGCCGGGATGGATGCTCCGCGTCGGTGGAGAGAAGATTCAAGATGCCGCTTGATGGAAGATGCTGCCCGATGGAAGAAGACTTTGCTGCCGCTTGGATAAAGACATTGCTGGGATGAAGGCCTCTTCTTTGCCGCTTGGATAGACATTGCCCGGATCGGATGAGGAGTTCGGCCTGGCGTGGTGAAGATAAGGTAGGGAGATCTTCAGGGGGGTAGTGTTAGGTTTATTTAAGGGGGGTTTGGGTTAGATTAGGGGTATGTGGGTGGTGGTTTGTAATGTTGGGGGGTGGTATTGTGTTTTTTTTTTCAGGCAAAAGAGCAATTTTCTTTGGGGCATGCCCCCACAAAAGGCCCTTTTAAGGGCTGGTAAGGTAAAAGAGCTTTGAACTTTTTTTAATTTAGAATAGGGTAGGGAATTTTTTTTATTTTGGGGGGCTTTATTATTTTATTAGGGTGCTTAGAATAGGTGTAATTAGCTTAAAAATCTTGTAATCTTTTTTTTATTTTTTGTAATTTAGTTTAGTTTATTTAATTGTATTTTTAGATAGATATTTGTAGTTTATTTAATTTATTGATAGTGTAGGTGTATTTGTAACTTAGGTTAGGATTTATTTTACAAGTAATTGGGTAATTATTTTAACTAGGTAGCTATTAAATAGTTCATAACTATTTAATAGCTATTATACCTAGTTAAAGTAATTAACAATTTACCTGTAAAATAAATATAAACCCTAACATAGCTACAATGTAATTATTAATTATATTGTAGCTATCTTAGGGTTTATTTTATAGGTAAGTATTTAGATTGAAATAGGAATATTTTAATTAATAATATTAATATTAGATTTATCTTAATAAGAGTTTAGTTAGGATGTTAGAGTTAGATAGGGTTATTATACTTAATATATATATATTATAATAACTATATTAACTATATTAACCCTAATATAATTAGGGTTAATATAGTTAATATAGCTGGCGGCGGTGTAGGGGGATTAGATTAGGGATTAATACATTTATTATAGGTGGCCGCGGTGTAGGGGATGTAGATTGTGGGCAAAAGAGCAGTTTACTTTGTGACAAAGCCCCGCCAAAAGCCCTTTTAAGGGCTGGCAAAAGAGCTGAATTCTTTGGGGCATGCCCCGCAAAAAGCCCTTTTAAGGGCTGGCAAAAGAGCTGTTACTTTGGGGCAATGCCACTCAAAAAGCCCTTTTCAGGGCTATTTGTATTAGGTTTAGTGGTAGGGATAGTTTAGTATTTTAGGGGTTAAATAATTTAATGGCGGCGGGGTAGGGGGATTAGATTAGGGGTTAATAATTTGGCGGCGGGGTAGGGGGATTAGATTAGGGGTTAATAATTTTAAAATAGATAGCGGCGGGGTAGGGGCTCACTTTAGGGGGTAGGTAAGGTAGATGGCGGCGGTGTTAGGGGCTCACTTTAGGGGATTATAGATTTAATATAGCTGGCGGCGGTTTAGGAGTTATTAACTTTATTAGGTAGCGGCGGGCTCTGGGAGCGGCGGTTTAGGGGTTAATACATATTTTATTGTTAGGAAAGTGAGGGGGGATAGCGGATAGAGGGTTAGACGTGTCGGGCTATGTTAGGGAGGCGTGTTAGACAGTGCGGGTGATTTAGACTTTAGTCAGGTTTTGTAGGCACCAGCAGTTTCTAATGTGCCGTAAGTCACTGGCGACGCCAGAAATTTGTACTTGCGCAGAATTCTGGACATCGCTGGTTTATCCGACTTACGGCACTTTAGCCTCTGACGGCGCCATATATGGGATAGCTCGAGTTGCGAGCTGAAACTGCGGGCGACGCGGGTTCCCTCGCTTGCGCTGCAAACTACGCCGTTTATCGGATCGCGCCCCTGATTCATAAAGTTTACGCTAAGTTCAAGTTACATGGCAGGTTTAAGGAAAAAACATATATATAACAATTCAACTGGTTAATAATGGTTCCACTACTATTGCAAATAGCTTGTATATCACGAGACTTAAGATGCTAGTGTTCTAATTTATTTTTAGCCCAAAGACTATGTTTACCAATTTGGGAATATTCTAACAGGATCACATGAGTCTCTGAGCAGATCATTAGTAGAATGTCTCCGGGAAAAAAAAGTTTCATGCATAGTCACATGGTCATACATTATTTGGCGTTATTGCTGCATGATATGGAAGGCCTCTGGTGGTTGATTGCATAGATCGTGGGTGCTAAGCATAGCTACCAGTGTGGGAAGTGATTGTAATTCTGCTGTGGTCTCCTGGGGGCCCCCCAAAAACCTCCCGTGGCCAAGGCCAATAGATTGTGTCTTTTCATCCACTGGAACCTGCTTAACCTACCAGAAAGGTCCAGAGTCTCTGATTTTGTTGAACTCTTCTGCTTCAAGGTTGCTGCATATGGGCCGTTTGCTATCTCCAGAGTTGGCATGACCTGTTGCGGTTCGCAAGGTAAAATGTTTTCTGAGGACTCTTCTTGTTTGTGGTTCGTGTCTAGCGAGAACACCACAATGTTATTAGCAGTTGTAAGTGTGAAGTGCTTCATTAGGATATCAAACGGAGCATCATCAATTAGTTGCTGGCATAGTAATTCAAATTTGTGCTATTGTTCTTGAGAATTATCCTGTGCGCCTGTCTCTCTTGAGGCGGCCATCTTAGCTGTGCAGTGTCAGATCCTGTGTTTTGTTTTACTTCAGGTTTTAGAGATGTGATTGTGTAAATCCAAAGGTTAGTGGGTTTATATTGCTCAATGTGTTATTGCTGGAAAAGTCAGTAAGGCAGATACCTGATGCCAGCACTGATAACCCGGTGAGACCGGGGGAGGTCGTTACCTACAGATAGGCCGCTGCCTTAGGTCTTGATCATCCGAACTGTAGCTCTGATGTCATGAAAACAGCAATCAAGGGTTATAATATAACCACCATAACCCCACTGAGTTATATAGGTGATTTAGCTGTTGAGTGCTCTTAAATCGGCGGACTGTAGAGGATTCTTTCAGAGCTTGGAGTGGATGCGTCCTGTCAGGTATGCTGCTCGGACACGCCTCCAAGGGAATTAATTTTACATCCAAATTGAATATCTCAGAGAACTCCCTCCCACATGCAAAAAGTTGACACCTGGAGAAAGTGTTTAAAGTAGTAGCAAGGGGCCAGTTTATACTCTTAAAACAAAATTGCTCAAATGCGGATGCATACATAAAACAAGCAAATAACCTAGCTAACAAGCTTGGTGAGAGAGGGTACAAACAGGGCATTATTCAGAAAGAAAGAACATCAGTGAATTATGTAAAAAGGGAAGATCTTATATCCAACAGTAGGAATAAGAACAATAAATCAATGGAATTTGGAGTTACTTTTACAACAAATATCATGATATTTGCAAGCTAGTACGCAGACATTTTGCAATGTTGGCAGCTGATGAAGACTTAGCCACGATTTAAGAGGGCTGTAATTTTGCCTAAAAAAAGAAATAGGACCATTGGTAATATGGTTGCACCTACAGGATTGAGGAAAAATGAACAAAGTAGCTCATCATGGTCACGTTTCAATGGTATGTACCCTTGTAACTATCCAGCATGTGTAGCTTGTGACAAAGTAGATGTACTAGAGAGGTGTATTTCCACAGTAACAAGAGAAATGTTTGTTAAGAAACATTGTTTGAATTGTCTTTCCACATGTGGTTTATTTAATCACATGTGTGGAATGTGATTTACAGTACGTGGGGCTCACAACCAGGAAGGCCAGAGTTAGAATGAAGGAACACTTGTCTGACATAAAAATAGGTACCTTAACTACACCTTTAATCAGATATTTTACTAATGTCCACCATAAAAGTACGAGCCGTTTTAAGTGGACAATTATTGAAAAGGTTTTGCAAAGGAAAGGGGGAGGAAATAGAGATGAACTTCTGGCGGAAAGAGAATTATTTTGGATCTTCGGGCTGAAGACCAAGATCAAGTATGAACTTTATTCTGAATTTGATCTAATACATTTTTGGTACATCTGAGATTGAAGGCAGAATGAGGAACAGATTTGGATAATCCTAAAAAAAGAATGAAGATTGACCACAGTGTCAATATAAATATATACACATCTAGCTATGGTTTGGAATTGTGGTTAGATGAGTATATAGCAGTTTGTGATAATAAGAGATAAATGGAGTGATAAAACGTATAGTTTACATATATGGCCAAATGTATTATTAAAGTGAATATAAATGTTCATGAATCAGTAAAAATACTATTAAAAAAAAAAACAGGGACAATTTCATTCATGAAATTTTACATTGCAGCGTATTTTACAAATACTTACCTTTTTCTTCACCAAAGCCGGATCAGCGATTCCTCGCCCGCTTCTTCCTGCTGTACTTACACAGCAATGATGAAACTGGCTTCCTCCAATCACGGCATGGCCTCATGAGATTAAAGGTCCTGGGGGGGGGGAGCCATGACTGGAGGAAGCCGGTTTTGTCATTGGTGACATAAGGACAGAGGAACTGCGGGCGGGGGATCGGCAAATCGGCTTTACTGAAGAAAAAGGTATTTCTAAAATAAGATGCAATATAAACTTTCATGAATGAAAGTGCCCCTGTTTTTAATAGTATTTTTAAAAACCGGGCACTGATTCATGAAAATTTACATTCACTTTAAATAAATAGAGTTGAAAGAATATATCATTTGATATACATAATAGTAAGTGGTATAGTACGAAAATAAAATTAACTGTATTATTAGACAATTAGGAAAGGATACAATATTGATGATGCGGTCCATTTAAGTGTCTGCACATTTAGGCATTTAAACATCTAGACATTTGATAAGTGTTTGGGTGTAGGAATGTTTCAATGTTTGAAAATTTGCAGTATTTGAATAATAATAAATATATAGGTAGATTTTGAATTCTATACCCAACCTTCATGTGTATTATCTGTAAGTAACGTGTCTGTCTGTTTTGCCAGTTGTGCACGCATCCTCCAAGGAATGTTGGCTGTGCCAGGCAGCCAAAAGTATCTGGATTTCGAAATTTCACCACCCTGTCATTTTCGGAATCCACCAGGATGCAGCGTTGACAAACGATGCCTTAAAAAAAAAACATGCAACCGCCCGCACGAAATAACGAAAAAACACGTTTCCGCCCGCAAGAAATAAAAAAATTGAACTACCCGCACGAAATAAAGAAATCTAACCGCCCGCATGAAGTATAACCAAAAAAACCTCCTGCACAAAGTATTGACAAACACCTAAACCGCCAACCCCCACATCGCAAAATAATAAAGTAATTAACCCCTAATCCGGAAATTAATGCAAATAACATAATTAAAATATTAACCCCTAAACCGCCAACCCGCCACATCACAATAAACTTAATTAACATATTAACCCCTAAACCACCACCACCCCACATCACAATAAACCTAATTGACCTATTAACCCCTAAACCGCCAACCCGCCACATCACAATAAACTTAATTAACCTATTAACCCCTAAACCACCACCACCACCACCCACATCGCAATAAACCTAATTGACCTATTAACCCCTAAACCGCCAAAACCCCACATCGCAATAAACCTAATTAACCTATTAACTCCTAAACCACCAACCCCCCACAATGCAAATAACTAATTTAATTACTAAGCCCGATAACTTAACACCCCCTAAAGTAACCCCAATTACATAAACTAAGTTACAATTAAAATAAAATTTTACATTAAATTACAAAAAATTTATCTAAAATTAGAGAAAAAAATAAACAAAATTATCAAAAATAAAAAACATTAAACCTAATCCCTATGAAAATAAAAAGCCCCCGCCAAAATAAAAACACCCCCTAATCTAAACTACCAATAGCCCTTAAAAGGGCCTTTTGTAGGGCATTGCGCTAAGTTGAACAGCTCTTTTACATTTAAAAAATACTAAGTCCAGGGGGCAGAGCTAACTTTGAGGCTGAACGGTCGCACATCACAGCGGCTCCGACTATACTTTCTATAAAAAACAAATTTGGCGACCGTTCAGGCTAATACTTCTCAATACTATTGTGAGTATAAACTGCTCCGGTGCCTATCTTGCTGTCAGGAGATCTTGAGAGCGAACATCTTTGGGTCCTTGTGGCAACTACTGTGAAGATTAAGACCGGTTAATGGCCAGGGCCGTCTTTAATATTGACTGGACACTGGGCAAACATTTTCTTGGGCCCCCTCCATGCAATTTCGCTCTCCACCCCAACATCCCAATAAAGAAGTCATTTTTTTTTTTAAATGATTAGCCCAGCAGTCATCCACTGCTGAGCTAATCATTTTAAAAAAAAATGAAATAAATTGCAATATGTGAAACTGGACCTAAGCAGTACTAATAAGTAAATAAATATATTAATTCCTCCATTGTGGATTAATTTAATATGCTTTTAAATGTGATTCTGGTGTGAGGTTAGCTGGTTAAAGAGATTTAGGGCAGCCAACAGGAGAAAGCAAGGTAAAGACTGAGGAGGAAGCATGGAGGTGCAGACAAATATAAGTTTACTGACTGGAACAGCAGAACTACTATGGGAAGATGTAAAATCTGAGACAGAGAGAAAAAAAACCTATAAAAATAAACCTTACCTTAATGTGTGAAGTATCAGCATGACACTATACATCAGCCACAGCAACACATGTCACTTCTTTGCTAGGAACAAGTTCCCTCTCACCCTGCACTAGACAATGCTGCATGTGTGCACTCACTTATTCTTCCCACTTACACCTTTCTACAAAGCACTGTTCCCCTAACAAACTTAAGTTAGTTGATCTTAGGGCCACATCAGAAAGAGCAGGGCTAAGGGGACCACAGTCTCAAGACTGAAGAGAGCAGTGTGTGCAGCTGCACAGATGCTCAAATCCTCACGTGTCTGCCGCTCCAGCTTTCTGCTGCATGTGCCTACAGTCAACCCTACCCAGAAACAATCCCCATCACCAGAGCAGTACAGTGCACATCTAAAACAGCACATGGCACTAACTTGGCATGTCACATGACACTGGCACCGTCTGGCACAGTTTCTAACAAATAAATATCAGCAGAGAACTTTTGACTGTGACAGTATTAGGACTGACTGTGTGTGTCCCCCATATCACATGACATCAGCAGTCTGGCATGAACCAAAAAATTTTTATTTTTTAGGACTCTTGGGCCCTTCAACAAAGACTGGGTCCTGGGCAGCTGCCCCTTTTGCCCTGTGTTAAAGACGGCCCTGTTAACGGCTATTCTACTACCTTAAATAGAGGTACCTACTACATAATCAGAATATGGAAGCCGCATCATACATTGTAAAGGAGATAAGCAACCTTCTAGAAGACTGCGATGCTGTAATTGAACATACACTCAAAATGACGTTCCAAGCAAATGAAGAAGAGTCTGCTGAACACAATGCTCTCACATACATTTCCATGGCTGCTTACGATAGTGGTGACGCTATGGGGCCCCAGCGTTTGACACTTGTCTGGCATGGCTCATGGAACATTGAGGAAACGGACCCTGCAAAAGCAGTAGTTCAAATGGATAGACCGGATGCCGGAGCTACTAATTATAAGGTAGAGAGCTTAATTACCCCATGCAATACATATGGAGTAACGGCCAGAATAACCCACATCGCTCAAGCAGCAAAACTGAGAGCTGAAGTGTCTATAACACAGAAGCGTCCTCAGTTAGTGACAGAGGTACCTTTCAAGAAAGCTATGAACTGAAAGTCTTTTCTTCTCCAGGGCCAACTAAGGTCAGGGGGAGAGCGGACTGATGTTTCCCTGGAGCCACACAGATTTACAGTTGCCGACCTTACACTACTGAACTCCAGCGATCTTGCACCATCTCCAAGCAAAAGGGGAATCCGCTGTATCCCAGCTACCACAGTGATTTCCCTAAAATAGGAGTATATAGACCCTGGGGATTTATCACAGCAAAATGCTTGAGTTGATCATGTGATCCTAATTGTATTCTTAATCATATAGCGAAATAATGTTACATGTTATATTTGTTTCTTAGCTTTGGGAGAGACATGTTACTTAGCTAAAATGCTCTTTGGTTTTTGTGTTTACTAGGAAGGTTGCTCATTACGTAGGTGCATGGAAATCCATGGGAGCTATAAGTCTTCTTTAACATCGCAAGCTCCGCTTCCCCCCCACATAGTTTTTCTGTTAAGCTACGGGACACAGATACCTTGTTTAAATCCCTAAAATATATATATGTGTGCTTACCCATAGAAGTTATTGATAAAAGCTTCCCTAATCTTAAATTTAATATGAGGTATTAACTATATAGGTTCTTTCATACAGTACCAGGGCACCTACATAAGCAACGTATATAATCAATGAAGGATAGTAATATATTATACACAATTACTTCTATATTACCTTCTGTGACTGTATGTAATGTCCCCTTTAATTCAGCCCCACCTTCTTTTGCTTTATAAGTGCACTTCCTGCTATCCTCTTTGCTTGATTATTTTGTTTGGCACAGGTGAAAGGATACACTCCTCCACTCCAGCTTACAGATATTGAGCCTCAAGCCTTTTTACCTATTAGGCTACTTGTTGCCTTCATCGCTATCCTGAACAAAGTACCTGACTCTTTTGTTACACATTTTGCTGTTCAGCTCCTCTCCGTTCTCAGCTACAGAACACTTCCTGTTTCCAGCGGATTGACTTTGTACAGCCGGATCTACACGCTGTTCCACGCTCACACCTTCCAGTAGCTTTCACGGACACTGCTACTGCTCCCTTCTCATCGTGTTAACATACACCAACCACCGGATTCATTCTACTACAGCTGCTAGTACTTGCAAGTATATCTCAATCTGTATTGAACTGCTAATTGTTATTTGTCTGCCATTCCTTGCTTGCAATACTTTGCTTATCTATTGGATAACCTGTTTTCTATCATTTGCTGCTTAAATCTCCAGTCTGCATTCTAACCATATCTTATGCTTTGCAACAATCAAAGTACTAAGAACATATCAGCCGTATATTTTTGCATAGTGTCATTTATACTTATATCAGCAGTTATCCTAACCTCTACCTGCTGTATTACTTTGCAAACACTCAGTTTCACTCTTACACCGCTGCTGGGAATCATCCATTACTATTAAAGTGCTGTATTAATACTGACACTGCAGGCTAAGTCTTTCCTGTGGTTGTTCCGCTATTACAGCTACACAACATTTAAATATTGTAGTTATAACATAATAATCAAGCCCTAAAAAAAAAAAAAAAAAAAAAAAAAAAAAAAAAAAAAAAAAAAAAAAAAAATTAAAATATAGCTGCTAATAGTAATGGATCCCCAAACTGTGAAAACTGAAATTGATACTCTTAATCAAAAAGTTGAATATCTGGCAAGAGCACTTACAGATTTGCAAACCGAGAACAAAGCCTTAAAGAATTTGGTTAAAGACATAGTTGCACCAAAAAACCCTGAGCCTCCAGAGCCACAGGTAAATCCACCAGCTTTATTTTCAGGGAAAAGAAATGAATTCAGAGACTTTAAAAATGCCTGTTATCTTCTATTCACCATGAAACCCAGGACCTATTGTTCTGATAAAATAAAAGTCTGCACAGCCATATCTTATTTAACTGCCGAACCCAGGTCATGGGCAAACAGACTATTTGAGTCAAATAATCCTATTTTGGAGTCCATTGATCAATTCTTTCTTTCCATGGCAGCTTTATATGAGGATAGTAATACCCAGATTCAAGCAGAAACTAAACTCAGAGCACTTAAACAGGGTAAACGTCCTGTTGAGGAGTTTATAACTGATTTTCAAATGTGGGCAACTGACTCCCAATGGAATAACATTTCCCTGAAAAATCAGTTTAGATTGGGACTTAATGACACACTTAAAGATGAACTTTCAAGGCTGGAGATGCCTGATACATTGCAAGGATTAATGAAACTAGCAACCACTTTAGACCGTAGGTTTAGGGAGAGACGCTCTGAAAAATTATCAACAGACACACCCCCTAGAAGGTTATTGTTCCCCACTACTGAAAAACATAATCACCAACAAACACCCATGGAGATAGGTGCCATTAAAGGTCCTCTATCAGCTGAGGAAAAAATGAGACGACGCATGTCTAATCTCTGTCTTTATTGTGCGAATAAGGATCATTCAGTTTCATCCTGTCCAATTTTAAACCGACAAAAGAAGGGTAAGCTGACTAGTATAAATTCTGCCACACCTAAATTAAGTGTAGACCACCAATCATTCACATTATCTCTGTCTTTGCAGTGGGATCTCCAACAAATCAAGACTGACGCAATAATTGACTCCGGGGCTTATGATTGTTTCATAGATTCTAAGTTTGTTTCTGTAAATAAAATACCTTGTGTTGATAAGCATACACCTGTGTTTATAAAAGTTATTGACGGTTCCTTCATACATAACGGACCCATCACACAGCACACCATACCTTTGTTAATTACTACAAATCATGGTCACACTGAATATCTCAGTTTCGATGTAATACCAAACTCTTTACATCCTATTATTATGGGATATACATGGTTGAAAAAACATAACCCGAGTATAAATTGGGTGAAACCTAATATTTTATTTGATTCCCATTACTGCAAAACCACTTGTTTCCCCTATCAGTTACTTGGAGCAGTAGACATAGCTATTCCTGCTGAATACCATGATTTAACTGATGTCTTTGATCTAAAAGAGGCTGAGGTCTTGCCTCCTCATAGGGTATACGATTGCCCCATAGATTTAATCCCTGGTTCCCAAATCCCATACGGGAAAATGTATCCACTTTCACAGAAGGAGTTGCAACATTTAAGGGAATACTTAGATGACAACTTGAGAAAAGGCTTTATAGTACCCTCTGTCTCACCTGCAGCTGCAGGCATGTTTTTTGTTACTAATAAGGATCAGTCACTAAGACCAATCATCGATTATCGGGCCTTGAACTCAATTACCATAAAGAACCGTTACCCTCTGCCACTCATCCCCGAACTCCTAGAACGCTTAAATGGCGCCACCATTTTTACTAAATTGGATTTGAAGGGGGCCTATAACTTAATAAGAATCAAGGAGGGGGATGAGTGGAAGACAGCTTTTAGAACGAGGTACGGACTCTTTGAGTATAAGGTTATGCCATTTGGGCTGTGCAATGCCCCTGGCACATTTCAACACTTTATAAATGACATTTTCAAAGATCTAATTGATGTGTGTGTTATCATCTATCTCGATGACATTTTGGTTTATTCTAGAGATACACAGGAACACATAAAACATGTCAGGTGGGTCTTAACAAGACTTCGTGAACATAAATTATTTGCAAAGGCAGAAAAATGTTTATTTCATGTACATGAAATAAAATTTTTAGGTTATATTATCTCCCCTGACAAAGTACAGATGGATCCCGAAAAAGTGATGGCAATTAAGAACTGGCCCAAACCCACTAACTTGAAATCTCTACAGAGATTTTTAGGGTTCGCTAATTTTTATCGTAGATTCATATACAACTTTTCTACTATTGTGAAACCACTCACAAATCTAACCAGAAAGGCAGTTCCATTTCGGTGGACCCCAGATGCTGATCAAACCTTTAACTTACTAAAAGACTGTTTTACTACCGCTCCAATTTTAAGTTTACCAGATCATACTTGTCAGTTCATTCTGGAGGTGGATGCCTCAGACACGGGCTTGGGTGCAGTTTTATCCCAAAGATCTGATGAGAAACATCCTACTCACCCCATTGCCTTTTATTCCAGAACGTTGTTACCCGCTGAAGTTAATTATTCAGTAGGTGACAAGGAGTTGCTGGCAATAAAATGTGCACTGGAGGTCTGGAGGCATATCTTGGAAGGCACTGACAAAGCTTTCATTATCTACACTGATCATAAAAACCTTCAATATTTAAGACAGAATAAGACATTATCTTCCCGTCAAGTGCGTTGGTCACTTTTTTTTGATAGATTTAATTTTTTAATAACATACAGACCAGGCAAACTAAACCTCAAAGCTGATGCCTTTTCTCGACTGTCAGATAACAGACCACACACAGACGACACTTTACAAATGATACCTTCTCATAAAATAATCGGAACTTTAAACAATCTTGAAGTTGATATTTTAGAGGCTTTAGAAAGTGACAGGCTGCCTACACAATTTCAATTGCACAAAGAACCAAACGGTCTTCTCACAATGAATCAGAAATTGTACATACCAAAACAATTAAGATCCAGAATCCTAGATCATTATCATGATCATCCTCTGTCTGGTCATTTAGGTATAACCAAAACAACCGAACTAATGCAAAGGAATTTCTGGTGGCCAAATATGGGTAAAACTATACAAGATTATGTCACATCTTGTGAGACATGTGCACGATACAAAATCGAGAGGAAAAAACCAATAGGTTATCTCACACCTCTTCCTATTCCTGATATTCCCTGGACTGTAATTTCCATGGATTTTATAGTGGAACTTCCACCATCACAAAATCACAACACAATCATGGTAGTCGTCGACCATTTGACGAAACTTGCTCACTTTATACCTTTAAAAAGTTTACCCACAGCCTCCCAAACTGCTGATACCTTCCTAAAACAAATTGTAAAACTACATGGGATACCAAATGTCATTATAACAGATCGTGGTTCTCAGTTTACCTCCCATTTCTGGAAGGAAATTTGCAAACTGTTAAACATACATCCTAGACTTTCAACGGCATATCACCCCCAGACTAATGGCCTCACTGAGCGAGTGAATGGTATCCTTGAACAATATCTTAGATGCTACATTACACACCAGCAGGATGACTGGCTCCATCATTTGGCCTTAGCCGAATTCTCTTATAATAATTCTGTATCGACCTCAACTAAGATGACCCCTTTCTATGCCACTTATGGTTATCACCCTCAAACCATCCGACTGCCTAAAATAGATTCTGCATCACCATCTGTCACTTCTTACTTAGCCAATCTACAGGATGCCCTACAACTACTGAAAGTTCACTTACACAAAGCCAAGACTGATCAACAACACTACTATAATACGAGACATCGTCCAGGTCCTGATTATAAAGTAGGCGACCAAGTGTGGCTTTCCACCAAATTTCTTAAACTTGTTATACCTTCTAAGAAATTGGGTAGTCAATTCATCGGACCATTCCGTATTCTACGTATTCTCAACCCAACAACTGTTGTGTTGGACCTGCCAGAGAAATACAAGATTCATCCTTCTTTTCATATATCGTTGCTCAAACCCTACAGAACCAGTGAAGAATTTCCGCGCTTAAGTGTTCCTCCACCACCTGTTACTGTCGAGGACCATGAGGAATATGAAGTTGATAGCGTTCTCGACTCACGTATACATCGTGGGAGACTGCAGTATTTGGTTCGATGGAAGGGGTATGGGCAGGAGGAGGACTCTTGGTTGTTGCACTCTCTGGTCCATGCTCCACGTCTTGTTGCTCTTTTTCATAGACGTTACCCTCAGAAACCCAATGCATCCTCGGTGATGATGCCCTGAAGGGGGGGGTCTGTAATGTCCCCTTTAATTCAGCCCCACCTTCTTTTGCTTTATAAGTGCACTTCCTGCTATCCTCTTTGCTTGATTATTTTGTTTGGCACAGGTGAAAGGATACACTCCTCCACTCCAGCTTACAGATATTGAGCCTCAAGCCTTTTTACCTATTAGGCTACTTGTTGCCTTCATCGCTGTCCTGAACAAAGTACCTGACTCTTTTGTTACACATTTTGCTGTTCAGCTCCTCTCCGTTCTCAGCTACAGAACACTTCCTGTTTCCAGCGGATTGACTTTGTACAGCCGGATCTACACGCTGTTCCACGCTCACACCTTCCAGTAGCTTTCACGGACACTGCTACTGCTCCCTTCTCATCGTGTTAACATACACCAACCACCGGATTCATTCTACTACAGCTGCTAGTACTTGCAAGTATATCTCAATCTGTATTGAACTGCTAATTGTTATTTGTCTGCCATTCCTTGCTTGCAATACTTTGCTTATCTATTGGATAACCTGTTTTCTATCATTTGCTGCTTAAATCTCCAGTCTGCATTCTAACCATATCTTATGCTTTGCAACAATCAAAGTACTAAGAACATATCAGCCGTATATTTTTGCATAGTGTCATTTATACTTATATCAGCAGTTATCCTAACCTCTACCTGCTGTATTACTTTGCAAACACTCAGTTTCACTCTTACACCGCTGCTGGGAATCATCCATTACTATTAAAGTGCTGTATTAATACTGACACTGCAGGCTAAGTCTTTCCTGTGGTTGTTCCGCTATTACAGCTACACAACATTTAAATATTGTAGTTATAACACTGTACTAACTATGCTCAATCCCTTCCCTTCGACCATTAACGATGTATGTTAGTTTATGACATATTGTATGGTTGCCAATATTATGTACACGTTTTCTGTGTCTGACAGAACATGTTTTATATGTTATATGTATGTAATAACCTCAATAAAAAATATTTAAAAAAAAAAATACTGCCCCCCCAACAGTAAACCCCCCCTATCCACCAAACCCCCCAAAATAAAAAACGTAACACTAAAAAAACCTAAACTACCCATTGCCCCTAAAGGGGCATTTGTATGGGCATTGCCCTTAAAAGGGCATTCAGTTCTTTTACTGCCCTTAAAAGTGCATTCAGCTCTTTTACTAGCCCATTAAATCCCTTATCTTAAAATGTTTTTAAAAAAATCATAAGTCTAACCCCCAAATAGGTACTCACTGTTCTTGAAGTCCAGCAGAGAAGGTCTTTTTCCAGGCGGCTCCATCATCTTCTGCCTTCATCCGGAGCAAAGGTGGTGTTGAGCAGAGGTGCGGAGCTGGCTTCCCCATTCCACGGATCCTCAGCGGTGGTCCTCAGCGCTGGTTCGCTGGTTCGGTCCTCAGCAGCATTCTTCAGCGGCGGTCTTCAGCAGTGGTGGTTCAAAGCAGTATGGAAGCTCCTCTTCATGCGATCGTCCGTCGCACACTGAAGATTAAATGCAAGGTACCCCATATTTTTTTAGGGTACCTTACATTCCTATTGGCTAAAATGTTTAAATCAGTCAATAGGATGAGAGCTACTGAAATCTTATTGGCTGATTTAAATAGCCAATAGGAATGCAAGGCACCCCAAACTGAATGCGGTACCTTGCATTCAAATTTCAGTGTATGACAGAGATCGGATGAAGAGGAGCCTACACGCTGCTTTTGACCTCCGCCGCTGAAGACCGCCGCTGAGTACCGCCGCTGAGAACCACCGCTAAGGACCGCCGATCTGGATCGCTCCTTCGCTCCGGGTGAATATAGAAGACAATAGAGCCGCCTGGAAGAAGACTTTCTCGGCTGGACTTCAGAAATGGTGAGTATCTATTTAGGGCTTAGTCTTAGGCTTTTTTTTATTTTTTGGGGTGGGCTTTTTTTTAGATTAGGGTTTTTTGGGCTGTAAAAAGAGCTTATTGCCCTTTTAAGGGCAGTAAAAGAGCTGAATGCCCTTTTAAGGGCAATGCTCATACAAACGTCACTTTAGGGGCAATGGGTAGCTTAGGCTTTTTTAGACTTAGTTTTTTTTTATTTTGGGGGGGTTCGTTGGGTGGGGGGTTTTACTTTTAGGGAGTAATTGGCAATTTTTTTTAGGAAAAAGAGCTGTTTAACTTAGGACAATGCCCTACAAAAGTCCTTTTAAGGGCTATTGGTAGTTTAGTATTGGATTAAGGGGGTTTTTTATTTGGGGGGATTTTTTATTTTTAAAGGGTTATTAGTTTAGGTTTAAATTTTTTATTTTGGATAGCTTTGTTTATTTTTTTCTGTAATTTTACATATTTTATTTTTTGTAATATCACCTTTGGGGTTTGTAATTTTTTAAACATAGACTGCCCTCTGGGCAGGCTTATCGCCTAGTTAATAATAAAATGAATGGTCATATTTTGAAGCAGTTAGCAGAATGAGGAAGGCATATGGTTAATATTTTCATAGGAGAAGAAACTACCCAAATGGAGAACAGGCAGTTCTTTTTAAACAAGCCAATAATGTATTTTAGTATATGGCTAGGAGTACGGAGTAAAGCCGAAACGCGTCAGCAGTTCTAAGTCTGTTATGACAATTGTTTCTAACTTCATGGCTTCATTACTTTTATCAATGTAACTATATACAATAAAAGCTAATTTTGAAACCATAAAACCGTTGTTACTTGTTACACTGATTAATTGTGTTGGGGACCAGCTTATTCTCAGAAATAATTGCATTCATGGAGATGGTTAGTTGAAGATAAAGTGGTGTAAAGAGGTTAAGCTAGCTTGAGGCTGGTTAAAGAGTTTACTTCTGACAACTGTAAGCTTAGATGGGTTTAGAGACTGGCTGCTCATTATAGAGACAGGAATTGGATACTGCCATTACTACTTGCATTTTTTGATATATGTAAAGCTTTTGCTACATTATTGTGTGGTTTGATTAAGTTTCCTCACAAGATGCTTTTTGTTGTAACATTGATGCCACAAGGCAGCAACCTTATTTGAAATGTAGCTCTAAAAACTGAGACTTAAAAAAATCCTTTAGATAGTGAATACATATGGAAAATTAGGTGCAATCTATGCTATTCTGTGTTGGAAAGTCAACTCAGCAAACACAACAAGCAATAACAATAAACCACTATTAAGTTTCCATTCAGCTTCACATTTCACTTCCTTCAATTTAATGAAAATGCAGACATTGTGGATTAGCTTCCGAGTGTATATATAAAGGTATTAAAATGGAATTAATGCAACAAACATTTGCACAAGTGCAGACTGTAATATAATGCTTGGGGAGCTATAAATGTACTGGAGCCTTCAGAAACTGACCATGTACAATCTGCTAGTAATCAAGTCAATGGTTATTCAGCTGGCTTCTGGCCTATTATAATGTCAAACACAAATGAAATGTAATTTTAATTATGAAAACCACACAGACAATAGATCCAGATTTCATGTTATACTAGTCTTGATTGGTTTATATATTATTAAAAAAAAGTCTGCAGGTGTGTGGAAATCAGTGGAAACGAGGTCAGCAACAAACGTCATGGGATACTAAATAATGTTAACAAAAACTGACAATATTAAAGGGACACTAAACCCAAGTTTTTTCTTTCATGGTTCAGATAGAGCATGCAATTTTAAGCAACTTTTTAATTTACTCCTATTATCAATTTTTCTTCATTCTCTTGCTATCTTTATTTGAAAAGCAAGAATGTATATTTAGAAGCCGGCCAATTTTTGGTCCACAACCTGGGTTGTGCTTGCTGATAGGTGGCTAAATTCACCCACCATTAAACAAGTGCTGTCCAGTATGCAGAACCAAATATTGTCAGGCTCCTTAGCGTAGATTTCTTCTTTTTTAAATAAAGATAGCAAGAGAATGAAGAAAAAATAATAGGAGTAAATTAGAAAGTTGCTTAAAATTGCATGCTCTATCTGAATCATGAAAGAAAAAAATTGGGTTTAGTGTCCCTTTAAATATTTACTGTTATTTGTGATGGCTAAACCACTAATAATTTTCAGGCACGTGCCAAGGGCAGCAGAATTTAAGGAGGGACAGAACATTTTGAGTGGTAGTTGTATGAAATGATGGTTTCCGATGTCTATTCTCTCCATATAATTTATTTATTAATTTGAATACAAATAAATTATCCCTGGTTGTCAAGTGAGGAGCATGAACTCTCCATGCAGCTCTGGCCTCCAGCTTAGAGCATGATCCGAGGCAAACTAACTAAAATTGTTGGTGATGGGGGGTGGGGTGAGGGGGCAGTAGATTTCCCAGTGACTGGAGCAGCACAAAAAGAGGGCAGAAAGAAATTATTTTGTGATCCTACCAGTTGTCTAGAAAATGGATGAATCATTAGTGTTTAGTATAAATATAAATCTTTATTTCACCCTATGTTAAAAAAAAGATAAAATATGCTGTTAAATATACAGTAGGTCTGTGAATGAATACCCAAGAAGAGGTGCACCTTGATAACGAGCCCAGAGAGCAGATACCTTTAAAGACAAATAGTATTATTATTAGTGAGTGCAGGACAATGGAAGGGTCATGTTTTTTATGTGGGCCATGATGACTTGAACCTAGAGATCACAAGAACAAAGGATGTCAAAAGAGCTTAAATGAAAGAGAAGTTAAATAATTTACCGTTTGTGCTATTATTTCTCTACTGTCTATCTATCTATCTATCTATCTATCTATCTATCTATCTATCTGTCTATCTCTCTCTCTCTCTCTCTCTCTCTCTGTATATATATATATATATATATATATATATATATATATATATATATACTTTCTGTTTATCCAGCTGTCTATCTATCTATCTATCTATCTATCTATCGTCTATCAATCAAAAATGTGCTAGCTGGTAGTTTTAAACTCTGGGCACATAACAACACAACAAGGCCAACCAAATGTGCTTTTTGTATGTTTTCACTATATGATTGTGGCCCAGAGAGATACAACAGCAGTGTTTGGTGGCATGCTGGGTATAAATAGAGGAATATGTAACAGTGCCCTTTTAGTATAAACAAATGTGTTTAAGCAAAGTAAACATAAAAAGAAACAAGTTGTCTTTAAAAAATACAGAAACAAATTACTTAGCACTTAGAAATTCTCAGTGAAGCCACTGCTATCAGGGAGCCAAACTTACAATATTGCACTCGCGATAACATATTCCCTTATAGAAGTAAATGGGGGAAAAAACTAACACCCCACTTGCGCACAAACCCAATTGCATATTATTGTGTGCCCTAACCTGAATTGAAAATATGAATAGTCCACATTCCAATGTTCTGCACATTGCAGAAAATGTTCTTTTTGTTCATACATAAATATTTCTAGAAATATCTGATGGTATTTTGGTACAATGTATATATATATAAATATATATATATATATATATATATATATATATATATATATATGGGTGACTACATATAGGAATAGATATATACAGATACACATAGGAATAGCTATTTATAAATACATAGCACGTATTCTACTATGTGCAGAACATTGGAATGTCAAATATTTACAGAAAATACACAGTTAAAACCTTTATTAAATATGAATATTGCATAAATGTTTTTTTTGTGTTTTCATGTACTTAACTGCAAAGGGCTCTAATGCACTTATATATATATATATATATATATATATATATATATATATATATATATATATATATATACAAAGAGAGAAGTGCTCTACCAGAAACAAACAACAGCTCAGTAGCTTGTTCTATGGTGAACAAGCTACCTAGGAGCAGCCTCTTTTAGCCCAAAACGTTGTGCAGTCTAAGGGTGATGGGGGCAACCAGACGTGGACTTCTTGCCCAGTGTGCTTAGAGAAATATGGCTGCACCTCACTGACGAGGCCCATAGAAGTTCGAAATGATCATCTGGGGTTGTCTTCATGTTCCTTGTTCAAAGGAGAATTGCCTAAGTATAAAACTTCAGGAAAGTTTGGCTGCACCTCAACAACAAGGCCCATAGAACTTACTTGGTGGGATCAGACTGAAATACTTCAGGAAAGTTTCACTTTGTGAAAAGCACAACTGGGCTAAAAAAGGCTACTCCTAGGTGGTAACTCACTATAGAACAAGCTACTGAGCTGTTGTTCGTTCCTGGTAGAGCGCTTCTCTCTTTGTATGCAAATTTTTATGACCCTGGAGAGGTCTCCTTAAGGGTGATAGGGGAAACCAGACGTGGACTCCTTGCCCGGTGTGCTTAAAGGAATATGGCTGCACCTCACTGATAAGGTACATAGAAGGCTGAAATGATCATCTGGGGTTGTTATGTTCCTTTTTCAGATATTTCGGGGCTGGACTGAACTTACTAGGTGGGATCAGACTGATATACTTCAGGAAAGTTTTCCTCTGTGAAAAGTACAATTGGGCTAAAAGAGGATGCTCCTAGGTGGTAACTCGCCATAGAACAAGCTATTGAGCTGTTGTTCGTTTGTGGTAGAGCGCTTTTCTCTTTGTATGCAAACATATATGTCTATATATATTTACATATGTATTTATGTGTTTATATGTGTATATATGTCTGTAAATACATATATACACTTATAAATACATGTGTACTCATATATAGACATATATATATATATATATATATATATATATATATATATAAATATACATATACACATATATATATATATATATATATATACATACATACATATACATCTTTATATCTCAATGTTAAAGCTTCGTGACTTTTTTTTATCACCTCAACACCTGAAATCTCTTATCTTTTGAGTGCAATATTCTTTTTAATAATTTTTATTAGATGGTGTTATAATGAGTGTAATTGTTCTTTGTAATGTATTTTCGATGTGTTTTGTGAGACTTTTTTGTTTCGTGAAACAGTTAACCACAACTCTGAGGACGCGGTAATCATTTTAGCGTAAACCGCAATTGTTCTCAAGCGATCGCATTTACTTTCAATTTGTAATACCAGCGCAATTGAACCTGCATGGAAACGTTTGCGAAATCTTGATATTGCTTGGGCGCAAATGTTTGCGCTTCACTTCAATCTGGCCCTATACTGTAACAGGTACACTCTGTGCAGTAAATACTTTATAATTTATTGGAAATGTTTTACAAAGCATATGTCATAATCTTTCACGATTCTCTCTATAGAGGAATAGGATATTGTGGCTATATTGAGAAAGTGAAAATACATCAAAAAATTATGAATTGTTCAATTTGGTGCTTTCATTGCTGCAATTTTTGTTTCAGGCCTTAAAAAAATGTATCTTTTTATTTTATTGTGAACACCATGTGCAGAGGTCCCTTTTTCATGTACTGTATATATATTTGTATGTATTATTTATGTGATAAATCACAAGTGACTAGTTATGATGCTAAAGCTTATTACTGTTAGCAAATGTTTATTTTTATTATAGATAATTATAGCCCCTGCATTAAAAATAAACTGACAGAGCAGACATGTGTTCTGAATGGTTAACAGACACAGGGAAAAGACGATCAAGCAAATCATACCTTAAATCTCTTACAAGCATTTCCAATCACATGCTGATCACACAATCTATTCCAAATTTTAGAGGCTTCTCAAATATCGATTACTATGAGGAGCGTAACGTTACTAACCTTAAAATATTTTACTAAAGTAATTTAGGCTCATTCTAGTTATCTAAAGTGAGCATTTGAAGTTATTTACTATAAAGTAAATCATTGTGTTTCTGGCAAATTTCAGACAACCACTAATTATGATACTAGTTTATTATTTTTATAGGCTGAGGTAGAAGATACACTAAATTGATTAAAGATATTTTATGGAAATATAGACTTCTCCAATAGATACCTTACAACTTAATACTTTTCTTGATTTTTTTTATTTTTATTTTTAAGAAACCTACTTATAAAGTGCCTGTGTCTTATATACTCGTTTGCATTTCTGTATAAATACAGCTAAATGTTAATAATACCTTTAGCAGCCATTGTAAGGATATCATTCTAAGCTCACAAAGTAAAGTGAAGATATGAAAATTAAAATTTCAGTAGTTGGGAAGCTTTTACAATGTTATTGAATTATAAATCCCACCATCATTTTTCAGTTATGATATCTACAAACATAGAAGAGGCACCTCATCTCCAGGAATAAGTAAATAAATTTAAATAATCTGGACACAAGCAGGGTCGGAACTACCATTGGTGAAGCAGGTGGGCCTGTGCTTGGGGGCCCAAAGCAGCCAGTTTATTTATAGGCATGTGCAGATATCTATCTATATTATTGCTATTGCTTTCTACTGAGTAACATTTGGGGAGCCCCAAAAAAGAAATTGCACCAGGTCCCTCTGTTGAGTAGTAGGTCCACTACTGGACACAAGAATAACCCCCATTTTAATACTCCTAATACTTCTTCTAATTAAACCTGAGGGTCCTAGGTCCAGTTGGCATTCTAATCCCTTCCACACTCCTCGTGCTCAGTGTGAGTGCAAACTAAACAGCAGAGATGATAGATTTTCTCAGGACACGTAGGCTGAACCATAAGAGGAGGTAGCCCAAAACAGAAAAGCATTAGCCAAGCCCATGGCCTCACTCCTCTGTGAAGCATTCAGTCCCAATAATAACAAAGATGGACCTGTCCTATCTCTATACCATTAATACCAATATGTTAAAAAAGAGTCCTAATGGTTAGATTTAAAAGCACCAACAATTGCTAAACCTTGTATAGAATTGGAAGATAAGAATCTTGTTCTATAATTGTGCTAGTAACATATAGTAAATAATACAATATTATTATAGTAATATGTTGGTTCTCACATTAGTCTCATTCTACCAATACATAATTTTTACTCTTGAAAAAAACCTGTAAAGATAACTAATGACATCACACAACACTTCTAATCACACAATACATCATCAATGAATTCATAAATGTTTTTAAAGGCATGACACATCATCTCACTCATCATTTCTTGTGTAACTCAGCAAAAAGATAAGCATCAATATCCCAATTGTAGATGAATGTATAATTTGAAGAAAAAAAAACTAATTGACTATAAATAATATCCTTACTTATCTTTTGTAGATAACAAAGAAATATGTCCATTTATTACATTAACTATCAGGGCAATTAAAGGGATATAAAACAGTGAAGCACCAAGAGAAAAAGTAAATTTTACAAGAGAATTAAATTAGAAACTTTCACTGTCCTTTTAATCAATTCATTACCAATCTGAACACACACATTTTCATCAATCAATTAAACATTATAATGAAAATCTGTCTTATAATGGGCTAGATTACTTGTGGAGCGCTTACTGTTGTGCTTGAGAGATGAGAGGTATTTTGCGGCTCTTCACGAGCGTTGTAAGTAGAGTGCATATTACGAGTTGAAAGTAAACACGTTTGCTTGAACACAATCGCATTTAACGTGCGTTGGGTTAGCACGACTTCAGAGCACTGGTTAACTGTTATGCTAGACAAAACAGTTCCACAAAAAAATCAAAAATACCTTTAAAAGTATGAGGTCTCAAGTGTTAGAAAAAAAAAAAAAGTAATGCAAAGGGATTTAACACAGAGATACATGCATATACATGCACATATGCATATGCATGTACATAGGTAAACATGTGTATGTATTTATGTGTTTTACTTTATACTTACTATACATATTTCACATTCCAATTTTTTTCACTTACAGGATAATGTACTTTTTATATTAAATACATATTTCTATATATATATACAGTATCTATATATACCTATACCTGTATGCACAGTATATTTCTTTAGATATATATGTATAGATATATATTTTACATGAACAGTATCAGATATATATAAATATATATTTAATAATAAAAAGTACATTTACTATGTGAAGAACATTGGAATGTAAAATATGCATTTTGGGCATTGTGTTTCGTGAGTTAACACACATGGTTTAACACACATGAAAATTTAGTAATCTTAAGGCACATTATTGAAAAAATTCCCAATCTCCTCCTGGCAGACCTATCATTGCTGGAATAGGGTCTTTAAATGAAGCCCTATCTGAGCTTGTTGATACCTTTTTACAGCCCTTAGTGGCTCAATACCCAAGCTATATTCAGGATACTACCTCATTTGTAAACAAAATTGCTAAAATTGAATGGAAGGCTAATTATAGATTAATGGTTGTTGATGTCACATCCTTATATACATCCATTGAGCATTCGAAAGGTCTAAATGCCATAGAGTTTTTCATCAACTCTGCCTGTGATTTCGAGGAAGCAACTAAAGTTTTCTTACTTAATGCAGTTGAGTATCTACTAACTCACAATTTTTTTATGTTTCAGACAGATTTCTATCTCCAGAGACGTGGGAGTCGGACGGCTATGGGGGCAAAATTTGCCCCCTCCTACGCCAACCTTTTTATGGGTTGGTGGGTGCTGCCCCACGTCTTTAGAGATAAGAATCCATTTAAGGATATAATAATCCATTATTATCGTTACATAGATGATCTGTTTTTTGTTTTGGAATGTGATGAAAATAAAGCAGATCTCTTTTGTAGATATCTCAACTGCAATGAACTAGGCATAGAATTCACAGGAACGCACAGTGCAAGTAGTGTTAACTTTCTGGACCTAACTGTCCAGGGGGCAACATAGGATCGTTGATCCAAACCAAAATGTATAGGAAAGAAACAGCAGGCAACACATTGCTAAAGTTTGATTCATGCCACCCTCGGCATGTTCTGCGAGGTATACCCAAGGGGGAATATACCCGCATTAAAAGAAATTGCACTACAGAAGAGGAATACCAAAAGCAGGCCAGTGAAGCAACAGACAGATTTAAACAGAGAGGCTATCAGGAGAACTTACTACTCAAAGCAAAGGAAAGTGTTGATTTAATTCCCAGAGAAAATTGCTACAATATAGACCTAAAAAAATGAATACCGGGGCGGAGCTAGCGGCTGGCAGCAGGAGTTCAGAGCTCCGGGATTCTGCTTCATATTAATGGTGTTATTTGCTGCCAGCCAGCTTTCCCCACGACGCTGCCTTGCTGGGTTGCCCTCTACGGTACCCCATCCGACCCAAGAACCATCGTGAAGGGCAGAAAATCGCCCTTGCCTCGGAGGTCAAAATCGAACTGCGCCATACGGCGCGAGCGGTAACGCTGACCGGCGCCATATTGGAAGAGCTCCCCCCTTCACCTCAGTGCCAACTTCAACTCAGAACGGACCTTACAAGCGGACCGGCCTCGAATGTGGTAATCGGTGGGATCAGGTGAGAGGCGGTAACACCGCGAACTATTACATAACTGGTTAGAACCGCTCCACCTCAAAGTATAACCGTATGAGGCCCTGATAACGGACTCCCTGGAAAGTATCCCATGCATGCCCATAAGAGATTGCTGCACACTCCGTAAAAGTAATGTGGATGCACTAGTGTAAACTCAGATAAATCAGCTTTAACTTACAACAAGGCACAACCTCACTTCCCTACAGGGAGACAAACTTGCTATTAAGTGTTCAGCAGAGGGATATCGGCCTTCTCATAACCCAGTAATTGCTAAGGGAAGAGCGCATAAACACCTGCTCTGCTTGAAAACTGAACATTGGGACAATTCCTGCATAAACTGTATATTGATCTAAACAGACTTTTCCTATACAGACTCTTTTCACCTTATAGCTGGTATAGCTCAATTTTTTAGGATTGTATTTCTGATCCATCAGCCCAAAGCCGCTCCACCTCAAACTATAACCGTGTGAGGCCCTGATAACGGACTCCCCGGAAAGTATTCTATGCATGCCCATAAGAGATTGCTGCACACTCCGTAAAAGTAATGTGGATGCACTAATGTAAACTCAGATCAATCAGCTTTATCCTACAACAAGGCACAACCTCACTTCCATACAGGGAGATAAACTTGTTATTAAGTTTTTCAGCAAGGGGATATCGGCCTTCTCACGCCCTAGTAGTTGCTAAGGGGGGAGCGCGTAAACACCTGCTCTGCTTGAGAGCTGATCATTGGGACAGGTTCTGCATAAACCGCATATTGATCTATACAGATTTTTTTTCCTATACAGACTCTTCTCACCTCATAGCTGGTATAGCTCAATTTTTTAGGATTGTATTTCTGATCCATCAGCCCTGATTAAGCCTGCTACATAAGACAGAAAAGGAAAAGAAAAATCACCTTTGTTTGCATAGTTGGTACAGCTAATTTTTTTATTTCACACCTGCATTTTGCCATGTGATATCTGCAAATTCAAAATCTGTGTCTTCATTTCCTCCATTTTCCCTCCACATATCTACTTTGATTGCTGCAATACACAGTGCAACAGCGCCCTCTGGTGATTTGCACACAGTGTTATACCATTCCTAGTAACTGTCTGTATTTTGTTCTATGAAAGTGGACGAGTACTTTCACAGGCTGCCCTCGCCTTTAGGTGGCACAATGAGTCACAGATCAAAGAATCAGGAAAAAAAACAAAAGCCTCTGATAGAAACGCAGGCAAACCCATCATTTGCAGATGCTGAAGGCAGTATTTCAGGAGCTCACTCTTCACTCCTACAGGAGCTCAAGGCTTTCTTTTTACCAAAAATGGATAGCTTGCAGGCTGGTGTGGACACCTTAACCAGTGAGGTGCGGCTCTTCTCCACTCGCATGTCGGCCGCGGAACAAAGAATTTCAGGGGTTGAAGACAGACAGCAGGAATCTGAGGTTTCTTTAAAACGCCTACTGAAACAAAATCAACAGCTAATAGACAAGGTGGAGGACCTAGAAAACCGCTGCAGGCGAAATAATCTACGAATCATAGGAGTTCCTGAATCCATTAAAGATAAAGAATTACTAGAATTTGCTGCCTTGACTCTCCCGAAAATCCTGGGCCTGCCCCAGGACTGTTTACCTCTGGACATTGAAAGATCTCACCGCATAGGCCCCAACAGATATCTAGAAAATTCCAAGGAGAGGCCACGACAAGTAATCTTTAGATGCTTAAATTTCCAGGATAAGCTTGCACTCCTGCGAGCCTACAGGGCGGCTAAGGAAGTCATCTTTGAAGATCACCGTCTCTTACTTTTCCAAGACTTTTCAGTTGAGGTCACTAAGAGACGTAAGGACTTTGCATCTATCTGCTCTACACTGCATGATCAGGGACGTAAATTTGCACTCATGTTCCCAGCTACCTTGAAAATTCAGAGCCTTTCAGGCCCTAAAACCTTTTATACGCCTGCGGCAGCACAGGCATACCTGGCATCAGAGCGGAGACAGGACAATGGCTGATGAGACTCTCTTAAGTATTATCGTTTAAAAATTTCTTTTCATATGCATCATGTTGATTACATTATGTATCTTGCTCTGGCGGGTCCTGTGGCTCTGGTCATGTTTGCCAATTTTGGCTGTGGCCGGAGGCACGGTTCCGCACATGGCAACTTGTTCTCTCTGTTATTACACTACCTGTTCAGGTTCATGTTTGTATCTACATTGCACTGTTAAGGCTGGGAAATACTATGCAGCATACTTAAACCTTAGTTCTAATATGCATGTTATTAAAACAGTTCACAGCTACCGCTGGTTTCCCCTGGGTCCCCTAGTAGGCTTAATTTTTGGCCTATCCCTCACAAATCCAAGCGGAGACCCTCTGTCCACCACTTGCCTTTTGATCGATGCAGATTATGATATCCCTATTATGTTTAGGCCCCAGGGCATCGACACCGAATATAAAAAACATAGTTCCCTACCTTTAAGCCCATATACATTTCCACCTGACTACCTAAGGCCTATTCATCTGCCCCTGCCAATTGTAAGAACTCCTGGTAAATTTTCTCATTTTAAACTCACACTAAACATTCCAGGGCTCTGTGTGGTTTTGCTGCTTCATGTCCCCTCCCCCAAGAGCAGAACTTTAGTTCTAAGATGTTATGCTCCCTGCTATCATGCTGTGTTTTTGTTCATCAAATGGTTCTTTTATAAACAGACTACCTCTGGGATGATATCTATTGACATTACTACTATCATGGGTATTGACCTCTTACTTATACAAATTGTAAACATTGCTGTGTGTTCTTATCTCTTTTGTAGCGATTGCTGGATTGGGACCTGGAGGCCTCCGGACCCCCCTCCTTCATCACGTCATCCTGCCCTGAGGACACACCTATGTTTTTCCATAACTGTAAGTCACCTATTACTACCTACACCCCAGACACCACAGGGGACACTTGCTAGGACACTACCTATTAGGTCGTGCCCTTTCCACCCTTACACTCTGTGGACATGACTCTTCCCCTTAAAATTATAGCGTGGAACGTAGGGGGCATCACATCCCCGGCAAAGAGAAGTAGGATTCTCCACCACTTACACTCACTGAAGGCTGACATTGCTATGCTCCAGGAGACAAAATTGACAGTTGAGGAACATGCGAAGTTAAAAATCAGATGGGTAGGACAGGTCCTCAGCTCCCCTACAGAGGGCAGGAAAAGAGGAGTTGCCATTCTAGTGCGAAAGGATTTAGCGGCCTCATTATCAGCAGTGAACATTGACAAAAAGGGACGATACATAGTCGCATCACTCCAGACCAATGCACATACATATACTCTCTGTAATGTTTATGGCCCTAATGAGCATGATCCCCCCTTTTGGACAAATTTATTGGCGATATTGGCCACACAGAGTGCCCCTCTAATAGTAGGAGGGGATTTTAATTTGGCTCAGGCTCTTCCGCTAGATAGGTTTAGAGATCCCTCAGCATATGGTTCTTTCAAAACACACGTAATCCGCTACAAACGTGAAGTATCCTTGATTGGATCCTTCAAGGAGACTCTGGGTTTGCTAGATGTCTGGAGAGCAAGGAACCCGGATGAGAGGGATTTCACTTGCCTCTCAAAAACATACCATACTATGTCGCGTATTGATTATTTCCTAACTGCCTCAAGCATAATGCCACACATCTTATCTACTTATATTGGCCCAGTCACCTTATCAGATCACGCCCCAATCACCCTGATACTGCAACCACATTCCCCCAGACCTCCAAACAGAACTTGGAGATTTCCTCTCCACCTATACAACAACATTGAGTTCCGTAGACACTTAAAGGCATCCTGGACGCATTATGCATCTGACAATGCTTGTCATTTGAGTACGCCAGACCTGTTCTGGCACGCCTCAAAAGCGGTGATGAGAGGTCATATAACCTCCTTTGCAACACACCATAAAAAGCAACTTACGAGGGTAGATGAGACTCTCCTTGCTCAACTTACTACGGCTTACAATAACTACTTACATGCCCCCACGCCAACATCTAGGCAATCTTACTACGATCTCAAACAGACAAGGGATACTTTCTTAGCCCAACAAGACAATAAGGTCAATATTCACAGACAGGGTTGCTATTACCGACAAGGTAACAGGGCTGGTAAACTGCTGGCCAAACTAGTTCATTCCTATAAACCCAAGTCCCAAATCCTAGCCATTAATTCTAAGGGTACCCTCACCGCCAACGCCAAGGAGATTATGACTGAATTTGTAGACTATTACACTTCCCTGTACTCTAAACAACCTATCCATATAGAAGCCAAGCGTGCCTTTTGGGACGCAGTAAAACTCCCCTCTCTTACAGAAGAGCAGTCTTCCCTGTTAAATTCTCCTATAAGTCCCCAGGAGGTTCTCAGGGCTATACGACAAAGCAAACTGGGTAAAGCAGCAGGCCCGGATGGGTTACCTGCAGAATATCTTAAGTTACTAGAGGAGGAATTAGCACCAATTCTCTCATCCTTGTATTCTGCTTACCTGGCGGGCACTGAACAACTAAATGATAGATTCTCTGAGGCTAATATCTGTCTCCTTTTGAAACCTGATAGAGATCCCACTCAGACTTCTTCATATCGTCCAATCTCCCTATTAAATGGGGATTATAAACTCCTAACAAAAATCTTAGCGGACAGGTTGGCAAAGGTTCTTCCACATATAGTTCATGCAGATCAAACGGGTTTTGTAAAGGGCAGATCCTCAGTTATTAACATTAGAAAGACTCTAGGCGTCGTGTCCCATTACTGGTACAACACACATACACAATCCCCATCCCAACTACCAGACGCATGCCTTCTAGCACTAGATGCTGAGAAGGCGTTTGACCGGATCGAGTGGGATCACTTACATACGTCACTGTCGCGCTTTGGTATGCAGGGTGACTTTCCCAGCTTTTTACAAAGATTATACTCAGCCCCTAAGGCCTCTCTTATAATCAATGGAGGGCTCTCTCCTTCCTTTACGTTACAACGGGGTACGAGACAGGGATGTCCCCTCTCCCCTCTCCTTTTCGATTTAGCAATCGAACCCCTGGCGTCCTACATCAGGCAACAATGCGCCGGCTTAGATATATGTGGCCAAAAGCAGCATCTATCACTTTACGCCGATGACCTACTGCTCTTTGTGGGTGATCCTGGTTCCAATTTACACCCTCTTCTGAAAGTTATTGATGATTTTGGCAAGTTTTCGGGGTACAAGATCAACATTGACAAATCGGAGGCCACCTGGTTGCAAAACTCCTGAAACATGACCCTAGCAGATTTTGGTCTTAAGACTACTCAGGGTAGTTTTAAATACTTAGGCATATGGATACATGTTAACCCACATATGTTATACTCTTTGAATCTTGCTGGGACTATAGGTGACATCAAGCAAATGCTGCTGAGTTGGATGAAACTCCCCCTCTCTCTTTCGGGTAGGGTACACCTTTTTAAAATGGTGGCCCTGCCCAAACTTCTTTATCCATTACAGATGTTGCCTCTTCTCCTCACTCAAAAGGATGCAACATCTTTGCAAACTGCCATTGGAAACTTTGTTTGGCAGGGCAGAAAACATAGAATAGGCAGGACTCCCTTGTCAATGACAGTGGAGGGAGGGGGGCTCCGTCTTCCTAATATAATATGGTATAACTGGGCGGCTCTCTCTAGATTTGCATTGGACTGGCTGGTAGGGAAAAACTATTATACTGTCCCTGACCTGGAGTCTAACATCATTAAACCACTGCATTTAGCTTATCTGCCTCATGCACATTTGAAATCTCTATCCCCGTTCATTCAAAACCATATATTGTTTAGGGATCCTCTAAGAGCCTGGACCAAGATTTGTAGACTCTGGGGTATACAACGTTCAGCTAGTAAATATCTCCCGATCCAGGGTAATTTGGACTTCCTCCCCGGGTACACCACGCAAGCATTTCAGACATGGCAACAATTACAACTCACACGACTGCATCAACTTTTCCGACCCCTGACTCTAGAAATACTGCCCTTCCAAGACCTGAAATCACGTTATAACCTCCCGCACACACACAAGTTTGCATACTTTCAATGCCGACACTACGTATCCACCTTGATTTCAGAGGGACTCCTCTCTGTAGAAGCCTCCAATTTAGATACATTGAGTGCGCTGGCGAAGTTAGGCCCTCTGAGGCTGTCACATACATATAACTTACTGATCCGTCACTCTAAGGATCATGTGCTTCGTGGCATGGTATCAAAGTGGTCCCATTTTGGGGAGCTAGAGATTGACCCGGTATTGATTACCACAAGTTTCGAGAGGGCACACCAAAGTACTATTTCTGCAAAATTGAGGGAATCACACCTGAAATTCTTACATCAAGCTTACATCACTCCTGGCCTAAGGGCTAAATGGGTTGGAGGAGCACTCAACTCCTGTAGTAAATGCCGCCTTGAATCTCCTGATTGGGTACACCTACTCTGGAGTTGCCCTAAATTACAAAAATTTTGGCAAAAAATTGCGTACTGGCTATCCAAATTAACTAAACAAACTGTGTCCCTCTCGGCACAACATGTGATCTTTCTGACACCTAGAGATCAGACATACAAGCATGACATTTTTTTAAATACCACACTCATGTTAGCTAAACAAATTATCCTGAGAGAGTGGACAGGGGACCGTAACTTACCTTTTCAACACTTACTTAAAACAATTCATGATCAGATGCTGATTGAGCAGGCAGATACTAGGGGGGACCCTGAGAAAAGAGTCAAGAGATTTCTCCTTAAATGGGAGGCTTATTTGCTGCACCTACCTGACATAGTAAGAGATAGGGTTCTGCTTCCTTTTAAAAATAGCCAATATGTTTTAAATGAAAACCTCAGAGGAAATTGGTGTCTATCCACGGATCAGGCCCGTGAGTGACCTGCATATCGAGGGAGGGGGGACCCGGAGGTACTCTGGGTAAGTATGGCTGCTATATGTTATTTTTTTATTTTTTTTCTTTCTTTCTCTTCCTTTCTTCTCTTTCTTTCATTCTTTGTATTTTATTATATTTCTTCCTTGCTCTTAGCTGATATGTTTCCTTTCTCGATTTCTCCTCTTTTTCTTTGGTTGATTGTAAAAAATGTTCTTAGAAAAAAGTTGAGTCCCAGGACATACATGATGATCACATATACTTATTGTATTCCTTTGCTGGTATGCTTTGATATAACATGCTCTGAAAACTGTTTTGTTCTGCAGGTGACCACTTTGTCACACCTGCATTATTATGACTGCATTTACCATGTATGACTCGGATTCTTTTCTATAAATAAAGTTTTAAAAAAAAAAAAAAAAAAAAAAATGAATACCAAAAGTGAAGAACCTGATAGGATTAAATTCATCACTACCTTTAGTGTCGAATATAATAAGATCTGTGATATTATTAGAGAATCTCTTCCTATCTTATACTCTGACCCTACCATTAAAGAAATTTTAAAATCAGGATGTGATTTTATACCTAAGAGAGCTAAGACCTTAGCTAATTATGTTTCTCCATCTGACATTAAAACTAAAACTAACAAATGTTGGCTGAAACAAAGACAGGGATGTTTTTAGGTGTAGACGTCCAATCTGTAAAACATGCAGCTTTGTGAATGAAGGTAACAAATTTGTTTCTAGCACAACAAGTAAAGAATATGACATCAGATACTACATAAATTGTGCAACAACTCATGTTGTTTATCTTCTTACCTGTGATATTTGTAAAATACAATACACAGGTAAAACAAAAAGGTCCTTGAAAGACAGATTTTTGCAGCATCTGAGGTCAATAGATGATGAAGAGAGTGACACCCCCGTATCCAGACATTTTAAAATACATCATAAGTCAGATGTTTCATCTTTAAAAATACAGGGAATTGATCACATTTCTAAATGGAAGAGAGGAGGTAACAGGGAAACTTTACTTAACAAAAAGGAAATTTTCTGGATGTTCACCTTACAGACAAGTGAACCTGAAGGGTTAAACATCAGACGTGATCTTGATGTATTTACCTAAATAATATTCCATCTGGACATATTTTTAGAACATATGAGATCATATTAATATGTTATTAGCATATAAATATCTGTGTTCTTTCATTCTTGTCTATCTTTGTTTGAAAGGCTAAAATACTGATTTGTCTAGGTTTTCCCTTATTTAAATATCTTGATTCTCTCTTTAATTAAAAAGCAGAGTATAAAAGTATAACATATATATGCAATAATTGCACATGAATCTATACTCTTTAAGTATTTTTAATCTTTAGTTATCCTTGTTTGAAAATCTAAAATCTAAATTAACTAAAGTATCTTGACTTTTTCTCACCTTAAAAAGTAGAGTAAATCAATATAGCATACATTTGTAATTAGTGTATATGAACACTTACATAGTGAGTAGTTTCAATCTTTTCCTATCTTTGTTTGAAAAACTTAGAACTAAATCTTACTATAGTCTTTGTAAATGATAACTATTGGCATATGTATAGGAGAAATATCCTTTGCCTATAATCATCTTCTAATATTTGGTCAGCACAATATTTAGAAATATCATAAAATGTCTTTCTTAAATGTCTTGGTAGACAGTGTGCATAACTATCGTGTCATGTGGTTTCAGGTAACCAATCAGGTTTAGAAATTGTTAATTATGTGTTAATTTGAGCCTTTAATAGGTGACTGAGCTGATCCTCAGGTAAGCAGTGATCAAGTGCGCAAACGCACGAAACATGTCTGCATGAGGATCAGCTCATTAACCTGATTGACTAAGTTACTGCTGGCTTTTTTACAGGACCTTGTATTTATGGTCCTTGTTTCCACTTTTAAATATATTTTTTCTAATAAACATGGTTTTTATTTCAACCTCCTGCCTGGATTTCTTTGACTTTTGTATATCCTTGAGTTCATCAAGCGCAACTTCCACTTTGGCTCTTTACATTTGTTTGGAAGCGTGTGTGGCAGACACGTTTGGAGCTGCAGCCAATGAAGAGGATTTCTACAGGGGGTGTGTCCCCCGCCCACTCTCCATAGTGCCGGGTACTGGTGACTGAGAGGACGCTCAGGGACAGCGCAACTTCCAGCGAATTTCTTTTGAACTATGCATGTACATAGGTAAACATGTGTATGTATTTATGTGTTTTACTTTATACTTACTATACATATTTCACATTCCAATTTTTTTCACTTACAGGATAATGTACTTTTTATATTAAATACATATTTCTATATATATATACAGTATCTATATATACCTATACCTGTATGCACAGTATATTCCTTTAGATATATATGTATAGATATATATTTTACATGAACAGTATCAGATATATATATAAAAATATATTTAATAATAAAAAGTACATTTTCTATGTGGAGAACATTGGAATGTAAAATATGCATTTTGCACATTGTGTTTCGTGAGTTAACACACAAGGTTTAACACACATGAAAATTTAGTAATCTTAAAGGATTACTTTCCGTTATAATTTTTAAGCCAAACAACTAACATATTAAAGTTAATAAACATTCATTAAAACCTACTGACCTATATTTTCTCCAAAACGAAGTTTCATAACGTTCTAAAAGTTATATCTTTTATTTGCCGATGATGTCACATTATCCTGCCCACTATTTTCAGCACTGCATGTTCAAAATACTTAAACCAATGAAATTGTGTTTAAAGCACCATTTTGAAACCTAGGTATTGTAAACGGATTGGTACAGAGCAAAGGATACCCGCAGAGTGGGTTTGGAAAACAATTAAATTTGCAGACAAGATTTCTGATATACGGTAGAGATATGTTAATGAAATGCTATTGATAAAAAGCGTATTTGGGGTAGTTAGTTAGTAACAGGCATAGAAAATATTTACTTACAGTGGCCCTTTAAGGCACAGTATTGAAATATATAAAATAAACATACTGTAAAATATACTAAATAATCCATAGAATATATCTACAGTATAAATTTATATATATTTTTACAGAATGTTTAATAATTGTTTATCATTTTTATTAATTAGTTTAATTAATATTCATATTTAATATTTCATGTGCTAACCCGACCGCGTTAAAATCTAGATCACGAAACACAATGGCGCAAAACGCTTATTTTACATTACGAAAATAATGTAAAATAATAAAATTAAAATAACAGAAAGTAGAGTCCAGTGCTTAGAATAGTTAAAAGGACATTGAACCCAAATTTTTTTCTTTCGTGATTCAGATAGAGCATGAAATTTCAAGCAACTTTCTAATTTACTCCTATTATAAAATTGTCTTCATTCTCTTGGTATCTTTATTTGAAATGCAAGAATGTAAGTTTAGATGCCGGCCCATTTTTGGTGAACAACCTGGGTTGTTCTTGCTGATTGGTGGATAAATTCATCCACCAATAAAAAAGTGCTGTCCAGAGTTCTCAACCAAGAAAAAAGCTTAGATGCCTTCTTTATCAAATAAAGATAGCAAGAGAACAAAGAAAAATTGATAATAGGAGTAAATTAGAAAGTTGCTTAAAATTGCATACTCTATCTGAATCACAAAAGAAAAAAATGTAGGTTCAGTGTCCCTTTAAGCCTGTTTTTACAATAATTTAAAATACTGTTTCTTTAAAAAGTTCCAACTTATGGGAGCAGCTCCAGTCCAGAACCAATAATTAATTCCACTGTAGAAGTTCTCCTCATGAAGTAGAATAGATACTCCTGGATTCTCGGCTGCTCCATCCCATATCGAGTCACCTCTATAATTGAGGATCCCTAAAAAAAGGGACAAGCGCACAAGATGGTGAACTATATCCCAGTAAAAGAGATAGAAAATAGAGAAATGTGCACTCACAGGATCCATCCTCATTAAGTATGAAGTATGTATTCAGCCTGTGTTAACAATATGCGCCTCTTGGTCATCTCCTGTGAAACATCAATTCAGCATATCGTTTTATGATAGGTGGATTATAACATTGAAACAAAGAGTATTCAGGTAACTCCGGTGGGTGTATGTTTAAATAACATCGTCACGAGTCTCTCTCAAAAGTATAAATAAAAAGATTTATATCGAGACTGGGCCCTTTAAAACAATCATTAGTATTTAAAATGCAAACATTTATAAAAACTTGATACAAAAGTATCCCAAATAGGATAAAATTAGTCAGACAGATCAGCTGAAAAAGCAACCAATAGAGTAGCGAAACGTGTCAGACTCCGCCCCCCGCTTTCAGGCACGCTGTGTGTTGTGGATAGGCTGTTGTGTATATACACATTAAGTGCAAATCCACCTGGTTTATTTTATCCTATTATTGGGATACTTTTGTATCAAGTTTTTATACGTTTGTGTTTTAAATACTAATGATTGTTTTAAGTTGCCTAGATCGGTATCTGGAGCACTACAATGGCAGGAAATAGTGCGGCCATCTAGCACTCTTGCAGATGGATAACTTTCTTGCAAAACTGCTGTCATATAGTGCTCCAGACCCATACACACTCCGAAGCTTATATTCCAGCTTTTTAAGAAAACATATCAAGAGAACGAAGAAAATTTGACAATAGAAATAAATTAGAGAGTTCTTAAAAATTGCATGTTCTATCTGAATAATGAAAGAAAAAAAAATGGGTTTTATGTCCCTTTAAGCAGCAGACAGTATCTGGGAGGCCAAAGAATATTAAGGTAAGGGGCTGAATGACGGACTTCAGGATCAATGATCTGAGGTCTGATGTGGGTATGAGGTTGACAGATTGTCGGGCAAGGGGTCTTATTTGATATTATTATTACTATTATTATTATTATTATTGATAAAAAGAAGAAAGGGGTTTATCTATTATTACAAAGCCTAATTTAAAAGAAAAAACAGGTTACTGTACTTTATATATAACTTCAGCACCACTCTTATTAAAGATTGTCAGCCCTTAGTAGTCCTGGTTAAGCGCCAGTGCCATAGTGTATTTTTATGTGATTATTATTTCTTCTTGGGTAGCCCTGACTTTTCTCACTTATTCTTCTGCTATGTCTTCTCACAGACGTTGTCATTTTTTTTTAGGTTTACCTCATAGTTGGTTCAATCATGTTGCCACTTTTGGGAGTTGAGCGTTTTCTCTGTTTTGTATTTCAGGACTTGGATCCGGCCTTCCTTTCATCTTTTTCCTGGGGCCTGTTGGTTTGTTTGATTTTCTTTCTTTTAACTATTAAATCTTTAGGGACTTTCTTTACAAACAGACAGCTCTTTGTAATTCTCTATTTATTTAGCTAATTGAAACCTTTGTGATATTGTCATTATATTTTCTGCCAATTGTGTTCTATAATTTTTGCCCATGATATTTCTGCTGATTGCTAATTGCATATCCTTTGATCTGTATTACATAGCTAAAGCATTCTGTGGCTATTTCTTTTTGAATTTTGACTTCTGACAATATCACACTTGTTGCTGATCCCCATTTCTTCTTAGCCATCAAGTTTTACCTTCTACTCATCAAATTAAAGGACATTTTAATCTAAAATGGCATGCTCTAAAATGTACAGTACTGATCCTAACTTGCATTGTAGTTTAATAGCAAGTTTTCTGATCCTGTCTTTAATGTCAGCCTGTTTTTTGAGTGTTTAAATTCAAGTGGTTTGTGTAAACAAAAGGCCCCAGACACAAACCTGTTTTGAAGTACCTCATAAAAACATGTTTTTTTGTAGTTAAAGAGGCAATAAACACCTTGTCATTACAAGACATTTCTGTCTTGTCAGCCAAGTCTAAACATTTTTCATACTAATAATCAATAAAATGCTTAAATGAACCTCTTTAGTGCTGAAAAAATTGTGATATTTGTTAATATTAATGGCATTTGTATATGGGCATAATGGGAATACTGTGCCTGTTTACTCAGGCTGAGTTTGTTGCCGATAAGGAATTATCGTCTAATGTAAAGTATAATTTTTTTCATATTTAGGGCCAGATTACAAGTGAAACAGTATTTACCACTTCCGCTATATTGTGCTACAAGTAATCTTATTGTGCACTTCGGGTTGCGCTGGTACAGTGGCATATTTAGGTTTTGTGCTGCCCTAGGCACTCAAAATTCTGCTTCCCCCCCCCCCCCCCCCAGCCCCAAGGTTTTAGGCTTTTTTTGGCCATTTTTTTTGGTCATGGTGTAACATGTCCTTTTTTTCATGGCATTTCCAAAGTAAATGTTCAAAAGCGCGTGTGTACATGTGTGTGTGCAGTGTCTGTGTGTAGTGCAGTGAGTGTGTAATGCAGGGTGCGTGTATATATAGGTATTTGTACAAATATATGTACTGTATGTGTTTATATGTGTATATATGTCTGTAAATACATATATACACATAGCAAAACATAAATACATATGTACACATATATAAACATATATAGACACACACATATATATATATATATATATACACACACATACATCTCTAAAGATATAAATGTATGTATTTCTATGTTAAAGCACTTTGAAGCCTTTTTTTTCTCTACCACATGGGGCGCGATCCGATATAGATCGTAGTTTGCGGCGCAAGCGAGGGAACCCGCGTCGCCCGCAGTTTCAGCTCGCAACTCGAGCTATCCCATATATGTCGCCGTCAGATGCTAACGTGCCGTAAGTCTGACAAACCAGCGATGTCCAGAAATCTGCGCAAGTACAAATTTCTGGCGTCCCCAGTGACTTGCGGCACGTTAGAAACTGCCGGCGCCTACAAAACCTGACTAAAGTCTAAATCACCCGCACTGTCTAACACGCCTCCCTAACATAGCCCGACACGTCTAACACGCCTCCCTAACATAGCCCGACACGTCTAACCCTCTATCCGCTATCCCCCCTCACTAGCCTAACAATAAAATATGTATTAACCCCTAAACCGCCGCTCCCGGAGCCCGCCGCTACCTAATAAAGTTATTAACCCCTAAACCGCCGCCAGCTATATTAAATCTCTAACCTCCTAAAGTGAGCTCCTAACACCGCCGCCATCTACCTTACCTACCCCCTAAAGTGAGCCCCTACCCCGCCGCTATCTATTTTAAAATTATTAACCCCTAATCTAATCCCCCTACCCCGCCGCCATCTATATTAAATTATTTAACCCCTAAAATACTAAACTATCCCTACCACTAAACCTAAGTCTAACCCTACAAATAGCCCTGAAAAGGGCTTTTTGCGTGGCATTGCCCAAAATTACAGCTCTTTTGCCAGCCCTTAAAAGGGCTTTTGGCGGGGCTTTGTCACAAAGTAAACTGCTCTTTTGCCTACAATCTACATCCCCCTACACCGCGGCCACCTATAATAAATGTATTAACCCCTAATCTAATCCCCCTACACCGCCGCCAGCTATATTAACTATATTAACCCTAATTATATTAGGGTTAATATAGTTAATATAGTTATTATATTATATATATTAACTATATTAACCCTAATTATATTAGGGTTAATATAGTTAATATCGTTATTATATTATATATATTAAGTATAATAACCCTATCTAACTCTAACATCCTAACTAAACTCTTATTAAAATAAATCTAATATTAATATTATTAATTAAAATATTCCTATTTAAATCTAAATACTTACCTATAAAATAAACCCTAAGATAGCTAAAAATTTTTATTTTTTTTAAATTCTTTTTATTAGTCAGGAACAAATACAACAGGTACAATCAAAAACAATCAGATGCAGGTTATTGGAAGATACAAGATACAATATAAACAAGTACATCAAGATGATACCGGTTCCGGAGCAAGACATGATGAAGTGCGCTAACAAAGTTTTATTCTATGATGAATAGTGAGTCGTACATCCGAGAGTGAATCAGATAGACTTAGTGCATCTGAATAGGAGTCCTTTGTAATCACAGGTTAAGGTCCGTCATATCTGCCCTGATTTTGCAAAATTTTCTTTTTTTTTTTTTAAAACATCTAAACAGTGCATAACAATATGTAACATATAACAACATGCTAACAGATTACTCCGAAATTACTCTACTTGGATGGAGGGGCATGGGAGGAGGGATGAGGGCGGAGGATGGAGAGAGAGAGGAGAGGAGAGAGAAAGAGAAAGAGAAAAAAAAATTAAAAAAAAAATTAGAAAAGCATAATTTCCGTTGGGAGGGTCGCGCCGTTGGCACGCTCATTAGGGGGGTCAGGTTGCACCAATGATGCATCACCACCCTCATCAACATTGAGAGAGGGCAATATTTCGGAGTGTAAGAATGGTTTTAGGATTTGGTCTTTTAAATCCCTGTGTAGGGTATTTATAAACGGGCACCATTTTTTCCAAAACGGCCTTAGTCTACGCATCGTATCCAGGCGTGCATCATATTGCTCTATGTATAGCTGTCTGATTAGTAAACGTTTAAACTGAGCTATAGTTGGGGGGAGTTTGGAGGTCCATCTAGACAAGATGCACTTCCTTGCCAGCAACATGCATAATGTTAGTATCTGATGTAGTCGTTTATGTGCGTCGCCCCACTTAAAGAGGTAAATCTCTGCTGTTTTTATCTCTATTTCTATATGAAACGTGGTTTTAACCCAATATTGCATATGACCCCAAAAGCGTCTGGTAATCGGGCAGGCAAACCAGTAATGTAGGAAAGAAGGGGATACACTGCTACATTTAATGCATTGGTTAGGGTACCGATCACTCCATTTAGATAGTCTATGAGGTGTGATATAATCCCTGTGGAGTAGTCTGACCTGCGCCTCTCTGAGCGGAATCGCAAGTGTAGCCCGTCTTGCAAGGTCTAGGCTGTCCGTTAAGTCTTGTACTGTCACTGCCGTTGAAAAGTCCGCGACCAGTCTCGCCAACATATTGGTTTGGATTAGGGTCTCTGTTTGTCGTACCAGGCGGGTGTAGAAGTGCGAGAGAGAAAATCTCCCCACCTGAAATAATGTCTGTGCTATAGCGAAGGGCGATGGGTCCCAGAAACCAGTGTTGGTTGTCTGTAGGGACGTTGCATAGTGTCGCAGTTGGAGATATGCATAGAAATGCCGCTGCAGGATCTGGTATTTAGCCTGTAGCTCCTGAAAAGAGCGTATGGTACGAAGCAGAGGGTCCAAGACATCCCCCAAAACTCTGATACCGAGAGTTTTCCATATAAGAAATGGTTCATGTTCGCTTCCTGCCGGGAAGTCCGCATTCCCGGAAATTGGTATGTACCTAGGGGGAGGGCTGGCTACCCCCAAGAACTTGTGGATCATTTGCCATGCTTTTAGCGGGTCTCGATATAGCACACTACAGGCAACTGCAGGTGGCAGGGACAATAATTTTGCATACGGGAGGTAGGCCGGTTTCAGAGGCGCGAGAATCGCTTCCTCCAGAGCCGGTTCAGAGAAATGATTCGTAGCTAGTTGCCAGTCAGTTACTAGCCTGGCCAGCGCCACCCAATTGTAAAGCTTTAGATTAGGGAGACCCAGGCCGCCCCCCAGGAATGGGAGGTGTAGTTTGTCAGCAGCAATCCGTGATTTACCACCTCTCCATATAAATCGTGATAGTGCATGAGTGAGGATCTTTAAATCCCTTTTTGTAATCAAAAATGGCAACATGAGTAGGGGATACAAAATCTTGGGTAAGATTGTCATTTTAATCAAACTGATACGACCAGATAAGCCCAGGGGGAGGTTAGCCCAGTTTGTCAGTAAGGAGACCAGCTCTGAACACTTAGAAGATATATTTAGATCATACATTTTGGACGGGTCCCGATGCAATTTAATACCCAGGTATGAGAGTCCTCCCGATATCTCCACAAAAGGATAGGAGTGATTCACATTCTGGTGTCTCTGCAGCCACAGAATCTCCGACTTTGCGGCGTTTATTCTGTAGCCCGAGAAGGTGCCGAAGTCTGCAATTGTGTGTAATATATGGGGTATATGCGCGGAGGGCGTATCCACAAAGAGCAGCATGTCATCGGCGTATAACGCCAAGTGCAGGGAAACACCTTTTATCGTTATTCCAGGAAAAATTTGCCGCAGCTTCAGAGCCAAGGGCTCCAATGCTATGTTAAAAAGTAACGGCGACAGAGGGCACCCTTGTCTGGTGCCTCTCTGTAATTGAAAATCTGATGAGAAAAGCCCATTCACCATAACCCGTGCTGTCGGGTGTTGATACATTTTGTTTATAATCTCTAGGAATGGACCCCTGAACCCGAATTTGTACATGGAATCTACTAGGTGAGGCCACTCCACCCTATCGAAGGCCTTCTCTGCATCCAGGGATAGCAGGAAGGCCTCCGATTTGACCCCCTCCGATCTCTCCTGTCCCTTCAACCAGTAGTGCTCTATGACTTGCAGCACCCTACGGAGATTCACCACTGATGAGCGTCTGAACACAAAACCCGTTTGATCAGGGTGTATAATGTCTGGAAGGACTACTTTTAGTCTGTTCGCTAAGATCTTCATGAACAGCTTGTAGTCTGTGTTCAGCAGCGATATTGGCCTGTAAGACCCTGGTAAGGAGAGATCTTTCCCTGGTTTGGGAATAAGTGTAATGTGAGCCGCTGTGAAATTATTGGAGGGAGATGCTTCCGTATGCAGGAAAGCATTGTACAGATTGGTCAAAGTGGGTGTGATTTGGGGTAGAAGCAGCTTATAAAATTCGGCTGGTAGGCCGTCAGGGCCCGACGCCTTGCCCGTCGGCAGGGACCTTAGAGTAGATGTCAACTCCTCCACAGTTATGGGGGCATTGAGTGCATCACTCTGCTCTTGTGTTATTTGAGGGAGTTGCATCGATTGCCAAAATCGAGCCTGAACACCCTCCGGGGCTCTGTCTTGGTTTGTGTATAGTTCTGCGAAGAACTGTGCAAAGCATTGTGCTATGTCAGCCGGTTTAGTGTGTGTCACGCCTCGTGATCTAATTGCTGCTATGTTAGTCCTAGATGTCTGCGGCCTTGTCAGAGATGCGAGCATTTTACCTGCTCTGCTCCCGAACCTGTAATATCTGCCCGTGGACTTGAGTAGCCCAGATGCAGTTTGTTGTTTCATAAAGGCCTCCAATTCTGCTTTACTCGCTATATATGTCTCATAGCTTGCTTTAGTCTTAGCTTGCAAGTAAGATTGGTAAGACAGTCCCAACTGCCTCTGTAAGGATCGATATTTATATTGTGTGTTATATCGCAGCTTCGATACATAGGAAATTATGGCCCCCGCAGACACTGCTTTCGCCGTGTCCCAGAAGAGCTGTGTGTCATCTACATGAGCAGCGTTGTCAGTGGCAAAGTCTGTCCAAGTGTGTCGCAAGAATTTAGTGAATGCCTCTGAAGTAGATAAGTATGTAGGGAATCTAAGGATGTTCCTATTGGACCGCGGCCCCCGGGTTCCCAATGTTAACTCCACAGGTGCATGATCTGACAGTAGGATGTCATGTATTTTACACCTATGAATGTGAGTGATTAAGTTACAGGCCGTCATGAAAAGGTCGATTCTGGATAGTGTGTGTTTAGCTTTGGACAGGCATGTATAATCTTTGCCTTCCGGGTTCTGCAGCCTCCAGATGTCACAGACCCCCAGGTCGGCCTCTAGCATACCAAAAATTTTTGTTTCATATCTAGCTTTATAGTTTGATTTGGGGTCCCGAAAAGAGTGCGGTTCCAACCAGAGTCTGTCTAAGGTGTGAGTAGGTGAAATATTAAAGTCCCCCCCAATTATCAGGTTTGAGCCTATGTGTGGAGCTAGGTGTCGTGTCAAGTCAGTCCAGAAGCCCATCGCTCTCTGGTTAGGGGCATAGAGATTACAAAATACATATCTCACTGAATTTACCATGGCCTGTACTATCATATGTCTACCATCCCTATCAAAATAAGAATTTTCCACCTTAACTGAGACTTTCTTCCCAAATGCAATGGCTAATCCGCGACTGGCACTAGTATGTGAGAGGAATACTACATGTCCTACCCAATCTCTCTGTAACTTCTGATGCTCTATATCTGTTAGGTGGGTCTCTTGTAATAGGGCAACGTCAGTGCCCAACTTCCTAAGATGTGTGAGAATAGCCTTACGCTTTATGGGGGAGTGAATACCTCCCACATTCCAGGTCACTACTTTTAGAGACATGTCAAGTCATAATATGTTTATCAGCAATGAGAGGGAGAAAAAAAAAAAAAAAAAAGGGAGGGGGGGGGGAGAAAAGGGGAAAAGAGGGAAAGGGCATGTACGGGGTACCAACACAGTAATATAACATATAACAAAGCAGCGCTCAACCTATAAGAAGGCATAGGTCCAGTATAAAATGCATAGAAAGAAGTAATACACACATGATGTAGTGAAATAGTTTAGGCATAGCAGCAATCAACATAATGTGGGTCTCTACCTTAGAGCAACCTAATCGTTCTAGACCCGACTCTAGGGGCAAAGTAGGGGAATGTACCATAAGAGGCAGGGGGGCCCGGTTACCGTATGTATGTATATAGGCAGGTATACATAGTAGGGGTATGTGTGTCACCAATGAGTTCCCGGAGCAGTTACAGTAGTAACATTTTCCAGCAGAAATTAAGATAACCGCTCTGTAAGGAGTTATAAGGTAGCACCAATGAATGTTTGCCTTCTGAGGTGTGGGCCGTCTATATGGTAACCTAGCCAGTTGTCTGATACTATTCCCAGTGAGAATTCCTGCATAGTGCAGTGTTGCATAATTAAACCCGCATATTTGGAGCTCTAACCCCACTATGCCACATGATGTCAGCCTCTGAAATCTTCTAAACGTAGGCAGATTACCAAACCACAAGAACAACAGGTAGAACAGGCAAAACATATCAATATCTGAGGTAAGATGCAGAGTTAACATCAAATACATAAAAGAAAGGGGTGTGAATATGATATCACCGCCTAGATTGAAAATGGAAGTGGTCACTAGCTCCTGCAAGCGGGATTGGGGGTGAGAGTGAGTTCTCCTCCTGGTGATACCTAGCCGTACCATATCAGCACAGAGGGGAGAGGTGGGTGATTGTATTAAGGGTGTTGAGGGCACCAGACTACCAAACATGTTTGTATGGGGGGATGTACAGACTAATGGTGACAGTGGAGGTGGCTGATACCCCAGTGCCTTTATAACAGTGGAATTTTCTAGCTAAAACTAAAGTGAAACCTATGTATGGTATTATAGGACAAGGCCCGTAAGTGCTTATATGCTGGCTCATGGGCCATCTATGTGCAATCCCGCCAAGTGATCTAAGAGTAATGCCTATGAGTAGCCCCGTATCTTGTGGGGTTGGGTGCTTAACCATAACTGATTGAGGTGTTAACCGAACAGTATTACATAATGGCAAAAGAGAAAACCTTCTGCATGTAACTAACTTGTAAAACAAAACAAATAACAAATATAACCAACAAAACAATACAATAACAGTATTCAACATTACCCAAGAGGCATCGTCCAGCCTCTTACCGGAGTCCAGAAGCCCCCCAGGGCAATAGTCCCCTCTATTCTCCGAGGGAGGAGAGCAAAAAACAGATTCAGCCATTTCCTAGCCTTGAGGCCTATGGCAGAGGGAGAGAAATATAGTAGAGCAAACAAAAAGGAAATACTTCAAGTTGGTGGACATTGATTCTGATTTTCAGTGGCTAAGTAGCTCCTCACAGCTTGAGGAGAGTGAAAGATCTTGACACCATATTGGGTTTGAAGACGTAACTTTGCAGGAAACAGCAGTGCCACCTGTCTTCCCTGTTCATGTAGCTGGGTACAAATTGGGGCAAATTCCTTCCCCTGTCTGGAGACATCCATAGAAAAGTCCTGGAACAGGAGTAATTTTGAACCTTCATACAAGAGTTCCCTGTGGGTGCGGTAGGCCCTTAGGATTTTCAGCTTTTCTTGAAAGTTGAGACACTTGAATATGACCTGTCTAGGTCTTGCTCCTGCCTGGTCTAGGGCCCTCTCTGGACCCACACGGTGGGCCCTCTCAACATCTATGGGTAGTATGTCAGGGTGTAGGCCCAGCATCCTCGGTAGTTTGAGTGCCGTGAATTCAAGCAGGTCTTTGCCTTTGATGGACTCAGGGACTCCCACAATGCGCAAATTGTTGCGACGGCTTCTATTCTCCAGATCGTCTATACGATCTTGGAGTGTTTGAGTTTTCTTTACCAGTTGCTTGATTGTAGTTGCTGAGGCGATTTGTCTGTCTTCCACATCAGAAATGCGGGTTTCAGCTTGGGTGAGTCGAGAGGAAAACTGTCGCACCTCGCTTGTAAGCGTGTCTACGCCTGCTTGCAGAGAGTCCATTTTGGGGAGAAAAAAAGATTTTAAAGATTTTAATTCTTGTAGGAGAAAGGATTGTGGGTCAGGGTCTAAGACCCCACCATGCTCCGAGAAGGTCGAGGTTTCTGGTTGTAATTCAGTGGTCTGTTTCAGCTTCTTTTCATTGGTTTTTGATCTGTGAGTCATGCTAGATTTGGTAGCAGGAGACAGCTTAAAGAAGTATTTATCCACTTTCATTAGAAAGGGGGAGGGAAGGGGATCTTAATGGATGCCAACGAGTTAGGCACAGTATCCGCAGGTTCAGGCCCACACTTGCAGTGACGAGTGGATTTGTGCAGACAGATATCTCCTTAACCTGTGGAGCTAATTAGCTATTGGTCAGGGTGCACCCACCAAGAAGAGATGTCTAGAGGATTGTTTCAGTAGATTATGCTTAGAACCCCTGCGGTTGGCTTGGAGAACAGGAACACATAAGTGCCTAAGTGTAGCTTGTCAGTTGCTTATGGGCCACATGGGTATTCTCTAGTACAACACAGTTCTAAAGTGTAGATGTTGCAGTGTGGGTTTAACTAACTGGTGCAGAGTAAAAGAAAGAACTGTTTGCTGAGTTCACGTGGCAATTATAAAGTCCCAAGCAGACTATTCAGCCAGCAAAGTTTCCCATGCGGTTTCACTTAATCCCCTTAACAGTGAAGTGCCTGTAAGCTCAAATTCAGAGTGTTTACTTTACCCCAGGTCCTTATCTGACCCCTTCCTCTCCCCACGGGGTGGTGGATGTAGCTTGACCAGTGCTGCTTGTTACTCGATGTTTCCCCCACCGCGTTCAGCGCGGTATTTACTGTGATCTGTGATCTGCGTCTGAGGGAACTCCAAGATGGCGCCGGTCAGTGAAGGCGTCTAACCGTTTGTGGCCTCCGGTTGCCGGAGCGGGTGAAATATGCTCCGCGCACAATGTTAGACAGCTGGCACTTTGCCTCTTCTGTAAGTCCAGCAAGTCTGGCGTGCGGGACCCGGCAGTTAAATGCCCGAATTTAACTTAGTTATGCCCCGACCAGCGGAGCTCTGTGAGGAGTCGACTGCTCGCTTGGTCCGCCCACCGGAAGTCCCAAGATAGCTAAAATTTAATTAATAATTACATTATAGCTATGTTAGGGTTTATATTTATTTTACAGGTAAATTGTTAATTATTTTAACTAGGTATAATAGCTATTAAATAGTTATTACCTATTTAATAGCTACCTAGTTAAAATAATTACCCAATTACCTGTAAAATAAATCCTAACCTAAGTTACAAATACACCTACACTATCAATAAATTAAATAAACTACAAATATCTATCTAAAAATACAATTAAATAAACTAAACTAAATTACAAAAAAAAAAAAACACTAAATTACAAAAAATAAAAAAAAGATTACAAGATTTTTAAGCTAATTACACCTATTCTAAGCCCCCTAATAAAATAATAAAGCCCCCCAAAATAAAAAAATTCCCTACCCTATTCTAAATTAAAAAAAAGTTCAAAGCTCTTTTACCTTACCAGCCCTTAAAAGGGCCTTTTGTGGGGGCATGCCCCAAAGAAAACTACTCTTTTGCCTGCAAAAAAAAACACAATACCACCCCCCAACATTACAACCCACCACCCACATACCCCTAATCTAACCCAAACCCCCTTTAAATAAACCTAACACTACCCCCCTGAAGATCTCCCTACCTTGTCTTCACCACACCGGGCCTCCTCATCCGATCCGGGCGATGTGTTCCAGCAGGCGGCAGTGAAGTCTTCTTCCATCTGGGCGATGTGTTCCAGCAAATCGGCATCTGCAATCTTCTTCCTTCGCTCCTCCGCCGCGGAGCATCCTTCCGGCACGACGACTTCCCGACGAATGAGGTTCCTTTAAATGACGTCATCCAAGATGGCGTCCATCGAATTCCGATTGGCTGATAGGATTCTATCAGCCAATCGGAATTAAGGTAGAAAAATCTGATTGGCTGATTGAATCAGCCAATCAGATTCAATTTCAAACCGATTGGCTGATTGGTCTTGGATGACGTCATTTAAAGGAACCTCATTCGTCGGGAAGTCGTCGTGCCGGAAGGATGCTCCGCGGCGGAGGAGCAAAGGAAGAAGATTGAAGATGCCGATTTGCTTGAAGACATCGCCGATGGAAGAAGACTCTCTGCCGCTTGCTTCAAGACATCGCCCGGATGGAAGAAGACTTCACTGCCGCTTGCTGGAACACATCGCCCGGATCGGATGAGGAGGCCCGGTGTGGTGAAGACAAGGTAGGGAGATCTTCAGGGGGGTAGTGTTATTTAAGGGGGGTTTGGGTTAGATTAGGGGTATGTGGGTGGTGGGTTGTAATGTTGGGGGGTGGTATTGTGTTTTTTTTTGCAGGCAAAAGAGCAGTTTTCTTTGGGGCATGCCCCCACAAAAGGCCCTTTTAAGGGCTGGTAAGGTAAAAGAGCTTTGAACTTGTTTTAATTTAGAATAGGGTAGGGATTTTTTTTATTTTGGGGGGCTTTTTTATTTTATTAGGGGGCTTAGAATAGGTGTAATTAGCTTAAAAATCTTGTAATCTTTTTTTTATTTTTTGTAATTTAGTGTTTGTTTGTTTTTGTAATTTAGTTTAGTTTATTTAATTGTATTTTTAGATAGATATTTGTAGTTTCATTAATTTATTGATAGTGTAGGTGTATTTGTAACTTAGGTTAGGATTTATTTTACAGGTAATTGGGTAATTATTTTAACTAGGTAGCTATTAAATAGTTCATAACTATTTAATAGCTATTATACCTAGTTAAAATAATTAACAATTTACCTGTAAAATAAATATAAACCCTGACATAGCTATAATGTAATTATTAATTATATTGTAGCTATCTTAGGGTTTATTTTATAGGTAAGTATTTAGATTTAAATAGGAATATTTTAGTTTATAATATTAATTAGATTTATTTAATAAGAATTTAGTTAGGGGTGTTAGGGTTAGATAGAGTTAATATAGTTAATATAAATACTATAGTAACTATATTAACTATATTAACCCTAATATAATTAGGGTTAATATATATAATGTAATAACTATATTAACTATAATATACTTAGGGTTAATATAGATAATATAGCTGGCGGCGGGGTAGGTAGATTAAATTAGGGGTTAATAATTTTAATATAGATGGCGGCGGTGTAAGGGGTTCACATTAGGGGATAGATCAGTTAGATGGTGGCGGTTTTAGGGGTTCACATTAGGGGATAGATCAGTTAGATGGTGGCGGTTTTAGGGGCTCACAGTAGGGGGTTAGTTTATGTAGATGGCGGCGGTTTAGGGGTTAAATACTTTATTAGGTATTGCGGCTGGGATCGCGGTTGACAGGGAGATAGACATTGCGCATGCGTTAGGTGTTAGGTTTATTTTAGAAGATCGCGGTTGACAGGGAGATAGACATTGCGCATGCGTTAGGTGTTAGGTTTATTTTAGAAGATCGCGGTTGACAGGGAGATAGACATTGCGCATGCGTTAGGTGCTAGGTTTATTTTAGCAGCCAGTTTAGGGAGTTACAGGGCTCCAATAGTCAGCGTAAGGCTTCTTACGGCTGCTTTTTGTGGCGAGGTTAAAATGGAGTAAGATTTCTCCATTTTCGCCACGTAAGTCCTTACGCTGTATATTGGATACCAAATTGCGCGGGTTTGGTATACCTGCCTATGGCCCAAAAAACTACGGGCGACGGCAGAAATATACGTGCGTAACTTCTAGGTTACGCCGTATATAGGATACCAAACCCGCGCAAATATTGGCGTCGCCGACTTTTGCGGGCGACGATTTTTATCAGATCGACCCCATGATATCTCAAATATTTTGTGTGCAATATTTAAAAAAAAAATATTAGATGATGTTATTATGAGTATAACTGTACATTGTAATGTATTTTTGATGTGTTTTGTGACACTTTTTAGTATCACAAAACAGCTAACCACAGCTCTAGGAAAACACAGTAATCATTCTAGCATAAATTAATTACTTTCAATTTGTGATACCAGTGCAATTTTTTGTGCAATATTTTTCCTAATAGTCACCTAGATTACAAGTTTTGCGCTAGAGGGTATTTAACGAACGCAACAAAAGTTGCATTATTTCACCCTCCATAGCGCTGCTATTACAAGTTTTAGAAAAGCCGGCTTGTGCGAGCGATATGGTTGTGTTGAGCTCCATACCGCACAAAATACAAGCGCTGCTTTGACGTGCTCATGCACGCTTTCCCCATAGACATCAATGGGGAGAGAGTGTTAGAAAAAAAACGAACACCTGCGATCGCTGAATGAAAAGCTCCGTAACGCAGCTCCATTGATGTCTATGGGGAAAAATTTTTTACGTTTAAACACCCTTACATGAACCCCACATCTAAACACCCCTAATCTGCTGCCCCGACACCTACATAAACTATTAACCCCTAAACCTAACCCTAACCCTAACACCCCCTAACTTATTATTTTGGGGGTTTGTAATGTTAGTGGGTCTTTGTATTTATTTGTGAGTAAAAGTGCTGATTTCTTTAGGGCAATGCCCTACAAAAGGCCCTTTTAAGGGCTATTGGTAGTTTATTATAAATTAGGTTTTTTATTTTGGGGTGTGTTTTTTTTTAAATGGGTATTAGAATAGGAATAATTTCTATTCTTTTGGATAATTTCATTTGTTATTTTTTGTAATTTTTTTTTTTTTTTATTTTTTTGTAATTTTTTTTTTTTTTTTTTTTTTTTATTTTTTTTTTTTTTTTTGTAATGTTAGGTTTTAGTGTGAGGCAGCATAGGTTTTATTTCACAGGTAAGTTTGTATTTATTTTAACTAGGTAGTTAGTAAATAGTTAATAACTATTTACTTACTAGTCTACTTAGTTAAAATAAATACAAACTTACCTGTGAAATAAAAATAAAACCTAAGCTAGCTACAATATAACTATTAGTTATATTGTAGCTAGCTTAGGTTTTATTTCACAGGCAAGTATGTATTTAGTTTTAACTAGGTATTATTTAGGTTATAATTGTAAGGTTTATTTAGATTTTTTTAAATTAAGTTAGGGGGTGTTATGGTTAGGGTAACGTTAGGGTTAGGGTTAGACTTAGAGGCCTATTTATCAAAGGTCTGTCGGACCTAAACCGACAGTGTGGATCAGGTCCGACAGACCTTGCTGAATGCGGAAAGCAATACGCTCTCCGTATTCAGCATTGCACCAGCCGCTCTTGTGAGCGGCTGGTGCAACGCCACCCCCTGCAGATTTGCAGCCAATCGGCCGCCAACAGGGGGGTGTCAATCAACCCGATCGTACTCGATCGGGTTGAATTGTGGCGATCTCTGTCTGCCTGCTCAGAACAGGCGGACAGGGTTATGGAGCAGTGGTCTTTAGACATCACAAGAACTACTGGTGCAATGATAAATGCTGACAGTGTATGCTGTCGGCATTTATCGATGTGCAGCGGACATGATCCGCTATATCGCATCATGTCTGCTTGCACAATAATAAATAGGCCCCATCAAAATTCTCAATGTAGCCAATGCCTGCTGTTGGATATGGGTCCTACCATTAAAAGACTTAAAGGGACAGTCTACACCAAAATTCGTATTTTTTAAAATATAGATAATCCCTATATTACCCATTCCCTAGTTTTGCACAACCAACAGTTATATAAATACACTTTTTACCTCTGTAATTACCTTGTATCTAAGCCTCATCAAACTGCCCCCTTATTTCTTTTCTTTTGACAGACATCCATTTTAGCCAAACAGAGCTGGCTCACCTGAACTCCACGTGCGTGAGCAAAGTGTTATCTATATGACACACATGAACTAACATCCTCTAGTGATGAAAAACTGTCAAAATGCCCTGAGAGAAGAGACGGCCTTCAAGGGCTCAGAAATTTGCATATGAACCTCCTAGGTTTATCTTTCAACTAAGATTACCAAGAAAACAAAGCAAAATTGGTGATAAAAGTAAATTGAAAAATTGTATAAATTACATTCTCTATCTGGATCATGAAAGTTTATTTTGGATTAGACTGTCCCTTCAAAGGGACATGAAACCAAAAAAATGTTTTCATGATTCAGATAGAGCATATGATTTTAAACAACTTTCCAATTTTTAATTTGCCACATTCTTGTATCCTCTGTTGAAACAGCAGCAATTCACTAATGGGAGTTAGCTGAACACATCAGGTAAACCAATGAAAAGAGGAATTTATGTGCATCCACCAATCAGCAGCTAGTTCCCATTCCAAGTAGTACTTTGCTGTTCCTGAGACTACCTAAGTATTATTTGCAACAAAGGACACCAAGAGAACAAAACAAATTTGATAACAGAAGTAAATTGAAAGTTTTTTTAAAAATTGCATAGTCTACCTGACTCAAGAAAGTAAAATGTAGCTTTTAATATTCCTTTAAGTTCTATTGGCCCATGATGTTTGCAACAAAAGTCCCCTACTGAGCATGGGTAATAAATTGGCTGCAGCCATTTTATGGTGTCTCCTAGCAACACTTATTAGAGACCACAGCCACCTTGTGTGGCAGTGACAGAGAGTAATAGACTTTGCATAAATGAAGTTAAGAAAAAATAAATAAAAGTTAAAATAATTTTATCATTATGAATAATACAAATTGCTGAGATTTAAGTTAAGTATAAACCACTGCTTTATTACTTTATTACAAAAATTAAACAAAAGTACATTTGTTTAACCAATGATCACTTTGGGATTGCAAAGAGAATCCCAGTTCCTAAAGATGAGAATATTGTACTTTATAATCCCGAAAAATGTGAGTATGAAATAAAATAAAATATTGTAATAACAATAATATTTTACAAGATTTTCAACTTCAATCAAGAACAATGGAAGTTCTTGTGGCCGTAATTATAACATCTTCTATGACATGAATTTAACAATTTACACACTGTAAAATGTGAAGGTCTGTTCCATTGAAGGAATATAACCACCACAATCTAATCAAAAGCTTACTTTCTCACTGTATAGATAGAATGGAGTTCTTGTTTGTTGAATAAAAAAAAAATCCTTTAACCCCTTATGGGGGGTTGCTTTTTTTATAGAGCAATCTCGCCAGCATGAGGGAGGGTTTAATAGTGCGGTCTTGCCGCTTGTGGCAAGACCCGTGCTATTACAAACAGACAATACTTTAATGACCAGCAATATACAGGGTACGTTGCGGTCATTAACCCTTTAAGGGTTGCTCAATTGTTTTATGACAGAAAAATTCCGTCATATGTCCTTAAGAGGTTAAGGGGTTAAAAATGAAAAATATTTTTAAAAAGTCTACGTTGACAGGCTTTTTAATTTTTTTTTTTTTTTTTTTTTTTTTAAATACCATCCTTGTAGTATTTGTATTGCTGTCACCTTAATGCAACACAAGATTATTCATTTGGAAAAGAATTATTCTACTTCTGATTTCAAACACCAGCAAGAAAGAAGAAAGCCAAACATTCATATCTGATTGATGGAAGATATCAGGTTTAACATGAATGTCCTTTCACTTAAATTGGACATGAAACCCAACATTTGTTTTTCATGATTCCGATAGAGCATAAGATTTACTTCTATTATATAATTTGCTTAAGTCTCTTTGTATCCTTTGTTGAAGGAGCAGCAATGCACTACTGAAAGCTGGCTGAAAGCCAATGACAAGAGGTATATATGTTCAGCCACCAATCAGCAGCTTCTGAGCCTACCTAGGTATACTTTTCAACAAAGAATACAAAGCAAACAAAACAAATTAGATAATAGAAATAAATTAGAAAGTCATTTAAAATTGCATTCTCTATCTGAATCGTGACAGAATGAATCATGGAAATGCGAATATAAAATTGCGGACATGATTTCTGTTTTGTTGCATTTCCTGTATTTCATTTGCTTATAAGAAATGCAAAATGTATGCGTTATTTCTTTTTGTTTTCTTTAGAATATGCAATATATAGGTGCCAATTTATAAAGCAGCGCATGCTGCTGTTTCCGCGCGAGCCTTCAGGCTTGCCGGAAACATAAGTTAAGAAGCAGCGGCCTACTTTACTCGTCCTCTACCTCTGAGGTGGTGGACAGAAATCCCAATTGGATACGATCGGGATGATTGCTAGCAGATCATGTACGCCCGCACATTAATAAATCAGCCCCATAGACTGGAAGGTATATGTTGGTGATCAGCTAGAAGAGAATTTTGTGAAATGTCCAGTCCTGTTTTTTATATTTAGTGCTTGCTGAACACATGAGCTATGCATCTCAAGTTGATGCTAATGCTTAAATATAAGAAGTGAAAATTTCAGTTGCCCCCCCACCCCCATTTTCCCTCCCTCTAGATATCCATGTTGGGTGGGTAGGTGGGTGTTTGTAGTGTTTGTGTAGTGTGTGTGTGTGTGTGTGTGTGTAGTGTTTGTGCAGTGTGTGTGTGTGTGTGTAGTGTTTCTGTAGAGTGTATGTAGTATATGTGTGAGTATGTGTAGTGTTTGTGTAGTTTGCTTGTGAAGTGCAGCATTTGTATGGTTTCTATGTAGTGTTTGTATAGTGTGTGTGTGTGTGTGTGTAGTGTTTCTGTAGAGTGTATGTAGTATATGTGTGAGTATGTGTAGTGTTTGTGCAGTGTGTGTGTGTGTGTGTAGTGTTTCTGTAGAGTGTATGTAGTATATGTGTGAGTATATGTAGTGTTTGTGTAGTTTGCTTGTGAAGTGCAGCATTTGTATGGTTTCTATGTAGTGTTTGTGTAGTGTGTGTGTGTGTAGTGTTTCTGTAGAGTGTATGTAGTATATGTGTGAGTATGTGTAGTGTTTGTGCAGTGTGTGTGTGTGTGTGTAGTGTTTCTGTAGAGTGTATGTAGTATATGTGTGAGTATGTGTAGTGTTTGTGCAGTGTGTGTGTGTGTGTAGTGTTTCTGTAGAGTGTATGTAGTATATGTGTGAGTATGTGTAGTGTTTGTGCAGTGTGTGTGTGTGTGTAGTGTTTCTGTAGAGTGTATGTAGTATATGTGTGAGTATGTGTAGTGTTTGTGTAGTTTGCTTGTGAAGTGCAGCATTTGTATGGTTTCTATGTAGTGTTTGTGTGGTATATTTATGCCTGCATTGTTAGTTTAGCTTGTCTATCTATCTATCTATCTATCTATCTATCTATCTATCTATCTATCTATCTATTGGGTACTTATAGAGCGCAAACTAATCACCCGTGAGGGTCTCAAGGTGCTTGTGCATGTAGTGTGTGTTTTTGTAGTGTGGGTGCTGTATCTGGGACTACAACTCCCACAACTCCCACAGCACTCTGCTGCCAGATCTCTACTGAGCATGACTTCACTTATTTTTTTCAGCTGTATTCTTCTACTGAACATGTTGGAAATACATCAAAACGAGGGACATTAAATCTTAAAACTTTAGCAACCACATCTGGGGGGGGTTTCACCAAAGAAAAAATAAGCACCCTCTATACAGTTTAACCCATGTGTCACATTTCTATAAGATTCTTGCAGCCCCTTTTTTAGTCAGTTTGGCTAATTATTTTCATTTTTAAAAATAGGGAAAGCAGATTTTCAATGCTCCAAAAATACTCAAGTCATTGAGGGTGCCTACAAAACTAACACATTTTGACACTAAACAGTCCTATAATTACAGCTACACACACACACACACACATACACACACACATACACACACACATACATATATATATATATATATATAAAATTATATATTTCTTCTTATTATTTTTTACACTTTAAGTATTGCTTCTTTACAAGAAATTAAAGAGAATAACACTAGACACAAAGCGGACATTTCTTGACTTTGCATTAACTGCTAAGAAACAGACCAGCATGGAGGTATTGCACTAAGGATGTATAAGTGCAAGAATTTGTGTGTGTAAAAAAGATTCCATGTTCCTATTAAACGAACAATCTATAAAACATATGTGCAATTCTGTATTAACCATCATACAACAGACCACCCAAACATATCATCAAAAACAACTTCCTTAAATGCTGAATGGGTTAAGCTTGGTTAGTTTTACAGTGTTTCCACTAACCTTTATTTTAGACTTTAAATTCATTTTATATCGGTACAAACTGGAAACAAGTATTTTGGGATTTGATTCCAATTAAACTCACACCTTGTCTATGTTAAAGACGCTAATGTGTTAGCTGAGTGGTTCTTGCCAAAATATTTCATTCAGTCTAATTTTACTTTATTGTATATTATGAGCAAATGTTCATGACCTTAAGTGAAAAGAAGGTCAGTGCTAATCCAAACCAGTTTGCCCAATCCCTAGTGCACACACAAGAATAACTAAAGATCTTTTTGAAGCCCCTTGGACATGAGTAGGTACTGGGATATAAAATATTCCAAATGCTCAGAAGCTACACAGAACAGTGGTGCCTTTGGCAAAGTCAGAAAAGCAGTGTTGTATTCCAGCCTGTATTTCCTCATGACGTAAGCTATATATTCTAATTAGTGTGTCCATCTGCATTAACATTTGAGCATGTTTCCACAGGTGGTGAATGTTTCTACAAATGTTTAAAATGTCATCACACAAATGTCTTTTTGTTTTTCCGTAGTTAAAATCTGTTACACATCCTGTATATGATAAAGGAGAATACCAGTCAGAGCATAATTACTGTAAACTGTAGCTATTGTATGACTATGTGGTTGTTTGTTGCAGAGGGATTGATTAGTGAGATGATCTTACATTCCTTCAGGTATCACACTGCTATACTTTATTATGAGGAGAATCAGTAATTCACAAATCCTTATCTTTCATAGTAGATAGATAAATAATAATATACTGTACATAGATATGATGCCCAGCAAGTGTACACCACAAAAAAATCAACAGAAGTAACTCTCTTCCTGTATAAATGTAAAAATCAATCACATCACTAAGCTACATAGGGTTTTGGATGCAAATTCTTTCTTCGATGATAAAATATAAATATTTACATAGAAATATAATATGAATATAAATTTTGGAATTCAGATTAGTCTAATAAGCAGTAGTATGGAAACATCTCCTATTTAAACATAAACAGTGTAGGGGGAATAAATTATACTATGTTTTCAAATAAAAAAAAAAAGTACTGTACACCATCTCTGCTATATAGTAAGATCCTCCATCAGAAGTGATCTATGCTACCAGGGAGCGAAAACCCAAGCTAAAATTTAACAGTAAGGTCACAATATAGAAGATTCTGTGAGTGGTAAACAGAGCCCTGAAGTTCTGCCATAATAAAGCATTGCAATAATCCCCTATAATAACAAGGAAGTACTGAGTAAAATGGAATATAAATTGCAGAAGCACTTTCTATGCAGAGTGTAGGATGCTGGAACTTATGCAAATGCAGGGTGAGATCTGCTAGCCAGGTGTCCCAGTCATCAGTAATGATATTCAATTTAACCTTCTAGAAGTGCATAATCTGAAAGCCACAGTCAGTGCATAAAGGTCACTTCCTCATCAGAGTTTGATTTAGCCCATAAAATGCTAACAGTCACTTCTCTTCCCAAATTGGAAAATGCAATATGGAGGACATATCCATTTGTATGAGACAGGGTACTAAAACCCAGGTAAGCAAAAGAGACAGGGGCCGATTCATCATGAGTCTGGCAGACATGATCCGCTGTAGCGATCATGTCCGCCAGACATCAATAAATGCTGACAGTTTACGCTGTCAGCATTTATCATTGCACAAGCAGTTCTGGTGAACTGCTTGTGCAATGCCACCCCAGCAGATTTGCAGATTGGCCGCTAGCAGGGGGTGTCAATCAACCCAATCGTATGCGATCGGGCGGACTGATGTCCGCCGCCTCAGAGGCGGGGTACGAGGTAAGGAGCAGCAGTCTTAAGACCACTGCTTCTTAACTGCTGTGTATTTGGCCCCATTTGGGCCATGATAAATCGGCCCCACAGAATCAAAAAGACAAAAGAATAGTTTGATGCGGTTCAAGATCAAGAGAAATAAAAGTTAAAGGGACAGTATAATCAAAATAAAAACATTCATACTTCAGAAAGGGCAGGCAATTTTAAACAACTTTCCAATATATTTGTATCATCAAATTTGCTTTGGTCTCTAGGTATTCTTTGTTGAAAGCTAAACCTAGGTATGCTCATATGCCAATTTTTAAGCCCTTGAATGCAGCCTCTTATCTCAGCTAGATAGTGCTAGTTCATGTGTGCTATATAGATAACATTGTGCTCAGTCCCGTGGAGTTATTTATGAGTCAGCACTGATTGGCTAAAATGCAAGTCTATTAAAAGAACTGAAATAATGGGGCAGTCTGCAGAGGCTTAGTTATAAGGTAATTTTAGAGGTAAAAAGTATATTAATATAACATTGTTGGTTATACAAATCAGGGGAATGGGTAATAAATGGATTATCTATCTTCATAAACAATAACAATTCTGGAGTAGACTTTTCCTTTAATTATAGTTGTACCCATAAAGTCACAGGATGAAGAAGCAAAAAGAAAATAGCATCTGAAGTGGTTTCCAAATGGCCAAAGTTAAGGAATGTTTTGTAATACTAAACAATCCAGTTCCTCATTTTAAACCTTATAGTGAATGTGTTGGTTTGGTGTAGGTAAAATATTTACCTTCAGTCCAAAAACAAGACACCTAATACACAACCGTCACATGTTCCTGTAAATAAATTTATCAAGGGCTCAAGGGCCCCTGATGCCCCTGTTTCTGCGCAAGCCTTCAGGCTCACCGGAAGCAGCAGTTATGAAGCAGCAGTCTTAAGACCACTGCTCCATAACTGGTCCGCTAACTCTGAGGCTGCGGTCTGCAATCTGCCCGATCCTATAAGATCGGGCTGATCGGCACCCCCTGCTAGCGGCCGATTGGCCGTGAATCTGCAGGGGGCAGCATTGCACAAGCAGTTCACCAGAACTGCTTGTGAAATGTTAAATGCTGACAGCGTATGCTGTCGGCATTCAGCGATGTCTGTCGGACATGATACGGTACAGTGTATCATGTCGGACAGACAATGATAAATCGGACCCTAATTATGTATTCATAAAAATTAAGGATCTTCTGCCAAGAATCTTCAACATCAAACAGCAGTGTGTGAAGGCTAATTGCAGGAGGCTAATGTAATATCTGCCTACTTAAATTGTTAATTGCAAATTTTTGCACATTTGAAGTGACTTATCCAAGGTGTTTCAGGATACTCTTATAGCTCAGTTTTTGCATCAGGACATTCTTGTCAAGAAATAATATTCTGGCAGTCTTTCCCTCCTCCATATTGACACTTTCATCTTAACTGATGAACATGCATAGTACTTACAACTGGAAGTAATCAAGGTTCTTGTGGCTACATTTATTTCTTAATACCCCTGCTAAAGAATCAATCCAGGTATTCACTGGACTTCAACGCATATTTTTGTTGTATGTTTGTTTGTGATCATACTGCTCCCTATGAGTCCTCATTGTCCTCATATACTTACAGATGTAGCTGAAAGTATTCGTACCGTTACACTTTTTTTAGGAAAACACACAATTTTCTATGAGAAAAAATTAAAGTATTTGGTATCCACCATTCTTTATTTAAAATGTATTAGAACAGGAACTTCACTTTTTATTTATAACTTTGCATATAAAACAGTAAACAAATGAGAATGGCACGGACAAAAATATTGGTACTCTTAACCTAATATTTCATAGCACAGCCTTTGGATACCATGGGGCCTATTTATCAACTGTGCTGCATTCGCCGGCACCAAAACGCTCACCTAACATCACCTAACATCGCTGCCGCGGACCTGAATACGTTCTCCATATTTAACAAAAAAGCTGTCAAAAAGTCGCGCACCAAGTACGGGGCGATGAGCAGCGGACTGTTGTTAACTATCAGTCATCGATCTCGTTGCTATTCGGCTTTTTCACAGCTTTATTTATACCCTGTCACTAAACACCACCACTATACTAAACTGTTTAACCCCTATACAGCCGCTCCCGGACCCCGCCGCAACTAAATTAAGTTATTAACTCCTAAACCGCCGCTCCCGGAGTCCACCGCCACCTACATTATACTTATTAACAACTAATCTGCCGCCCCCTACTCCGCTGCCACCTAGATTATACTTTTTAACCCCTAATCTGCCAACCCCTATACCGCCGCCACCTACATAAAATTATTAACCCCTATCCTGCCGCTCCCGTCGCCTACCACAACTAAATAAATGTATTAACCCCTAAACCGCCAGCTCCCCACATCGCCATAAACTAAATTAACCTATTAATCCCTAAACCTAGCAACCCGCTAACTGTACATTAAATATTAACTCATCCCTATCTTATAATAAATTTAAACTTACCTTTAAAATTACATTAAACTATATTAAATTAATAATTAACCTACCCTAACTATTATAATAAAACTACATTAAACTATATTAAATTAATAATTAACCTACCCTAACTATTATAATAAAATTACATTAAACTATATTAAATTAATAATTAATCTAACCTAACATTTAAACTAAAATTACATTAAACTATATTAAATTAATAACTAATCTAACCTAACTTTTAGACTAAAATTACATTAAACTATATTAAAATAATAATTAATCTAACCTAACTTTTATACTAAAATTACATTAAACTGCAAATTAAATTAACTATATTATATATTTAAACACCTAACCCTACTCAAATAATTTAAATCTACACTAAAAAATTACAAAGTTACAAAAAACTAAGTTACAAAAAATAACAAACACTAAGTTGCACAAAAAAATAAACACTAAGTTACAAAAAATAAAAAAGAAATTATCAAAGCTTTAAACTAATTACACCTAATCTAAGTGCCCTATGAAAATAAAAAAGCCCCCCCCAAATAAAAAAAACCCTAGCCTACAATAACTACATATAGTGGCCTTTTGCAGGGCATTGCCCCAAAGTAGAATGCAAGCTCAATCCTATTGGCTGATTGGATCAGCCAATAGGATGAAGCTCAATCCTATTGGCTGATTGCAACAGCCAATAGGATTTTTTCAACCTTAATTCCGATTGGCTGATAGAATTCTATCAGCCAATTGGAATCTAAGGGACGCCATCTTGGATGAAGTCATTTAAAGGAACCTTCATTCGTCGGTAGTCGTCGGAAGGAAGAGGATGCTCCGCGTCGGATGTCTTGAAGATGGAGCTGCTCCTCGCCGGATGGATGAAGATAGAAGATGCCGTCTGGGTGAAGACTTCTGTGGACTTGGATGAAGACTTCGGCTGCTTCGTTGAGGACTTCTCCCGGCTTCTTGGAGGATGGATGTTGGATCTTTAAAACTGTAAGTAAATCTTCTGGGGTTAGTGTTAGGATTTGTTTAAGGGTTTATTGGGTGGCAATGGGGATCTTAGGTTTTTTTTAGATTAGGTTTTTATTTGGGGGGTTGGTTGTGTGGGTGGTGGGTTTTACTGTTGGGGGGTATTTGTATTTTTTTTTACAGGTAAAAGAGCTGATTACTTTGGGGCAATGCCCTGCAAAAGGACCTTTTAAGGGCTATTTGTAGTTTATTGTAGGCTAGGTTTTTTTTTATTTGGGGGGCTTTTTATTTTCATAGGGTCCTTAGATTAGGTGTAATTAGTTTAAAGCTTTGATAATTTCTTTTTTATTTTTTGTAGCTTAGTGTTTATTTTTTTGTGTAACTTAGTGTTTATTTCTTTTTGTAACTTAGTTTTTTGTAACTTTGTAATTTTTTAGTGTAGATTTAAATTATTTGAGTAGGGTTAGGTGTTTAAATATATAATATATAATATGCTAGCAAAAATTTACTTTGCTGAACTTTTTATCTACATAAACAGTACTTTATTGAACAAACAAAGTCAACAGATCTCAGTCTTGCCTTAACAGATTTTTGATATGGTGGCAACCTATTTTTAAGTCAACGGAGACGTCCGTTTTTTAACTATTATTCATAGTGTTTATTAATTATGTTGGTTTATGTGTAATTAAAATTGTTTGGCATAAGTTACTTTTGATATACCATATTATCCTTTTGATTTTTTATATCCTATGGTAATCTAATACTGCTATATAGGTATATACCCGTATTCAATAACCAGTTATTAATACTGAGCAATCTGCATTTACTACTTTGATCTGCACATAATAATATCTGTATCCACCTTTAGCTTTTAGCGCTCTTGTTTCTCTATTTTCGGTTCTATTTGTTTGACCTATGTGAGGGACTCATAGGTTTTTTCAAGAGCTTGGTGGTTTCACCCTGCGCTCATTATATACTCCCCTCTCTAGTTCTGATTGACACCCCCTGCTAGAGGCCGATTGGCCGTGAATGTACAGGATGTGGAATTGCACAAGCATTTCACTAGAAATGCTTGTGCAATGTTAAATGCCAACAGCGCATGCTGTCAGTATTTAGCGTTGTCAGGCGGACATGATCCGCTACAGCGGACCATGTCTGCCCGACAGTTAATAAATCTATCCCTTAGTGTGTTGTACTTTCACAAGAATAAATTTGGCACAGAAAAGCAGAATGCCACGAGCAGCCACCATCTTCTGCAACAATGGATCCAAATGCACATGTCTAATATTCAATAGTCATAAAAAGGATACTAAAGTCAAAATTAAAATTTCAGAAAGAGCATATATTAAATTAGCTTTTCCCAATTTTCTGCCATCATCAAAATCTTTTTATATACACACTTTTTGAGGCACCAGCTCCTACTGAGCATGTGCAAGATCGCACAGTATATATAAGCATATGCATTTTGTGAGTGGGTGATGGCTATCACATGATACAGGAGACGCTAAAATGGAATTAACTTTGAATTCTTGCCAGGACAAATCAAATTCAATGTAAGTGCTTTCGCATTGTATTTTTATTATGTATTTGTTGCAATTCTAATGCATTTAATGGACACTAAACTCAAAATTAAACTTTCATTATTCAGAAAGAGCATGCAATTTTAACCCCTTAACAACGCATATTGTACAGGGTACATCGCACACAACCTGGTCTTAAAAGACCAGCGACATACCCTGTACGACATTAGGGGTTTAAAGCGGCTGGAAGCGATCCTGCTCGCTTCCAGCCGCTTTCCGGTTATTGCAGGATGCCTCGATATTGAGGCATCCTGCAATAACACCCCTTGGCCATCCGTTGCAGAGAGAGCCACTCTGTGGCCCTCTCTGCACCGGACATCGATGGCTGGTATCGTTGGTGGGTGGGAGCCGACTTGGGAGGCGGGTGGGCGGCCATCGATGGGCCGGGTAATGTAGAGGGGGGCGGGATCAGGGGCGGGGCCGATGGGGTCACGCACGGGCGCGCGCGTGCACGGGGGCGCGGGCGGGCGCGTGCACGGGGCGGGAGCGGGTGGGAACAGCTACACTACAGAAAACATTTGGTTATAAAAGTTGGAGAAAGGGGTATTTTAATTTGAAAAAAAAATAAATCAAACGTATCTAGGATAGGGTGGGGGGTTGGAGCTACACTACAGCTACACTACAGCTACACTACAGAAAAGGGGAAAAAATTTAAAAAGCAACAATTTTATTCTAAACTGGGTACTGGCAGACAGCTGCCAGTACCCAAGATGGCGCCCATTAAGTCAGAGGGGGAGGGTTAGAGAGCTGTTTGCTGGGGGATCAGTCAGGTTGGGGGCTAAGGGGGGGTCCTACACAGCAGCATATGTAAATATGCTTTAAAAAAAAAAAGAAGCCTAAATATACCTTTGATTTTAGTACTTGCAGAGTTGCTGCCAGTACTTAAGATTGCGGGGACAATTGTGGAGTGGGGGAGGGAAGAGAGCTGTTTGGGAGGGATCAGGGGGTCTGATGTTTCAGGTGGGAGGCTGAGCTATACACTAAAGCTAAAATTAACCCTGCAAGCTCCCTACAAGCTACCTAATTAACCCCTTCACTGCTAGCCATAATACACGTGTGATGCGCAGCGGCATTTAGCAGCATTCTAAGTACCAAAAAGCAACGCCAAAGCCATATATGTCTGCTATTTTTGAACAAAGGGGATCCCCGAAAAGCATTTACAACCATTTGTGCCATAATTGCACAAGCTGTTTGTAAATTATTTCAGTGAGAAACCTAAAATTGCATTTGGCGGTGAAATGGTGGCATGAAATATACCAAAATTGGCCTAGATCAATACTTTGGGATGTCTACTAAAAAAAAAATATATACATGTCAATGGATATTCAGGGATTTCTGAAAGATATCAGTGTTCTAATGTAACTAGCGCTAATTTTGAAAAAAAATTGTTTGGAAATAGCAAAGTGCTACTTGTACTTATTGCCCTATAACTTACAAAAAAAGCAAAGAACATGTAAAAATTGGGTATTTATAAACTCAGGACAAAATTTAGAAACTATTTAGCATGGGTGTTTTTTGGTGGTTGTAGATGTGTAACAGATTTTGGGGGTCAAAGTTAGAAAAAGTGTGTTTTTTTCCATTTTTTTTCTCATATTTTATAAAAAAAATTATAGTAAATTATAAGATATGATGAAAATAATGGTATCTTTAGAAAGTCCATTTAATGGCGAGAAAAACGGTATATAATATGTGTGTGTACAGTAAATGAGTAAGAGGAAAATTACAGCTAAACACAAACACCGCAAAAATGTAAAAATAGCCCTGGTCCCAAACGGACAGAAAATGGAAAAGTGCTGTGGTCATTAAGGGGTTAAGAGGCTTTCCAATTTACTTCCATTATCAAATTTTGCACAGTTTTTTTTATATGCTCCTACTGAGCATGTGCACAAATTCACAGTGTATACTTATACTAGTCTGTGATTGGCTGATGTCTGTCACATGATACAAAGGGCAGGCAAATGGGGGGAAAATAATTTTTAAAAAAATCTACTGTTTATTTGAAATTCAGAGCAAGTGTTATTGCATTGTCTTTTTATTATGCAATTATACTGTATTTAATAGTCCTTTAAATTGGTCCTATTTCTATCTTATCCCTCAAAGCATAGCCTGCATCAGTCTTTAATTTAATGACTAAATAAAACAATATTTATTTTTAAATTTACAGCTTAACTGTATTTCTGTATAAATATGTCAAAACAGTATAGCCCAGTAGTTATTATAACCGTAGCACTTTTTAGAATGAAACTTTACAAATGGGGCGCTCAACTTTAGCTCAGTTTGACAAGTCAGCAGTAGAGCACGTGAAATCTGCTCTCTAGATTTTCAAATGAGTCTTATTCAACAGGGATTCATCATTATTGTGATTTCATTTTCAAAGCTACATTTAAAGTTTTAAATTGAAAACTTTTAAATTCCTATTATTCTTCATTTGGCACCATAGAGTGACATGTTATGATATTTTGCAGAGCTCAGAAAGTCCCTTTTGGTCATAACTGAGGTGGACGATTCACAAAGCACATCTGGCATACATACAAAAGTATTTATACAACACAAGGCAATTGAAGAGAAATTTTCTCATCTATTATTCACTTACATTTAAGTTTATATAATTCCTATATTTAGCTGTCTAGAAAAATGGAATGACTGGGCAAATAAATAAATCATAGAAACATAATAATTGATTTGATATAGGCATTGTATGATTTGTTTATTCTAAAGCATGGATTTATAATATATGGATTCATTTTTACCCTTCCTGAATTGTGAATGTGTTGGTTGTGTTATGAATAGTACATTATTTAAGGTGACATTTCTAGTATTCCCCTGTGGTTGTACTTACTGTTCAATTGTAGATACATTTTCCACTTAATGTCCTTTTCTTTCTTTCTTTCTTTCTTTCTTTCTTTCTGTATAGTGATAATACTTGGAGGCCTATTTAACAAAGGTCTGTTGGACCTGATCCAACAGCGAAGATCAGGTCCGCCAGACCTCGCTGAATGCGGAGAGCAATACGCTCTCCCTATTCAGCACTGCACCAGCAGCTCTTGTGAGCTGCTGGTGCAACGCCACCCCCTGCAGATTCCGCGAGCAGGGGGTGTCAATCAACCCGATGGTACTCGATCGGGTTGAATTGTGGCGATCTCTGTCCGCCTCCTCTTTAGATAGACCGCTGCTCCATAACTTGTGTTTCTGGCGAGTCTGAAAGCTCGCCAGAAACGCGGGGCATCAAGTTCCATACTGAGCTTGATAGATATGCCCCTTGGACTTTTTGCATTGCAGTGTGATACATTACTAGACAAGACTCATACAAATGAATGCAAATGAAGGTGAACTCTACTCTTAAAATCCTACAAGCTAGAGGTATACTAATTATTTGATGCAGTGTCAGTGTAAGAGCCAGCTGGAAGATTATTTTGCTGGTGGAAGGTCATCAAGAGATAGATGACTGAATCTGATAAATGTGTTCATGTTGGATTTAAGAGGAGGAAGGTGGATGTTAGGAAGGATGTGTGAGTGTGCTTACACTGAGATGTTATCTTGCAAGAGTAAATGTAGAATTTTACTTGAGAGTTTCTGATCCACTTGCAGATATTTTGCACTTTCTTACATACACCTCTTCAAGGAAACTTTAAGTGGAAAAGGTTGGCTACAGAGGTAGTAGCCATGAGGGTTATAGTGCCAGGGAGGATCCAAAGCTGGAGTAAGAAGATAGCCGGGTCAACCAGAAGATCCATCCAGTAAAGGCAGCAGGCAAGGTCAAAGAAGGCAAAGATTATCAACAATTAGACAGTCTACCAGACAACAATCTAAAAAGATAAAATGAAACGAGGGTCAATGTCCAGGCCAAGGTCAAACAGATGTCAAGTAATAGGGAGCCAGCAGAATCAAAATTGAAATGGGAAGCCAAAGGTTCAGGAGCCAGATGACAATAGGAAGAACAGTGTAGACAACATGTAAAGGAACTAGGAACATCTAAATAAAAAATTGAGAGCTAGGGTAACTAATGACTTGTCACTAGAATATCCAACGGAGGTCTGAAGGGCTTTAAAGGCTTTCATAGGGCATTGTGTAATGTCATCATGATATATATAGATGCCAATTAATTGGGTGTTGGTCTTTGGCTCCTATGCTAACCGACCAGGACCTCCTTTAAAGGACCGTTAAAGTTGCCATTTCAACAATGCATAAAATGCTTCATTATTGAAAATGAAACATTATTGCATTATACATTCATTATTTATTTTGCTTCCTTTTGCTGTAAAATACACTTGAAAATTGTACCTGTTTTACTTTCTCCTAGGGAGACTTGGGTTAATATTTTTAGCTATTTTACCTGTGAGGTTTTGCTACCACCTCCACCACCACCACCACCACGACCTCACATTCTCTGTACTCATTTGCTTTTTTAATGTGGATTATCAGTATTGCATCAACAATCATGATAGGAAAAGTATTCTTTTCATTAGCAGTGAGCATACAAGGTAGTTTAGGTGTTACTATATTTGTGTATATATAAATATATATTTAGCAATTAGATAAAGATTAAAAAAATAATATTTGTCTGTTTATTTAAATACCTGTTAGTAAGTATAGCGCTGACAGTAAAGGACAAATTCAAGAAATGTAGGGCAAGATTATATATGCTTTTGCGGGCAACGCCGATTTTTATGTGGTTCTGGTATCACATATACGGCGCCGCATATAAATGCGGTGCGTATATTTCACGTGTCACCTGCAATTTTTACTCCCATAAGATAACATAGAGCGGCGTTGCAAATCGGTATCACATATTCAGCGCAAGGACTTACCCGGCGAAAGTGGAGAAATTTTACTCCATTTTAACCTCGCCACACATAGGCAAGCGCAGCAAGCCTTGCTCTGAAAATGTGAGCACCGTAACTCCCGTAACTGCCTGAAAATTTTAACTAACACCTAACACATGCACAATATCTATCTACCTGTCAACCGCAATCCCCCACCGCAATAACTAATAAAGTATATTAACCCCTATTCCGCCATTAACCCACATTGCAATAAACCTAATAAATGTATTAACCATTAATCCGCCAAACCCACACAACGCAATAATCCTAATAAATCTATTAACCCCTAATCCGCCAAACCAACACAACTTAATAATCCTAATAAATCTATTAACACCTAATCCGCCAAACCCACACAACGCAATAATCCTAATAAATCTATTGACCCCTAATCTGCCAAACCCCCACAACGCAAATAACTAATTCAATTACTAAGCCCCCTAACCTAACACCCCCTAAATTAACCCCAATTACCTAAATTAATAAATACTAAATTACAATTGAAATAAAAAAGCTAACATTACTTAAAAATAAAAAAAATAAAAAATTAAATTAAAAAGATTAGGAAAAATAAAAAAGTCTAACATTACATAAAATAAAAAAACAAATTATCAAAAATAAAAAAATTAAACCTAATCCATATGAAAATAAAAAAGCCCCCCAAAATAAAAACACCCCCTAATCTAATACTAAAAGGGCCTTTTGTAGGACATTTGAACAGCCAATAGGATTTTAGTAGCTCTCATCTTATTGGCTGATTTGAATTTGAAGCATCAAATCAGCCAATAGGAATGCAAGGGACGCCATATTTAAATACGTACCTTGAATTCACTATTCAGTGTACGGCGGCGATCATACAAAGAGGACCCTCCACGCTCCATGGCTCCGTGGTCGCCAGTCCTGCTCCGTGCTCATCTCCGCTCAGTGCCAGCTTGGTCCTGGATGAAGAAGGAAGTGGTCCCCACTTGGAAGAAGATGTCGGCCACTTGGAAAAAGACTTCACCGCCTGGAACAGGACCTTCTCCGCCGGACTTCAGGAATGGTGAGTACCTATTTGGGGGTTAGAGTTAGGATTTTTTTTATTTTTGGGGGGTTTGTTTTTTTTTAGATTAGGGATTTATTGGGCACTCTTAAAAGAGCTGAATGCCCTTTTAAGGGCAATGCCCATACAAATGCCCCTTTAGGGGCAATGGATAGTTTAGGATTTTTTAGTGCTAGGTTTTTTATTTTGCGGGGTTTGTTGGGTGGTGGGTTTTACTGTTAGAGGGGGGACTTAGTATTTTTTAAGGTAAAAGAGCTGTTTAACTTAGGGCAATGCCCTACAAAAGGCCATTTTAAGGGCTATTGGTAGTTTAGTATTAGATTAGGGGGTGTTTTTATTTTGGGGGGAGCTTTTTTATTTTCATAGGGATTAGGTTTAATTTTTTTATTTTTTGATAATTTAGTTTATTATTTTATGTAATGTTAGATTAATTTAATTTTTATTTTTTTTTATTTTTAAGTAATGTTAGCTTTTTTATTTTAATTGTAACTTAGTATTTTTTAATTTAGGTAATTGTGGTTAATTTAGAGGGTATTAGGTTAGGGGGCTTAGTAATTTAATTAGTTATTTGCGTTGTGGGGGTTTGGGGTATTGGGGGTTAAAAAATTTATTAGGATTATTGCGTTGTGTGGGTTTGGCGGATTAGGGGTTAATAGTTTTATTAGGATTATTGCGTTGTGTGGGTTTGGCAGATTAGGGGTTAATAGATGTATTAGGTTTGTTGCGATGTGGGTTCATGGCAGGTTAGGGGTTAATAGTTTTAATAGGTACTTTGCGATGTGGGTTAATGGCAGATAAGGGGTTAATATTTTAATAGAGACTTTGTGATGTGGGTGAATGGTGGATTAGGGGTTAATACATTTATTAGGTAGTTTGCGATGTTAGGGTTGGCAGATTTAGGGGTCAATACTTTTATTAGGTAGATTGCGATGTGGGTGAATGGCGGATAAGGGGTTAATAGTTTAATTAGGCATATTGCATTGTGGGGGGTTGTCGGTTTAGAGGTTAATATTTTATTATTAGTTCCAATGTGGGTTTGATGGTGGGGGATATAGGGGTTAATAGTTTAATTAGGCATATTGTCTTGTGGAGGGTTTCGGTTTAGGGGTTAATACATTTATTTTTAGTTGTGATGTGGGTTTGATTGCGGATATAGGGGTTTTTACGTGTCGGGTCTATTTTTGGGAGGCGTGTTAGATTTTTACGGGAGGTTTGATTTTTTTTTATTTTCTTAGGTGCCGGCAGTTTCTAAAGTGCCGTAAATCACTGGCGACTCCAGAAATTTGTATTTACGCACATTTCTGGACGTCGCTAGTTTATCCGACTTACGGCACTTTATGAACTGCCAGCACCATATATGTGATACCCTGATGTGCGAGGTGAAATTACGGGCAGCGCGGGTTTCAGCAGTTACGCTGAAGCTTGCGCCACATATGTAATCTCGCCCGTAATGCGTATGATAGTGGCAAACTTTCATAAGTGATTGAGTTTCGAGGAAAAATTACACTCAAGCAAATCCTCAAGATAATAAACCTGGTATGAAATTATGATTATTGGATTATCTACAATAATAATCTACAATCTACAATAAGTGATTTCTGAAACAGCATCTGTGTCTGTGGAGGGGAGTAGAAGCTTATTTGAACTAGAGGTTGTTTGAAGACATCCAAAGGAACGGACACGGACCTGATTGTATAGCAAAAAAGAGAGATGTCTGGGAAAGAACAATAGTTTTGGATGTCATTAGCATATAGGTGATATTAAAACACAAAAATAATTTATATATTTACCAAGAGAATATATAAAGAGGAGGTCTTGTGTTTCTTCATTAGAAAGAAGCAGTGGACCTAATGATGAGTGGACAAAAGGAGCAATAACTTTTCTCAGGAGCACTCGCTTGGATTTTTGAAGGTGGCAGGAAAATTCAGATATGGGCCCCAATTTATCAAGGTCTGTCGGACCTGATCCGACAGTGCGGATCAGGTCCGACAGACCTCGCTGAATACGGCGAGCAATACGCTCGCCATATTCAGCATTGCACCAGCAGCTCACAAGAGCTGCTGGTGCAACGCCACCCCCTGCAGACTCGCTGCCAATAGGCCACCAGCAGGGGGGTGACAATCAACCCGATCGTACTCGATCGAGATGATTTCCTGCGATGTCTGTCCGCCTGCTCAGAGCAGGCGGACAGGTTATGGAGCAGCGGTCTTTGTGACCGCTGCTTCATAACTGCTGTTTCTGGCGAGCCTGCAGGCTCGCCAGAAACACAGGGCATCAAGCTCAATTTGGAGCTTGATAAATATGCCCCTTAGTGTTGAAAAAGTTGTAAAAGAAATCTCTCCTGCTGGTATTTGTCTTCTTCATCTTATGCCATACTCTCATTTCTCTACCATGTTCTCTTATACAGACTATTTACTTGTCCCCTTCCATTGTGATCTATCTATTACACATTTTGCTTTCCTACGTTTCTGTTTCACTTGATCCCACAGAAGCAGTTTTGATTATAGTTCTTCCACCCTTTTACCTCATTCTAATTATTTTATAGTTTTTTCTCAGTTTTTAACCCATTTCCATCTCTAATTTTCCTTTTCTTTTGTAAAAATAGATTTGTGATGAGGCAAAGTATTCAGAAAAATTGGCATTGAGTAACAAGTAATTAATATTGAGCTCATTACTCAGTACTAACATACAATGACTGACTGCAGCGCACGTGCAATATGGTTTTTTTTAGGCTCACTGGAGTGTCTTCAACCTTGCTAGCCTCAACAGTCCTTATCACTCTGGGCTGAGTTATTGCCTTACCTACCTTGTTCCTGGAATTTGGCATACTTACCTGTTACTTAAGTAACTTACCTTGATCCTGAAGCTTGTTTACCTACCTTTTACCTGTATATGCTCTCCTGGTTCATGAAAGCCAAAAAATACTTACCTGATACCTGAGTATGCTCACCTTGTTCCAGAGACCAAGCATACCTACCTTGTATCTGCATCTGTTTTCCTGGTTCATGAAAGCCAAGCATTCTTACCTGATACCTGTGTATGCTCACAATACTCTGAAAAGGCACATACCTAAACTCCACAGCCATCCTGCACAGCCCCTACAGTACTTAACTCATATAATGTCATTACCCCTAACCTTTTAACCCCTTCGCCACCACAACCCACCAATGCAATTAGCCCCCTAACCGATTAACCCCTACATTGCCAACAACCCTCAAACGCAAACTACCCTACACTACTTAACTACCTAATACCTAATCCCCACATCTAATCTTAAACCCCTTAAATTACAAAAAATAACAAACACTAAATTTACCAAGAATAAAAAAACTAACATTACAGAAAACAAAAAAAACAACACTACCAAAATAACAAACCCACAGTTATGCCTATTCTAAAACTAAAGCCCCCTTGAAAGAAAATTCACCCCAAAATAAAAAAACTATACTAACACTAAACTAAACTATAGCAATAGCCCTTAGAAGGGCTTAATGTAAGGCATTGCCCTATAAATAGCACTTAGAATGGCTTTTTGTATTGCATTGCCCTTAAGTGATAGAGCTCGTTTTTCCTTTAAAAAAAAAAAAAACACACCAACCTACCTGAATTTCTAAATTAAATTCAAATCAGCCAATAGAAGGAAAAAAAATTCTATTGGCTGATTTGAATTTGGTTTAGAAGATCAGTCAATAGCAATTCAAGAGTACTCCTATGCAAGGTGGTACATCGCATATAAAATTCAGTGTGTGGCGGGTGTCTGCATGAAGAGGACGAAGATCAGAAGATGAGAAGAAAAGAAGATAAGAAGACGCATTGGGTGGAAGATGGATGAAGACTTCCCCAGCTGAGTGGCAGAAGAAAATGGATGAAGATGGACCACCACCGGCCGGGATCAAGAAAGAAGATGGACCACCGCTGTCGGATCAAGAAAGAAGATGGACCACCGCCGGCCGGGATCAAGAAAGAATATGGATCAGCACTGCTGAATCAATAAAGATGAACCACTGCCGCCAGAATCTAAGAGGAGCATTGCAGTTGGTGAGCACGTAGGAGCCGGATTCAAGTTTGGTTAGTACCTTCTTTGGGGTTAAGTGTATTGTAGGTTGTTTTTTTGTTTTTTTTAATGGATAAAGAGCTGTATCACTTCAGAACAATGTTCTACAAAAAGCCAATCTAGGGCTATTGCTAAAGTTTAGTTTAGTGTTAGAATAGTTTTTTTTATTAAGGGAGCTTTAGTTTTAGAATAGGCATAACTGTGTTTGTTATTTTTGGTAGTGTTGTTTTTTTATTTTCTGCAATTTTTATTGGTTTATTTAGTGTTTGTTATTTTTTGTAACTTAGGAGGTTTTAGATAAGATATGGGGGGATTAAGTGTTAGGTAGTTAAGTAGTGAAGCAGTAGTTTGCGTTGGTGGGTAGTGGTGATGTATGGGGTTAATATGTTAGGGGGCTTATTGTGTTGGTGGGTTGGAGTTTATAGGGGGTGGTTAGGTCTTTTGTTTTGTCTTATTCATTTTATTATGTTAAACTAAATATTTATTGCATATAAAATGATATATAATAATTAAAATAATATATATTATACATGACAATGCATGTAATTTTAACATTGTATATAAATGTAGCGCTATAACTCCTATAGTTATCATAGAGTATACTTTATTAGTCAAGTAGATTGCAGACATTACATAGGTGTAGGCGTTGTATGGAAGTTAATTGAGTGTTTCAGGGGAGGGTAACTAACACATTACGTGGGTGTAGGCAGTATTGGGGAGATAGCTGGGTGTTCAAGGGGGCGTATAGTTAGAGTATGACGTAGGTGTAGGCATTCTGTGGGAGTTAGTAGTCATGCACAGAAGCACGGCACTCGCTGCGCACAGGCACTTGGTCCGCAGTATAGAGTGGCTATGACCTAACAACCCTATAGTTATATAAATGAGGGTTAATGTCAAGTATGAATGATTCATCATGGTCCTATGTCAGCTAAAAACTCTTAACAGGATGATTGTGATAGCTCAAATACAAAACATCACCAGGACTATAATCTAGACCAGTGTTTCCCAAACCCAGTCCTCAGGACCCTTTGCAGGTCAGATATTAATTTTATCTTAACTAGAGCACAGGTGAAATAATAACAGGTGAAATAATCAGCTTACCCATCACCTACTTAAAATATAATGAATATGTGGCCTGTTAATGAACCTGATGACTATGTTTGGGAAACACTGATCTAGACCGATAACCTTTAAAAGATGAAATAGCATTGGTATAATATAGTGCTTTGGTATAATTATCATAGACCTAAAAGGTATGAAAAAGGTACAAGGTTATTGCTGTCACTACATTGAAACAAATGATGCAAGAAGATAGTTAAAGGGACAGTCAAGGTAAAAAAACCTTTCATGATTTAAACAGGGCATGTCATTTTAAACAACTTTCCAATTTACTTTTATTACCAATTTAGCTTTGTTCTCTTGGTATTCTTAGTTGAAAGCTAAATCTAGGAGGTTCATATGCTAATTGCTTAGACCTTGAAGGACACCTCTAATCTGAAAGCATTTTGACAGTTTTTCACCACTAGAGGGTGTTAGTTCATAAGTTTCATATAGATAACATTGAGCTCATGCACATGAAGCTCCTAGGAGCAAGCACTGATTGGCTAAAAATGCAAGTCTGCTAAAAGAACTGAAATAAGGGGGTAGTTTGCAGAGCCATAGATACAAGGTAATCACAGAGGTAAAAAGTGTATTTATATAACTGTGTTGGTTATGCAAAATTGGGGAATGGGTAATAAAGGGATTATCTACCTTTTTAAACAACAAAAATTCTGGTGTTTACTGTCCCTTTAAATGCTAAATACTACTAAGATCAACATAAGAATTAAATATTGTAAAACACTTAGCAAAAGTTAGTCAATTCTAACTCCACTCGCATTTCAGTCCAGCAATGTGAGAAAGGCTCTAAATATGCAATATAGAAAATAAATGATGTATAATTCATAACAATACATAACAATTTGTTTCTAAAAGTGCAGGCAGAGGATAAAAGCAACTTTGACGTTCACAGCATGAACTACATATTAAAAAAATATATGTGTTGCTGAGTGGAGTTCAATATGATTTACAATTTAAGATGAGGACAAGTTTCTGATAAATTTATTTTGGATGAAGCAAATTTGGAAAGCAATGCAAAGAATTCAAAACAGCATGTGTCAACATTAAGCTTGTGTCTAGCCAGTACAAATTATACCTGACTTTATTGAGCACATTTATTCCAAAATCAATTTAACTCCTGGAAGGCTAAAATATTCTGTGTCTATTGAACAGTTTTGTTACTCAATTTCACGTAAACATAATGCATTTTGAAATATCCTCTACTAAGTCTACAATTAAAATTCATGTGAAAGGTCAGGAGTTTTTTAGAGCTAGATATGTATAGGCCTCTAGTTATCAAGCCGGCAACCGCAAATACGCTGGAATTCCGCAGCATATTTGTGGCAAGGCTGATTCGCCATAGTTATCAAAGGCTAGAGACCGGCAAAAGTAGAATCTAGTGACGTAAGGTACGATCCGCCGCCGCCGGTCTCAGTCCAACACAGATCAATTCTTACGTCACTCCAGATGTGCTGAACGCAAGTTCGGCACAATCTGACTACTTTTGCTAGTTATCAAATAACTAGCAGGTACGCTCGGCACTATTCCGGCCCAGCGTACCTGTTTTTCAATCCGCCGCCCTGGAGGCGGCAGATCCCATAGGAATCAATGGGAGTCTGACAGCAGTGAAAGCTCATGTTCGCTGCTGCCCGATATCCCATTGATTTCTATGGGAGATGTCTGCACCTAACACCCTAACATGTACCCGAGTCTAAACACCCCTAATCTGCCCCCCCCTACACCGCCGACACCTATATAATAGTTATTAACCTCTAAACCACCGCTCCCGGACCCCGCCGCCATACCTATTAACCCCTAATCTGCCGCCCCCTATACCGCCGCCACCTACATAAAGTTATTAACCCCTATCCTGCGGATCCCGGACCCCGCCGCAACTAAATAAATTGTTTAACCCCTAAACAGCCGCTCCCAGACCCCGTCGCAACTAAATGAAATGTTTAACACCTAAACCACCGCTCACGGACCCCGCCGCCACCTATATTAAACTTATTAACCCCTAAACCTAAGTCTAACACTAACACCCCCCTAACTTAAATATTATTTAAATAAATCTAAATACATATTACAATTATTAACTAAATTATTCCTATTTAAAACTAAATACTTACCTGTAAAATAAACCATAAGATAGCTACAATATAACTAATAATTATATTGTAGCTATTTTAGGATTTATTTTTATTTTACAGGCAAGTTTGTATTTAATTTAACTAGGTACAATAGTTATTTAATAGTTATTAACTATTTAATAACTTCCTAGTTAAAATAATTACAAAATTACCTGTAAAATAAAACCTAACCTAAGTTACAAATACACCTAACACTACACTATCATTAAATTAATTAAAAAAATTAACTACAATTACCTAAAATTAAATACAATTGAATAAACTAAACTATAGTACAATAAAACCCACTAAATTACAGAAAATAAAAAAAATTACAAGAAGTTTAAACTAATTACACCTAATCTAAGCCCCCTAATAAAATAAAAAAGCCCCCCAAAATAATAAAATGCCCTATCCTATATTAAATTACAAAGTAATCAGCTCTTTTACCAGCCCTTAAAAGGGCTTTTTGCGGGGCATTGCCCCAAAGTAATCAGCTCTTTTACCTGTAAAAAAAAAAGAAATACAACCCCCCAACATTACAACCCACCACCCACACACCCCTACTCTAAAACCCGCCCAAACCCCCCTTAAAAAACCTAATACTAACCCCCTGAATATCACCCTACCTTGAGCCGTGTTCACCCAGCCGGGCCGAATTCTTCATCTAAGCGGGGCAGAAGAGGTCCTCCATCCAGCCAAAGTCTTCATCCAAGTGGCGTCTTCTATCTTCAATCATCTGGAGTGGAGCGGAGTCATCTTCCATCCAGCCGACGCCGAGCCATCTTCTTCCAACGACGTCCTAACACCGAATGCCTGGTCCTTTAAATGACATCATCCAAGATGGTGTCCCTCGAATTCCGATTGGCTGATAGGATTCTATCAGCCAATCGGAATTAAGGTAGGAAAAATCTGATTGGTTGATTTAATCAGCCAATCGGATTGAAGTTCAATCCGACTGGCTGATTGGATCAGCAAATAGAATTGACCTCGCATTCTATTTGCTGATCCAATCAGCCAATCGGATTGAACTTCAATCTGATTGGCTGATTAAATCAACCAATCGGATTTTTCCTACCTTAATTCCGATTGGCTGATAGAATCCTATCAGCCAATCGGAACTTCGAGGGACGCCATCTTGGATGACATCATTTAAAGGACCAGGCATTCGGTGTTAGGACGTCGTTGGAAGAAGATGGCTCCGCGTCGGCTGGATGGAAGATGGCTCCGCTCCGCATGATTGAAGATAAAAGACGCCGCTTGGATGAAGACTTCGGCCGGATGGAGGACCTCTTCTGCCCCGCTTGGATGAAGAATTCGGCCCGGCTGGGTGAACACGGCTCAAGGTAGGGTGATCTTCAGGGGGTTAGTGTTTTTTTAAGGGGGGTTTGGGTGGGTTTTAGAGTAGGGGTGTGTGGGTGGTGGATTGTAATGTTGGGGGGGTTGTATTTCTTTTTTTTTTACAGGTAAAAGAGCTGATTACTTTGGGGCAATGCCCTGCAAAAAGCCCTTTTAGGGGCTGGTAAAAGAGCTGATTACTTTGTAATTTAGTATAGGGTAGGGCATTTTATTATTTTGGGGGGCTTTTTTATTTTATTAGGGGCTTAGATTAGGTGTAATTTTTTTTTATTTTCTGTAATTTAGTATTTTTTTTTTGTACTATAGTTTAGTTTATTTAATTGTATTTAATTTTAGGTAATTGTAGTTAATTTTTTTAAATAAGTTAATAATAGTGTAGTGTTAGGTGTATTTGTAACTTAGGCGAACTTAGGCGGGCGTATTGGGGCCGGCGAAGGCAGGTAAGTATGGAGCTTCATAACTAGAGGCCATAGTGTCTATTTCAGTTTGTTAGAAGTGATGGCTTTTCTTCAAATTCAAGGAAATAGAATTCCATATAAAAAAAAAAAAAACATTTGAAAACCTAGTTATTGTGTGTTTTCAAAGGCTTCACACTGAGTTAAAGGGACATGAAGACCAACATATAATTTAAATAACTTTCCATTTTACTTTGATTATTAAATGTGCTTTATTCTCTTAGTATCCTTTGTTGAAGGAGTTGTAAAGCACTACTGGAAGCTAGCTATACACATGGGGTTAGCCAATGATAAGTGACATATATGTGCAGCCACCAATAAGCAGATAGTTGACAGATAGCTCATCGTGCTAATGCACTGTTACAGAGATCTGTGGCAACCCAAGGGTTGCAAGTTTGATCCCAGAAATGTCCACTCAGCCTTTCATCCATTTGAGGTCAGTAAAATGAGTATCATTAAGTTGGTTAATAATAATACCTGTTATTAGTGCTGCGAGTCGATTAGGTTCGAGGTTGTGCGCTATCCAATTATTATTAGTAGTGCATTGCTGTTCCTAAGCCTTCCTAAATATAAGAGTACAAAGCATATTAGAACAGAAGGAAAATGAAAAGCTGTTAAAAATGGCGTGTTCTCTCTGAATCATGAATTCATTTTTTTTTACTTTACTGTCCCTTTAACCGTTATATAATTTGTAGAACTCACAGGTTACTATAATTGTTTTTGTCTTTTCTAGGGGAGCATGGAACAAGCATTATTTTACCTTAACCCCTTAATGACCGAGGACGTACGCCATACGTCCTCAGAAAAAAGGCAGCTAACGCCTGAGGACGTGTGGCGTACGTCCTCAGTTTGGAAAGCAGCTGGAAGCGATCCTCATCGCTTCCAGCTGCTTTCCGGTTATTGCAGGATGCCTCAATATCGAGGCATCCTGCAATAACAATTTGTACCCCTCCGGTGCAGAGAGAGCCACTCTGTGGCCCTCTCTACACCGGACATCGATGGCCGCAATCGTTGGTGGGTGGGAGCTGCAGTGGGAGGCGGGTGGGCGGCCATTGATGGTTTCTGATACACAGAGGGGGGCGGGATCGGGGGCGGGAGGGTCAGGGGCGCGCACAGACACGCGCGCGTGCACGGGGGATCGGCGGGCGGGCGCGTGCACGGGAGGGAGCGGGTGGGAACTGCTTACACTACAGAAATTATCATGTAGTAAGTGGGAGGAAGAGGGGGAATAAATGCCCCCAAAAAGTAATCTAAGGGATCTGGGAGGGGGTGGGGGTAGGGGTTGGTCGTGGGGAAGCTACACTACAGAAAAATGTAAAAAAATAAATAAAAAAAGAGAAAAAAATATTGTTAACTGGGTACTGGCAGACAGCTGCCAGTACCCAAGATGGCCCCCAATAAGGCAGGGGGCGGGGTTAGAGAGCTGTTTTTGGGGGGGATCAGGGAGGTTGGGGGCTAAGGGGGATCCTACAAAGTAGCATATGTAAATATGCTAAAGATGTATTTTTTTTTTTTTTTAAAAAACTTTTATTTTAGTACTGGCAGACTTTCTGCCAGTACTTAAGATGGCGGGGACAATTGTGGGGTGGGGGAGGGAAGGGAGCTGTTTGGGAGATATCAGGGGGTCTGATGTGTCAGGTGGGAGGCTGATCTCTACACTAAAGCTAAAATTAACCCCGCAAGCTCCCTACAAACTACCTAATTAACCCCTTGACTGCTAGCCATAATACATGTGTGATGCGCAGCAGCACTTTGCGGCCTTCTAATTACCAAAAAGCAACGCCAAAGTCATATATGTCTGCTATTTCTGAACAAAGGGGATCCCAGAGAAGCATTTACAACTATTTGTGCCATAATTGCACATGCTGTTTGTAAATAATTTCAGTGAGAAACCTAAAATTGTGAAAAATTTAGCGTTTTTTTTAATTTGATTGCATTTGGCGGTGAAATGGTGGCATGAAATATACCAAAATGGGCCTAGATCAATACTTGGGGTTGTCTACTACACTACACTGAAGCTAAAATTAACCCTAGAAGCTCCCTACATGCTCCCTAATTAACCCCTTCACTGCTGGGCATAATACACGTGTGGTGCGCAGTCGCATTTAGCAGCCTTCTAATTAGTAAAAAGCAAAACCAAAGCCATATATGTCTGCTATTTATGAACAAAGGGGATCCCAGAGAAGCATTTAAAACCATGTATGCTATAATTGCATAAGTTTTTTGTAAATAATTTCAGTGAGAAACCTAAAGTTTGTGAAAAAAATTGTGAAAAAGTGAACATTTTTTTTTATTTGATCGCATTTGGCGGTGAAATGGTGGCATGAAATATACCAAAATGGGCCTAGATCAATACTTGGGGTTGTCTACTACACTACACTGAAGCTAAAATTAACCCTAGAAGCTCCCTACATGCTCCCTAATTAACCCCTTCACTGCTGGGCATAATACACGTGTGGTGCGCAGTCGCATTTAGCAGCCTTCTAATTAGTAAAAAGCAAAACCAAAGCCATATATGTCTGCTATTTATGAACAAAGGGGATCCCAGAGAAGCATTTACAACCATGTATGCTATAATTGCATAAGTTTTTTGTAAATAATTTCAGTGAGAAACCTAAAGTTTGTGAAAAAAATTGTGAAAAAGTGAACATTTTTTTTTATTTGATCGCATTTGGCGGTGAAATGGTGGCATGAAATATACCAAAATGGGCCTAGATCAATACTTTGGGATGTCTTCTAAAAAAAATATATACATGTCAGGGGATATTCAGGGATTCCTGAAAGATATCAGTGTTCTAATGTAACTAGCGCTAATTTTGAAAAAAAGTGGTTTGGAAATAGCAAAGTGCTACTTGTATTTATGGCCCTATAACTTGCAAAAAAAGCAAAGAACATGTAAACATTGGGTATTTCTAAACTCAGGACAAAATTTAGAAACTATTTAGCATGGTTTTTGTTTGGTGGTTGTAGATGTATAACAGATTTTGGGGGTCAAAGTTAGAAAAAGTGTGTTTTTTTCTATTTTTTCCTCATATTTTATAAAATTTTTTATAGTAAATTATAAGATATGAGGAAAATAATGGTATATTTTGAAAGTCCATTTAATGGCGAGAAAAACGGTATATAATATGTGTGGGTACATTAAATGAGCAAGGGGAAAATTACAGCTAAACACAAACACTGCAGAAATGTAAAAATAGCCTTGGTCCCAAACGGACAGAAAATGGAAAAGTGCTGTGGTCATTAAGGGGTTAAAGTGAGGGTTTTTTAAACTCTTCAGTTGTATTTTTTAAGCATACTAATTTTACAATTTCTTGTAAATAGATCATAAATGCATGTTATGTTTTTTAAGCGGTTTTATGGATATCTCTTGCCCCTTTAAGTCATTATCAGCTGTTCCCCATTTTGGCATTTAAAAGACTGTGATAATGTAGTGCAAATTATATCATACAATTTTTTGGGACAAACAATTTGCAGAGATATTTTTATGCAGTTTCCAATGATGTTCCAAAATATATGAGGTCAAAGAGAACATTTAAACAAATAATATTGAGCTGGGCTTGTCTCCAGCACACAAAAAATGTCATTTGAAAAAATGTAGCAAATAATCCTTGAGGCAGCAGGAGTGGAATTTGTACATATAACGCTATTTATACATATAACGCTATTTATACATATAACGCTATTTATACATATAACGCTATTTGTACATATAACGCTATTTATACATATAACGCTATTTATACATATAACGCTATTTATACATATAACGCTATTTGTACATATAACGCTATGTATACATATAACGCTATTTATACATATAACGCTATTTATACATATAACGCTATTTATACATATAACGCTATTTGTACATATAACGCTATTTATACATATAACGCTATTTATACATATAACGCTATTTATACATATAACGCTATTTGTACATATAACGCTATGTATACATATAACGCTATTTGTACATATAACGCTATTTATACATATAACGCTATTTGTACATATAACGCTATTTATACATATAACGCTATTTGTACATATAACGCTATTTGTACATATAACGCTATTTATACATATAACGCTATTTATACATATAACGCTATTTATACATGTAACGCTATTTGTACATATAACACTATTTATACATATAACGCTATTTGTACATATAACGCTATTTATACATATAACGCTATTTGTACATATAACACTATTTATACATATAACGCTATTTGTACATATAACGCTATTTATACATATAACGCTATTTGTACATATAACGCTATTTATACATATAACGCTATTTATACATATAACGCTATTTGTACATATAAAGCTATTTATACATATAACGCTATTTGTACATATAACGCTATTTATACATATAACGCTATTTATACATATAACGCTATTTGTACCTATAACGCTATTTGTACATATAACGCTATTTGTACATATAACGCTATTTATACATATAACGCTATGTATACATATAACGCTATTTGTACATATAACGCTATGTATACATATAACGCTATTTATACATATAACGCTATTTGTACATATAACGCTATTTATACATATAACGCTATTTATACATATAACGCTATTTATACCTATAACGCTATGTATACATATAACGCTATTTATACATATAACGCTATTTGTACCTATAACGCTATTTGTACCTATAACGCTATTTATACATATAACGCTATTTGTACATATAAAGCTATTTATACATATAACGCTATTTGTACATATAACGCTATTTATACATATAACGCTATTTGTACATATATCGCTATTTATACATATAACGCTATTTGTACATATAACGCTATTTATACATATAACGCTATTTATACATATAACGCTATTTGTACATATAACGCTATTTATACATATAACGCTATTTGTACATATAACGCTATTTATACATATAACGCTATTTGTACATATAACGCTATTTATACATATAACGCTATTTATACATATAACACTATTTGTACATATAACGCTATTTATACATATAACGCTATTTATACATGTAACGCTATTTGTACATATAACGCTATTTGTACATATAATGCTATTTATACATATAACGCTATTTATACATGTAACGCTATTTGTACATATAACGCTATTTGTACATATAACGCTATTTATACATATAACGCTATTTATACATATAACGCTATTTGTATATATAATGCTATTTATACATATAACGCTATTTGTACATATAACGCTATTTATACATATAACGCTATTTATACATATAACGCTATTTATACATATAACGCTATTTGTACATATAATGCTATTTATACATATAACGCTATTTGTACATATAATGCTATTTATACATATAACGCTATTTGTACATATAAAGCTATTTATACATATAACGCTATTTGTACATATAACGCTATTTATACATATAACGCTATTTGTACATATAACGCTATTTATACATATAACGCTATTTGTACATATAACGCTATTTGTACATATAAAGCTATTTATACATATAACGCTATTTGTACATATAACGCTATTTATACATATAACGCTATTTGTACATATAACGCTATTTATACATATAACGCTATTTGTACATATAACGCTATTTATACATATAACGCTATTTGTACATATATCGCTATTTATACATATAACGCTATTTGTACATATAACGCTATTTATACATATAACGCTATTTGTACATATAACGCTATTTATACATATAACGCTATTTGTACATATAACACTATTTATACATATAACGCTATTTGTACATATAACGCTATTTATACATATAACGCTATTTGTAAATATAACGCTATTTGTACATATATCAGTGCAGCATTGCATGTGTGTAGTTCCCTAACGCCTAGATTTAGAGTTGGGCGGTAGCCGTGAAAACCAGCGTTGGAGGCTACTAACGCTGGTTTTTACCGGCCGCTGGTATTTGGAGTCAGTCAGGAAAGGGTCTAACGCTCACTTTCCAGCCGCGACTTTTCCATACCGCAGAACCCCTTACGTCAATTGCGTATCCTATCTTTTCAATGGGATCTTTCTAACGCCGGTATTTAGAGTCGTGGCTGGAGTGAGAGTTAGAACTCTAACGAAAAAACTCCAGCCGCAGAAAAAAGTCAGTAGTTAAGAGCTTTTTGGGCTAACGCCGGTTCATAAAGCTCTTAACTACTGTGCTCTACAGTACACTAACACCCATAAACTACCTATGTACCCTTAAACCGAGGCCCCCCCACATCGCCGCCACTCGATTAAATTTTTTTAACCCCTAATCTGCCGACCGCCACCTACATTATACTTATGTACCCCTAATCTGCTGCCCCTAACACCGCCGACCCCTATATTATATTTATTAACCTCTAATCTGCCCCCCACAACGTCGCCACCAGCTACCTACAATAATTAACCCCTAATCTGCCGACCGCAAAGCGCCGCCACCTACGTTTTCCTTATGTACCCCTAATCTGCTGCCCCTAACACCGCCGACCCCTATATTATATTTATTAACCCCTAATCTCCCCCCACAACATCGCCGCCACCTACCTACACTTATTAACCCCTAATCTGCCGAGCGGACCGCACTGCTACTATAATAAACTTATTAACCCCTAATCCGCCTCACTCCCGCCTCAATAACCCTATAAGAAATAGTATTAACCCCTAATCTGCCCTCCCTAACATCGCCGACACCTAACTTCAAACATTAACCCCTAATCTGCCGACCGGAGCTCACCGCTATTCTAATAAATGTTTTAACCCCTAAAGCTAAGTCTAACCCTAACACTAACACCCCCCTAAATTAAATATAATTTAAATCTAACAAAATAAATTAACTCTTATTAAATAAATTATTCCTATTTAAAGCTAAATACTTACCTGTAAAATAAACCCTAATATAGCTACAATATAAATTATAATTATATTGTAGCTATTTTAGGATTTATATTTATTTTACAGGTAACGTTGTATTTATTTTAACCAGGTACAATAGCTATTAAATAGTTAAGAACTATTTAATAGCTAAAATAGTTAAAATAATAACAAAATTACCTGTAAAATAAATCCTAACCTAAGTTACAATTAAACCTAACACTACACTATCAATAAATTAATTAAATAAAATACCTACAATTATCTACAATTAAACCTAACACTACACTATCAATAAATTAATTAAATACAATATCTGCAAATAAATACAATGAAATAAACTAACTAAAGTACAAAAAATAAAAAAGAACTAAGTTACAAAAAGTAAAAAAATATTTACAAACATTAGAAAAATATTACAACAATTTTAAACTAATTACACCTACTCTAAGCCCCCTAATAAAATAACAAAGCCCCCCAAAATAAAAAAATGCCCTACCCTATTCTAAATTAAAAAAGTTCAAAGCTCTTTTACCTTACCAGCCTTGAACAGGGCCCTTTGCGGGGCATGCCCCAAAGAATTCAGCTCTTTTGCCTGTAAAAAAAACACATACAATACCCCCCCCCCAACATTACAACCCACCACCCACATACCCCTAATCTAACCCAAACCCCCCTTAAATAAACCTAACACTAAGCCCTTGAAGAGCTTCCTACCTTATCTTCACCATACCAGGTTCACCGATCCATCCTCGGAAGTCTTGATCCAAGCCTCGGAAGTGTTGATCCAAGCCCAAGCGGGGCGCTGAAGAGTGACGTTCATCCTCGGGCTGAAGTCTGGATCCAAGCGGCGGCTGAAGAAATCCATCATCGGGCTGAAGTCGGAAGTCCATCATCGGGATGAAGTCTTCTATCAAGCCGCATCTTCAATCTTCTTTCTCTTGTTAAGTGTATCCAGTCCACGGATCATCCATTACTTATGGGATATTAACTCCTCCCCAACAGGAAGTGCAAGAGGATTCACCCAGCAGAGCTGCTATATAGCTCCTCCCCTAACTGCCATTACCAGTCATTCTCTTGCACCCAACGAATAGATAGGATGTGTGAGAGGACTGTGGTGATTATACTTAGTTTCATACCTTCAATCAAAAGTTTGTTATTTTATAATAGCACCGGAGTGTGTTATTCCTTCTCTGGTAGAATTTGAAGAAGAATCTACCTGAGTTTTTCTATGATTTTAGCCGGAGTAGTTAAGATCATATTGCTGTTTCTCGGCCATCTGAGGAGAGGTAAACTTCAGATCAGGGGACAGCGGGCAGATTAATCTGCAAAGAGGTATGTAGCAGCTTATTATTTTCTGACAATGGAATTGATGAGAAAATTCTGCCATACCGATATAATGTAAACTCAGCCTTAAATGCAGTAGCAGCAACTGGTATCAGGCTGTCATGTATGTATATTTTACACTTCAGTATTCTGGGGAATGGCACTTCACTGGAATTATACTGTATGCATAAAACTTTAGCCTAATTTGCAGGGACTAGCAACAGGCTTTTTAATAACACTCAATTTATTAATGTTAAACGTTTTTTGCTGGCATGTAAAATCGTTTAATTTTCTGAGGTACTGGGTGAAAAAATGTTTTGGGCACTATTTTTTTCCACTTGGCAGTCGTTTTATTTAATTTATGACAGTTTACTGATCTCTCTCACTGTTATGTGTGAGGGGGAGGGACCTTTTTTGGTGCTTTTGCTACGCATCAAAAAATTCAGTCAGAAGTTTATTGTCTTCCCTGCATGATCCGGTTCATCTCTACAGAACTCAGGGGTCTTCAAAACTTGTTTTGAGGGAGGTAATCACTCACAGCAGAGCTGTGAGATTGTAGTTGACTGTGATAAAAAAAAAACACGTTTATTTCTGTATTTTTTTTTTTTTTTTTCTGCTATCAGGGTTAGTTATCCTTTGCTAATGGGAGCAATCCTTTGCTAAAATTGTGTTTTTTACAAAGATTTGATGCTATAACTTTTCAGTTTATTAATTTTCAACTGTCATAACTTTTTCTGTGCTTCTTATAGGCACAGTACGTTTTCATATTATAGTAAATTACTTGAAAAGTATTTCCAAGTTGCTAATTTATTTGCTAGTGTGTTAAACATGTCTGATTCAGAGGAAGATATCTGTGCTATATGTGCTAAAGCCAAAGTGGAGCCCAATAGAAATTTATGTACTAACTGTATTGATGCTACTTTAAATAAAAGTCAATCTGTACAAATTGAACATATTTCACCAAACAACGAGGGGAGAGTTATGCCGACTAACTCGCCTCACGTGTCAGTACCTGCATCTCCCGCTCGGGAGGTGCGTGATATTGTAGCGCCGAGTACATCTGGGCGGCCATTACAAATCACATTACAGGATATGGCTACTGTTATGACTGAAGTTTTGGCTAAATTACCAGAACTAAGAGGTAAGCGTGATCACTCTGGGGTGAGAACAGAGTGCGCTGATAATATTAGGGCCATGTCAGACACTGCGTCACAATTTGCAGAACATGAGGACGGAGAGCTTCATTCTGCGGGTGACAGTTCTGATCCAAACAAACTGGATTCAGATATTTCAAATTTTAAATTTAAGCTGGAAAACCTCCGTGTATTACTAGGGGAGGTGTTAGTGGCTCTGAATGATTGTAACACAGTTGCAATACCAGAGAAAATGTGTAGGTTGGATAAATATTTTGCGGTACCGGCGAGTACTGACGTTTTTCCTATACCTAAGAGACTTACTGAAATTGTTACTAAGGAGTGGGATAGACCCGGTGTGCCGTTCTCACCCCCTCCGATATTTAGAAAGATGTTTCCAATAGACGCCACCACACGGGACTTATGGCAAACGGTCCCTAAGGTGGAGGGAGCAGTTTCTACTTTAGCTAAGCGTACCACTATCCGGGTGGAGGATAGCTGTGCCTTTTCAGATCCAATGGATAAAAAGTTAGAGGGTTACCTTAAGAAAATGTTTGTTCAACAAGGTTTTATATTGCAACCTCTTGCATGCATTGCGCCTGTCTTGGCTGCAGCAGCATTTTGGTTTGAGTCTCTGGAAGAGACACTTGAATCAGCTCCATTAGATGAGATTACACACAAGCTTAAAGCCCTTAAGTTAGCTAACTCATTTATTTCAGATGCCGTAGTACATTTAACTAAACTTACGGCTAAGAATTCCGGATTCGCCATTCAGGCACGCAGAGCACTGTGGCTAAAATCCTGGTCAGCTGACGTTACTTCTAAATCTAAATTGCTTAATCTACCTTTCAAAGGGCAGACCTTATTCGGGCCCGGGTTGAAAGAAATTATCGCTGACATTACAGGAGGTAAAGGCCATGCCCTGCCTCAAGACAGAGCCAAACCTAAGGCTAGACAGTCTAATTTTCGTTCCTTTCGTAATTTCAAAGCAGGAGCAGCATCAACTTCCTCTGCACCAAAACAGGAAGGAGCTGTTGCTCGCTACAGACAAGGCTGGAGACCTAACCAGTCCTGGAACAAGGGCAAGCAGGCCAGGAAACCTGCTGCTGCCCCTAAGACAGCATGAATCGAGGGCCCCCGATCCGGGAACGGATCTAGTGGGGGGCAGACTTTCTCTCTTCGCCCAGGCTTGGGCAAGAGATGTCCAGGATCCCTGGGCGTTAGAGATCATATCTCAGGGATACCTTCTAGACTTCAAATTCTCTCCCCCAAGAGGGAGATTTCATCTGTCAAGGTTGTCAACAAACCAAATAAAGAAAGAGGAGTTTCTACGCTGCGTACAAGATCTTTTATTAATGGGAGTGATCCATCCGGTTCCGCGGTCGGAACAAGGACAAGGGTTTTACTCAAATCTGTTTGTGGTTCCCAAAAAAGAGGGAACTTTCAGGCCAATCTTGGATTTAAAGATCCTAAACAAATTCCTAAGAGTTCCATCGTTCAAAATGGAAACTATTCGGACAATTTTACCCATGATCCAAAAGGGTCAGTACATGACCACAGTGGATTTAAAGGATGCTTACCTTCACATACCGATTCACAAAGATCATTACCGGTATCTAAGGTTTGCCTTTCTAGACAGGCATTACCAGTTTGTAGCTCTTCCATTCTGATTGGCTACGGCTCCGAGAATCTTCACAAAGGTTCTGTGTGCTCTTCTGGCGGTACTAAGACCGCGAGGAATTGCGGTAGCTCCGTACCTAGATGACATTCTGATACAAGCTTCAAGCTTTCAAACTGCCAAGTCTCATACAGAGTTAGTACTGGCATTTCTAAGGTCGCATGGATGGAAGGTGAACGAAAAGAAGAGTTCTCTCTTTCCACTCACAAGAGTTCCCTTCTTGGGGACTCTTATAGATTCTGTAGAAATGAAGATTTACCTGACAGAAGACAGGTTAACAAAGCTTCAAAATGCATGCCGTGTCCTTCATTCCATTCAAAACCCGTCAGTAGCTCAATGCATGGAGGTGATCGGCTTAATGGTAGCAGCAATGGACATAGTACCCTTTGCACGTCTACATCTCAGACCGCTGCAATTGTGCATGCTAAGTCAGTGGAATGGGGATTACTCAGACTTGTCCCCTACTCTGAATCTGGATCAAGAGACCAGAAATTCTCTTCTATGGTGGCTTTCTCGGCCACATCTGTCCAGGGGGATGCCATTCAGCAGGCCGGACTGGACAATTGTAACAACAGACGCCAGACTACTAGGTTGGGGCGCTGTCTGGAATTCTCTGAAGGCTCAGGGACAATGGAATCAGGAGGAGAGTCTCCTACCAATAAACATTCTGGAATTGAGAGCAGTTCTCAATGCCCTTCTGGCTTGGCCCCAGTTAACAACTCGGGGGTTCATCAGGTTTCAGTCGGACAACATCACGACTGTAGCTTACATCAACCATCAGGGAGGGACAAGAAGCTCCCTAGCAATGATGGAAGTATCAAAGATAATTCGCTGGGCAGAGTCTCACTCTTGCCACCTGTCAGCAATCCACATCCCGGGAGTGGAGAACTGGGAGGCGGATTTCTTAAGTCGTCAGACTTTTCATCCGGGGGAGTGGGAACTTCATCCGGAGGTCTTTGCCCAAATACTTCGACGTTGGGGCAAACCAGAGATAGATCTCATGGCGTCTCGACAGAACGCCAAGCTTCCTCGTTACGGGTCCAGATCCAGGGATCCGGGAGCGGTTCTGATAGATGCTTTGACAGCACCTTGGACCTTCGGGATGGCTTATGTGTTTCCACCCTTCCCGATGCTTCCTCGATTGATTGCCAGAATCAAACAGGAGAGAGCATCAGTGATTCTAATAACGCCTGCATGGCCATGCAGGACTTGGTATGCAGATCTAGTGGACATGTCATCCTGTCCACCTTGGTCGCTACCTCTGAAACAGGACCTTCTGATCCAGGGTCCCTTCAAACATCAAAATCTAATTTCTCTGAAGCTGACTGCTTGGAAATTGAACGCTTGATTTTATCAAAACGTGGTTTTTCTGAGTCAGTTATTGATACCTTAATACAGGCTAGGAAGCCTGTTACCAGAAAGATTTACCATAAGATATGGCGCAAATACTTATATTGGTGCGAATCCAAGAGTTACTCATGGAGTAAGGTTAGGATTCCGAGGATATTGTCTTTTCTACAAGAAGGTTTAGAAAAGGGTTTATCCGCTAGTTCCTTAAAGGGACAGATTTCAGCTCTGTCCATTCTTTTACACAAACGTCTGTCAGAAGTTCCGGACGTTCAAGCTTTTTGTCAGGTTTTAGCTAGGATCAAGCCTGTGTTTAAAACTGTTGCTCCACCATGGAGTTTGAACTTAGTTCTTAATGTTTTACAGGGGGTTCCGTTTGAACCCCTTCATTCCATTGATATCAAGTTGTTATCTTGGAAAGTTCTGTTTTTAATGGCGATTTCCTCGGCTCGAAGAGTCTCTGAGTTATCTGCCTTACATTGTGATTCTCCTTTTCTGATTTTTCATTCAGACAAGGTAGTTCTGCGTACTAAACCTGGGTTCCTACCTAAGGTGGTCACTAACAGGAATATCAATCAAGAGATTGTGGTTCCATCTTTGTGTCCTAATCCTTCTTCGAAAAAGGAACGTCTGCTACACAATCTAGATGTAGTCCGTGCCCTGAAATTTTATCTACAGGCAACTAAGGATTTTCGACAAACGTCTTCCCTGTTTGTCGTTTATTCTGGTCAGAGGAGAGGTCAAAAAGCTTCGGCTACCTCTCTCTCCTTTTGGCTTCGTAGCATAATACGGTTAGCCTATGAGACTGCTGGACAGCAGCCTCCTGAAAGAATTACAGCACATTCTACTAGAGCTGTGGCTTCCACTTGGGCCTTTAAGAATGAGGCTTCTGTTGAACAGATTTGCAAGGCTGCAACTTGGTCTTCTCTTCATACTTTTTCCAAATTTTACAAATTTGACACTTTTGCTTCTTCGGAGGCTGTTTTTGGGAGAAAGGTTCTTCAGGCAGTGGTTCCTTCCGTATAAAGAGTCTGCCTGTCCCTCCCATCATCCGTGTACTTTAGCTTTGGTATTGGTATCCCATAAGTAATGGATGATCCGTGGACTGGATACACTTAACAAGAGAAAACATAATTTATGCTTACCTGATAAATTTATTTCTCTTGTAGTGTATCCAGTCCACGGCCCGCCCTGTCACTTTAAGGCAGGTAATTTTTCCATTAAACTACAGTCACCACTGTACCCTATGGTTTTCCTTTCTCAGCATGTTTTCGGTCGAATGACTGGTAATGGCAGTTAGGGGAGGAGCTATATAGCAGCTCTGCTGGGTGAATCCTCTTGCACTTCCTGTTGGGGAGGAGTTAATATCCCATAAGTAATGGATGATCCGTGGACTGGATACACTACAAGAGAAATAAATTTATCAGGTAAGCATAAATTATGTTTTCTTCTGGAGCGGAGCGGAGCCATCTTCTTTCCAACCGACGCGGATCCAACCTCTTCAACCGACGCCTACTCGCCGAATGACAGTTCCTTTAAATTACGTCATCCAAGATGGCGTCCCTCGAATTCCGATTGGCTGATAGGATTCTATCAGCCAATCGGAATTAAGGAAGGAAAATCTTCAGGGGCTTAGTGTTAGGTTTATTTAAGGGGGGTTTGGGTTAGATTAGGGGTATGTGGGTGGTGGGTTGTAATGTTGGGGGGGTATTGTATGTTTTTTTTTACAGGCAAAAGAGCTGAATTCTTTGGGGCATGCCCCACAAAAGGTCCTTTTAAGGGCTGGTAAGGTAAAAGAGCTTTGAACTTTTTTAATTTAGAATAGGGTAGGGCATTTTTTTATTTTGGGGGGCTTTGTTATTTTATTAGGGGGCTTAGAGTAGGTGTAATTAGTTTAAAATTGTTGTAATATTTTTCTAATGTTTGTAAATATTTTTTTACTTTTTGTAACTTAGTTCTTTTTTATTTTTTGTACTTTAGTTAGTTTATTTAATTGTATTTATTTGTAGGAATTGTATTTAATTTATTTATTGATAGTGTAGTGTTAGGTTTAATTGTAGATCATTGTAGGTAGTTTATTTAATTAATTTATTGATAGTGTAGTGTTAGGTTTAATTGTAACTTAGGTTAGGATTTATTTTACAGGTAATTTTGTTATTATTTTAACTAGGTAACTATTAAATAGTTATTAACTATTTAATAGCTATTGTACCTGGTTAAAATAATTACAAAGTTGCCTGTAAAATAAATATTAATCCTAAAATAGCTACAATATAATTATAATTTATATTGTAGCTATATTAGGGTTTATTTTACAGGTAAGTATTTAGCTTTAAATAGGAATAAGTTATTTAATAAGAGTTAATTTATTTCGTTAGAATAAAATTATATTTAATTTAGGGGGTGTTAGGGTTAGAATTAGCTTTAGGGGTTAAAAAATTTATTAGAGTAGCGGTGAGCTCCGATCGTCAGATTAGGGGTTAATACTTGAAGTTAGGTGTCGGCAATGTTAGGGAGGGCAGATTAGGGGTTAATAATATTTCTTATAGGGTTATTGAGGCAGGAGTGAGGCGGATTAGGGATTAATACATTTATTATAATAGCGCTCAGGTCCGGTCGGCAGATTAGGGGTTAATAAGTGTAGTTAGGTGGAGGCAACGTTGGGGGTGGCAGATTAGGGGTTAATAAATATAATATAGGGGTCGGCGATGTTAGGGCAGCAGATTAGGGGTACATAGGGATAATGTAGGTGGGGGGGTGTACGGAGCGGCAGATTAGGGGTTAAAAATAATATGCAGGGGTCAGCGATAGCGTAGTCGGCAGATTAGGGGTTAATAAGTGTAAGGTTAGGGGTGTTTAGACTCGGGGTACATGTTAGAGTGTTAGGTGCAGACGTAGGAAGTGTTTCCCCATAGCAAACAATGGGGCTGCATTAGGAGCTGAACGCGGCTTTTTTGCAGGTGTTAGGTTTTTTTTCACCTCAAACAGCCTCATTGTTTTCTATGGGGGAATCGTGCACGAGCACGTTTTTGAGGCTGGCCGCGTCCGTAAGCACCGCTGGTATCGAGAGTTGCAGTGGCGTTTAATTATGCTCTACGCTCCCTTTTTGGAGCCTAACGCACTGAAAACCCAGCCATTCTGTTAACTCTAAATACCAGCGGTATTTAAAAGGTGCGGCCAGAAAAAAGCATGCGTAGCTAACGCACCCCTTCTAACGCAAAACTCCAAATCTAGGCGTTAGTGTGCTAGTTCATAAGTGTAGAGAGAGTTATAACAACAGAGTTATTATATATATTATATATGGATATTAACAATATAGAACAGCGACTGGTATATAATTGGAACATAATTGGAACTTTTTAATCCTGATTACACTGCTGTCTCTCCTCTCTCACCAGGTATGTGCATAAGGACTCCATTTTAACCCTGCAACACATATTATAACTGCTTATTCCCCCTACAAATCTTTATCTATCTCTGGTATGTGCATAAGGACTCCATTTTAACCCTGCAACACATATTATAACTGCTTATTCCCCCTACAAATCTTTATCTATCATCTCTGGTATGTCTGTATTACCTATAAAAAAAAAAAAAAAAAAGTTTTCTTTTCTGTGTCTTCCAGTTTGATAAGAAAGGTGCCATCTGCAATGTTTGCTTAGGCCTTGTTTGATCCTGTTCTAATTTATGACCTTTGCTAATTAGGAACATGTGACTGTTATTACCTTAAAATTGAATATCCCCAACTTGTTTCATCAAGCTTAGTGTAGAGAGAGTTATAACAACGGAGTTAGACAAAGGAGTGGACAACAGAAATAAGTACTTTTGAAATTCCAACAATTAAATGCAAACATGATACACTATCTAATGTCTGCATTAACCTTTTTCTCCCTTCTCCTTAAAGTCACAGCTCTTCCTTTCACAAATAGCACTCAGAAAATTCATATTTCTCCTTCTCTTCTACCTTCCCCCCTCTACAACACACATGAACTTTATTCCTATCTCAGATCCCTCAGCCAGCCATGCTTCACTGATCCTAAACTTAAACACTCACATAAGACACATTCTCATCTCCTTTCACTCACCATCTTTCTTATTCTTGCAGCTGGGGATGTCTCGCCTAACCCAGGTCCACCCTCAGATCACTACCCCAAATGACACCTCATACACCTTGCACACGTTACCCTCTAAACCTCATTAACTGCACCTCTATTAGTACACCCCTATTCTCGTGTGCCCTTTGGAATGCACGCTCGGTATGCAATAAGCTTACATCTATTCACAACCTATTTATTTCACGTTCACTTAACCTCTTAGCCCTCACTGAAACTTGGCTTTCCTCCTCTAACACAACTGCTGTAGCCTCTCTGTCCTATGGCGGCCTGCACTTCGGTCACACTCCCAGGCCTGGAGACAAACAAGGAGGAGGAGTAGGAATTCTCCTGTCTCCACACAGTACCTTTCACTGCATTCCTTCACCCCCCTCTCTTTCCTTCTCATCTTTTGAAGTTCACGCTATCCGCCTCTTCTCCCCTATAGCTCTTCGTGTTGCAGTTATCTATCGGCCCCCTGGCCCAGCATCATAATTTCTATGAAGCCTGGCTTCCACATTTTCTCTCTTCTAATGTCCCTTCTCTCATCTTAGGGGACTTCAACATACCCCTTGATAAGCCTAACACGCCTGCTGCCTCTAAATTTCTATCCCTTACCACCTCTTTAGGCCTGTCCCAGTGGACAACATCTCCAACACACTGTGAAGGCAACTCCATAGACCTGGTCTTCACAAATCTCTGTGCTGTTTCCAACTCCCTTAACTTCCCCTTTCCTCTCTCTGACCACCATCTATTAACTTTCTCTCTTACTCTACCTGCTACAACTTTGCAAGCCCCCAAAAAACTGCTACATCGCAGGAATTTAAATGACTTGGATCTCACAGACTTTTCCACTCAACTGAGTCCTCTGCTCTCTGACACTTCATCCCTTTCTTGTCCAAACCTCGTGACTCTACAGTATAATTTGGCACTAAAATCAACACTTGACAAAACTGCACCCTCCACTCTTCGACGTACATCAATCACTCGACGGCAACCGTGGCACATTAAAAAGACCAGATATCTTCAGCGATGCTCACTGGCTGCTGAACGGCAGTGGAGGAAATCACGCACCTTCGCTGATTTCCAACATTATAAATTCACCCTTAAGTCCTACAACTCTGCGCTCAGCCTGGCCAAACAAGTCTATTTCTCCTCCCTTGTGTCATCTCACACATCCAACCCCAGAAAACTGTTCTCAACCTTTAACTCCCTTCTACGTTCGCCTGCCCCCCACCCACTACCAACCTCACTGCTCAAATTATTGCTGATCACTTCAAAAATAAAATTGACACCATTAGAAAAGAGATCTGCACCTTACACCCCGCAAACCCAGCAATCCTACCCACCCCTTCTATTAACAAAAATCTATGCTACTTCCCTCCTGTAACAGAGGAAGAAGTCTCTGCACTCCTATCCTTGGCTCATCTCACAACCTGCCTACTTGACCCTATTCCTTCACGACTTATTTCCTCTCTCTGCTTCACTAACCCCTACCCTAACTCATCTCTTTAACCAATCTCTCACTGCTGGCACATTTCCTGACACATTCAAGCATGCGTCAATCATACCAATCCTAAAAATCCCCTCGCTTGACCCCTCCACACCTTCTAACTATCGACCGGTCTCCTTACTTCCCTTTGCTTCAAAATTATTGGAACAACTAGTCTATAATCGGCTAACTCAATTTCTCACAACTAACTCCTTACTTGATCCACTACAATCAGGTTTCCGCCCTAAACACTCAACAGAAACCGCTCTTGCTAAAGTAACAAATGACCTGTTATCAGCTAAAGCAAAATGCCATTACTCCTTACTAATTCTTCTTGACCTGTCCGCAGCTTTTGACACAGTTGACCATCCTCTCCTCCTAAAAATACTACATTCATTTGGCATCCGAGACACAGCCCTCTCCTGGTTTGCATCATATCTTTCAAACCGCTCATTTTCAGTTTCCTTTAACAACATATCTTGTGATCCTATGCCTCTCTCAGTTGGAGTACCGCAAGGCTCTGTCTTGGGCCCCTTGCTTTTCTCTCTTTATACATCCTGCCTTGGAAAACTTATAGCCTCCTTTGGATTCCAGTACCACCTATATGCTGATGATACACTAATCTATCTTTCCTCTCCTGATATCTCTCCCTCTTTACTCAACCAGATTTCTGACTGCCTCTCTGCAATTTTCTCTTGGATGTCTTCACACTACCTCCAACTCAATCTGTCCAAAACTGAGCTGCTTCTTATCCCCCCCTCTTCGAGAAATCCGACACCTGACATTTCTCTGATGGTTGGAGACTCTATTCTCAACACCTCACCCCAGGTCCGCTGCCTTGGGGTCACACTAGACTCAGAACTCACATTCAACCCACATATACAAACGCTTACCAAATCCTGCCATTCACACCTACGCAACATTTCCAGAATTCGTCCCTTCCTTACTCAAAAAACTACAAAAATACTTATTCATTCCCTCATCCTGTCACGCATTGATTATTGCAATCTACTCCTAAATAGTGATGTCGCAAACTTAAAATTTTCGGTTCGCGAACGGCAGACTCAAACTTCCGGTATTGTTCGCGAACCCGTGAACCGCCATTGAATTCAATAGGCAGGCGAATTTTAAAACCTACAAGGACTCTTTCTGGCCACAATAGTGATGGAAAAGTTGTTTCAAGGTTACTAACACCTGGACTGTGGCATGCTGGAGGGGGATCCCTGGCAAAACTCCCATGTAAAATTACATAGTTTATGCAGAGTCTGCTTTTAACCCATAAAGGGCCTAAATCACCTAACATTCCCAAATTGTTTGCAATAACGGGCTTTAAAACATCAGTAATGATGTTGTATCTATCAGGTAGTGTAAGGGTTATGGCCGCATCACAGTGACAGAGCAAACTCCAAGTGTAACGCACCGCAATCAACCGCAAACAGTCAACTTGCAGAACCACGAGATAGGTAGATTTGATAGATAGATACATAGATTAATTGGCTAGTTGGGCCTGGCACACAGGCTGGCAGATATGAGTCGTGGATGGTAGGTAGGGCAGCAATTTAACACAGTATGCTGTGTAAGTGACAAAAACACAGGCCTGATAGAAAATTAAGTTAGATTACACTAGCAAAATATTTTAAAATTTTAGATTTTAATATTAAAATTATGTTAAGAAGTGCAATGCACATATGAGTGGTCGCACTGGCTGGCTGCTACGTAGGGCAGCAATTAACAACAGTATGCTGTGTAAGTCAGATAGACAGTTAGACACAGGCCTGATAGAAAATAAAATTAGATTACACTAGCATAATGATTTAAAGACTTTTTTGGGGGAATTTAAAGAAAAAGGTTAAGCACATACATATGAGTCATGGCTGATAGCCTTGGAAGGGCAGCTATTAAAAACAGTAGGCTCTGTAAGTCAGATACACACACGCCTGATAGAAAATACTATTAGATTACACTAGAAAAATGATTTAAATTATTTTTTTTGGGGGGGGAATTAAAAAAAGGTTAAACACATATGAGTCGTGGCTCATAGACTAGGGAGGGCAGCAAGTAAACACAGTAGGCTCTGTATCTCAGCAAAACACACAGGTCTGATAGAAAATGATATTAGATTACACTATCAAAAAAATTTAAACTTTTTTTTTTTATATTTAAATTAAGGTGAAGAAGATATGAGTGATGGCTGTCTGGCACAGACCAATTAACCAAAAGACTGAAAAAAATGAGGTATATTAATGCTGAGTGAGCCTGACAGACACAGGTCTGATAGAAAATGTAATTAGATTATACTAGCAAAATTATTATTTTATTTTTTTTTAAATTTAAAATAATGTTATAAACGGATATTAACACTGGTGGCTGGCACAGAGCAATGAACCAGAGTATATGCTGTGTGACACAGGCCTGATAGAAAATGAAAAAAAATTACTCTAGCAAAATAATTAACATTTTTGGTTAGTTAAATTTAAACTAATGTTGTTAGGGAGATATCAGTGGTGGCAGTAATCACAGCATATGCTGTGAGCCTTAAACACACAGGCTGAAAGCCAGGCAAATGCTAATAAAAATACGAAGAAAAAAAAGGCACGAAATATAGCCCTAAAAAGGACTTTTTGGGGTGCTGTCCTTGCAGCAGAGATGAGTGGAGTCCTTCTGGACTGTAGTGGACACTAAATACACTAGCCTAGCTATGTATTTCCCGATAATGTCAGGAGCACAAACACAACACGTCCTCTCACTAAGAAAGCAAGGTCGTTATGAGTCTAAAATGGCGGCTTCCGAGTAGCTGGGAGGGTCTGTGAGGGAGTGTCTGATGTTGATTGGCTCTAATGTGTCAGACGGCTGTGACATACAGGGTCAAAGTTTCCTCAATGATGACACATAGGGGGTGGATCAAACATCGCCATGTGTTCGCCCGCAGCCGCGAACGCGAACAAGCTATGTTCGCTGTGAACCGTTCGCGGGCGAACAGTTCGGGACATCACTACTCCTAAATGGCCTTCCAAAACACCACCTCTCCTCCCTCCAATCTATTATGAATGCTCCTGCTAGACTCATCCACCTAAGTCGACCATCTACATCAGCTGCTCCGCTTTGCCAGTCTCTACACTGGCTCCCCATACACTCCAGAATACAATTTAAAGTATTAGCCCTAACCTACAAAGCACTAAACAGTCTAACTCCCAACTATATTTACTCTCTCATCGTGAAATATTCCCCATCCCGTCCTCTTCGATCAACCTCTGACCTACGTCTCTACACTCCTGTTATCTCTATGTCCCACTCCCGCCTCCAAGACTTGCACGTGCTGCTCCTGTCCTCTGGAACTCTCTACCCCGCTCCATTAGACTTTCTCCAACCATGTATAGCTTCAGACCATCCTTGAAAACCCACCTATTCATAGAGGCTTACCATCTCTCCTCCATCCCGCATCTGAACCAAACTAATACATGTACATGAACTGCCTGACTCACTGCTGCAAATACAACCGACGTAACAAGCTACCCCAACCTTATGTCTCTGCACCCTAAATCTATAGACTGTGAGCTCTCCGGAGCAGGGCCCTCTTCCTCCTGTGCTAGATTTGTTTAGTTTTGTTATGTTTTGTATTTTATCACAAATCTTTGTCATTGTATACCCCAATCATTGTACCCAGCGCTACGGAATTTGGCGGCGCTATACAAATAACTGATAATAATAATAATATAATGCTATTTGTACATATAATGCTATTTGTACATATAATGCTATTTGTATATATAACGCTATTTATACATATAACGCTATTTGTACATATAATGCTATTTATACATATAATGCTATTTGTATATATAATGCTATTTGTACATATAATGCTATTTGTATATATAATGCTTTTTATACATACTGTATAATGCTATTTGTATATATAATGCTATTTGTACATATAATGCTATTTGTATATATAATGCTATTTATACATATAATGCTATTTGTATATATAATGCTATTTAAACATATAATGCTATTTGTATATATAATGCTATTTATACATATAATGCTATTTGTATATATAATGCTATTTATACATATAATGCTATTTGTATATATAATGCTATTTATACATATAATGCTATTTGTATATATAATGCTATTTGTATATGTAATGGTATTTGTACATATAATGCTATTTGTATATATAATGCTATTTGTATATATAATGCTATTTGTATATATAATGCTATTTGTATATATAATGCTATTTGTATATATAATGCTATTTGTATATATAATGCTATTTGTATATATAATGCTATTTGTATATATAATGCTATTTGTATATATAATGCTATTTGTATATATAATGCTATTTGTATATATAATGCTATTTGTATATATAATGCTATTTGTACATATAATGCTATTTATACATATAATGCTATTTATACATATAACGCTATTTGTATATATAATGCTATTTATACATATAATGCTATTTGTATATATAATGCTATTTGTATATATAATGCTATTTATACATATAATGCTATTTGTATATATAATGCTATTTATACATATAACGCTATTTGTATATATAATGCTATTTATACATATAATGCTATTTGTATATATAATGCTATTTGTACATATAATGCTATTTGTATATATAATGCTATTTGTACATATAATGCTATTTATACATATAATGCTATTTGTATATATAATGCTATTTATACATATAATGCTATTTATACATATAATGCTATTTGTATATATAATGCTATTTGTACATATAATGCTATTTATACATATAATGCTATTTGTATATATAATGCTATTTATACATATAATGCTATTTATACATATAATGCTATTTGTATATATAATGCTATTTATACATATAACGCTATTTGTATATATAATGCTATTTATACATATAACGCTATTTATACATATAATGCTATTTGTATATATAATGCTATTTATACATATAATGCTATTTGTATATATAATGGTATTTGTACATAGGTTTCTAGGTAGATGGGGGTTAATATAGAAGATTAAAACTTAGTCATTTTGAAAATAACACAATGTAATTTGATAGCAGAAACAACTTCAGCAGATGAAATATTCTTGGTAATTTTAACATGCTTGTTTATTTAGGATTGAATATTTAATGTTGTAACTTTGGAAACCCTTGCATGTAGTGTGGTGTGCTTCTAGCAGAAGCCAAAATATATTTCCAATTGGCTTGGGGAAGGTAAGGTAGGGTAGTTTATTTATATATATATATATATATATATATATAAAAACATATCAAAACACGTCAAATTAAAAACATTGCATAACAATTAATACAAAACAATATTCACCATTGTTATTTCATTTTTAATAATGTGTAAGACATTTTTTCAGGATGAAGTCACCTCAAGACTTTTGTGGCCAAAAATATCTCAAGGGTACATTCAACATCTACTACTTTTCTAGACCATTAATAGTATTTAAATTCAAGTTATGATTTTTTAGGACCTGAGTTCATCTCAGTGCGTTAATACAACATTTGGGTCCAGAATTTTTATAGCTGTTCAGTAAATGTGGCATAACATTATGTTTTTTTTCCTACCTAAACGTATTTATAGCTTTGCTGGCAGCTTTATTCATCTTGTGTTGTATGATTTACCAATGGTGAAATAGTAAAAGTCAGACTAGATCACAATGGAATTCAGTTGAACCAATGTTATCATGAAGAAATAACGGATTTATCAGCAAACATTTCAAAGAACACTATTATGAACACTTAAGACAAATGAATGTTAAAAATACATCAATTGTTCTAACTCATATTGTGGTTATGGTACAAGTGTATATCATTATTCAGATATATCAACAGTATGTATATCAGTATACATGTACATCATTATCTTTACATAGTAAAAATCACTAATACTACAAGCCCGCAGTAGCAATAACCAACCACTTGTAATGGCTGGTTAATTATTGCCAATTTGCGGGAGTGCAATAATTTTGCGCTCCACTTGTAACCTAGCACAAAATATTTTAATTAAAATGTATATAAATATTTTTTATTAGATAGAGTATATATGAGTGTAACACTTTATTTTAATGTATTTATGTTGTGTTTAGTGCAACTTTTATTTTAGCCCTAGCCCTTTATGCAAGGTCTTCACTCCAACTAACCATATGAGCGCAAATTTAGATTGCCCTCTGCAGATTACATTTACTTTCAACTAGTAATATACTCGCATGTTAGTGTGGTCGCAATATTGCAATATCACTCCCCTGCACTAACATTGGCGCACCACCTGTAATCTAGCCCTATGTTTTCTGGCAGCTGTGTGGCTGTTTGTTTTTTTTAAAAACATATTCTGCCATTATGAAGGCCTTTTTGTTGAGACCTTATTGCCCCCCCCCCCCCCACACACACACACCAATATTGGGCTAGATTACAAGTGGCTCTAACTGTTGCACATGAGCAAAAACAGAATTTATGCTTACCGATACATTTATTTTGGGATGAGGAGAGTCCATAGGTGTCCATAACATGTTGGATATACTTCCCACCACCGGGTGGAGGTTAAGAACCCTCACAAGAGCTTTCAATCCCTCCCAACTCCACTCCCTCTCCAGTTAACATATAGCCGAGCAGAAGAGAGAGGTAAAAAAAAAATGTAAGGCAAGACCGAAAGCAGGGTTAAGAGGTGCAAATAAGAACATTCGCCCTTAGATACAACAAAAAATATGGCGGGTTCTATGGATTCTCCTCATCCTGAAAGAAAGAATTTTATTAGTAATTATAAATTCTGTTTCCTTTCGTAAGATGAGGAGAATCCATAGGTGTCCATAACATGTGGGATACAATACCCAAGCTAAGAGTCCATGTAAAGGATGGGTGTGAAAAAGAAAGGGCAGTTCCTATTTGCAGGACACTGAGGCCTGAAGGACTTTCCTGCCTAAAGCATCTTCTGAAGAAGCATAAACATCAAAATGGTAAAATTTAGAAAAGGTATGAAGAGAGGACCAAGTTACAACCTTTTTGGAGGTGGTAATCCCACAACCAAGTAAGCTTTACATATTGTCTGCTTCAGTCACAATGCTGTCACCGTCATAGCCTTTTTGTTACCTGAAAAGTGGACAAATAAGCTAGAGGTCTGTCTAAAATCTTTAGTAGCATGAAGATAATATTTTAAAGCTCTAACAACATCCAAATTGTGTAGAAGACATTCCTTAGATTTAGAAGGATTTGGGCATAGTAAAGGAACAGCAATTTCCTGGTTAATGTTCTCAGAAGATACAACCTTTGGAAGAAAATCATATTTAGTTCTAAGAACAAATTTATCCTAATGAAAAACCAAAAAGGGGGATCAGAAGAAAGGACTGAGAGTTTAGAAACTTGTCTAGCTGAAGAGATAGCTAGAAGAAAAAGAACCTTCCAATACAACAGTTTTAGGCCCAAACTATGAATAGGTTGAAAAGGAGGACCTTACAAAACAGATAAAACCAGATTAAGATTCCAAGGTGGAGAAATAGACCTATTAACAGGGCAAATTCTCAACAATGCTTGAAAAGCATTTTGAACATCAGGCAACTTAGCCAACTTTTTATGAAAAAAAAAAACAGACAAGGCGGAAATCTAACAATTTAAAGAGCTAGCCAATAAACCTTTCTCCAGACCATCCTTGAGAAACTGAAGAATTCTTAGAATTCTAAATGATTTCCAAGAAAAACCTCTAGAAGAACATCAAAGAAAATATTATTTACAAATTTTATGGTAAATATTTTGAGTGACCGGTTTCCTGGCTTACAGAAGAGTAGAGATTACAGAATCTCCACGCCATCAAATTCAGAGATCTGAGGTTCTGACGATACAATGGACCTTGAGACAGCAGAGAGTCCAAGAAGGGAGGATGACATCTTTATGAGGTCCAAATAACCAAGTTCTGCGTGGCCATGTCATATTTATGAGAATATCTGAAGCTAGTTCCTGTTTGATTCTTGCAATGACTCTTGGAAAAAGAACAAACGGGGAAAATAGTTGAAAATTCCAAGGACAAACTAGAGCATTGTTGATTTGAGCTTATGGATCTCTTGACCTTGCGAAATAAACCGGAAGTTTGTGGTTCAGTCCTGATCAAGAGACCATTCTCCTGGATGTACTGACTGACGGCTTAAGTAATCTGCTTCCCAGTTGTTCACTCCCTGGATGTGAATAGCAGATATAGTGTAGTAGTTTTCCTCTGCCCAAGACAGAATGTGAAAAACTTCCTGCATTGCAAGGGGACTCCGAGTCCCACCCTGATGATTGATGTATGCTACAACTGTGACGCTTTCTGACTGAAACTGAATTAAATTCCTGACTGAGAAGGGGCCAAGAGTGAAGAGCCTGAAGGATCGCACAAAGTTCTAGAACGCTGATAGGTAACCTTGCCTCCTGAGGAGACCACACTCCCTGCACCCTCCGGAACTCACAAACAGCACCCCAACCTATTAGACTTGCATCTGTAGTGACCACAGTCCAAGTAGGTCCAAGTAGAAAACAGGCTCCACGGGTCAAAAAAGGACTGTTCCTCTATCATGAGAGAGATTGTTTGACTCATGAACTGAGATCTATTTGCTGCTCCAGATGAAAGTAATCCTTTGACCACTGATGAAGCATGGATAGCTGAAGGGGACGAAGATGAAAATTTGCAAAAGGAACTGCATCTGAAGCCGCTACCATAAGACCCACTACTTTCATGCATTGTGCTACAGATGGGGAAGGAGTTATCTGTAGAGAACAACAGGCCTTTTGTAGTTTGTGTTTGCAAGTCTTTGTAAGAAAAAATGTATTTGAGTAGAGTCTATTATCAATCCAAGAAAGACTACTCTTGTAGCTGAGAATAAAAAACTCTTGGGAACACTGATGTTTCATCCATGATCCTAAAGGAAGGAAATTACCTTCTGAGAAGGAGAGGATGCTAGAGAAAAAGACAGGGCTTGGATCGAGAAGTTGTCCAAATAAGAAGCAATGGAGATTCCCTGTGTTCTGATCATCGCTAATAGAGCCCCTGAAACTTTTGTGAAGATGCAAGGAACAGTGGCTAAACCAAACGGTAGAGCCACAAACTGGTAGTGCTAGTTGAGAAAAGCAAATATTAGAAACTGGAAATGGTCTTTGTGAATTATGATGTGTAGATAAGCATCATTCAAATCTATGGTTGTCATAAATTTACATTTTTGTAGCGGGGCAAAATGGTGGGGATTGTCTCCATATTAAAAGAAGGAACTCAAACAAATTTGTTCAGGGTCTTTAGAACCAGAATGGGACGGTTTGTAATACTCCTGCTCGCACGCTAACTCCACTAGAAGTAAGGTTTTTGCACACATCAGGTAGCACTTGTATTACAAGTTGAAAGTAAACTGTATTTGCATGAACACTAACTTAATGCACACAAAAAGCCGAGCTTAGGATATTGCGCACACGTTAATGTTTTCCCCATAGGAGTCAATAGAGCAAAAAAGTGGGAAAAAATCTAACACCCTGCACGCAAACCCGATTGCATATTCTCAAGTGCACAAAACCGACATGAAAATATGAATATTTCACATTCCAATCTTCTTCACATAGCAGAATATGTTCTTTTTATTTATAAATACATATTTATATATGTATAAAATTGTATTTTGGTACAATATATATCTATACCTACTGTGTGTATATATATATATATATATATATATATATATATATATATATTTATTTATTTTAAACATAGAACATATTCTACTATGTGCAGAACATTGGAATAAGAAATATTTACAGTAAATACACAGTTTAACACTTTATTAAATATGAATATTGCATAAATATGATTTTACTACAGCTTCAATGCACTTATATATATATATATATATATATATATATGTTTATATATGTATACATATGTATTTATGTGTTTATATGTGTATATATGTCTGTAAATAAATACATCTGTACACACATATTTACATATATATACACATACATATATATCTTTATACATGTATATGTATGTATATCTGTGTTAAAGCCCTTTGTCTGCCTTTTTTTTTATAACACCTGAGATCTCATATCTTTGAGCCCTTATAACATTGCTGTGCACTTTTTAAAATAATTTTTATCAGATAGTGTTATTATAAGTGTAACTGTAATGTATTTTTGATGTGTTTTGTGACACTTTTTTGTTTTGTGAAACAGTCAACCAGAGCTCTGAGGATGTGATATTGCGAAGCATGTTAACTTTAAAACTAGTAATACGAGCGATAAACCCGAATCGTGCAAACTCCCACAATAAACCCCTTTTCGCTCATGCGTAACTATTAACACGCAACTCGTAATCTGGCCCATAGTAAATGTATGAAGTAACTTTTATTTTATTTTTTAGAGTACTAAAGCTAAAACGTATTGTACAAAACAAACTATCCAGGTATATGTAGGCATGCCTTAATACATAAACAAATCTCTATTATTTCATCTACATATTTTACACAGATACTCAACTCTGTTTAATCACCTTATTGGCGGCACATCATGTAGTGACTAAATATATATATATATATATTTATCTATCTATCTATCTTTCTATCTATCTATCTATCTATCTATATATGTGTGTGTGTGTGTGTGTGTATAAATATATATAAATATATATATAAATATATATATATATATATATATATATTTCATCCTTCTTTTATATTATTATAGGATGCAACAATCTAGCTTATGGTTCCCCTGGGCCTAGTCATGTATGGGGCAACATGTGTATCTCTCCATGTATCATAAATATTTATGGGTTAGTCACAGTTTCTTTAAAACATCTATAAACTAGAAAAACAAATGATGTCAGACATGTAGAAAGCGCCACTAGATCACCAAAGTTGAACAAGATTTAACAAGTATCTTTAAACAAAAGTGTACATCTTATGCGTTACAGTATTTTACATAATGCTTATTTTTTTCAGTTGGTTATGAGATCAGGTTATTTAAAATCAGCATAACATACAACGGAATCCAGATTTTATGGATGTCCAAATGTTTTTCTCATTTGCTCACCAGGAAACTAATAAATAATAAATAATATCCAAAACACTCTGATCTTCTTTTTCATTAAAATGTTATAAGGTGCTGTTTATCATAATAAGACAGGAAATTTGGGTTTGCACTAAGACACACTGTGTATTCATTTAATTATTCTACCATATGAATTGGAAAGTAACATTAGCACAACAAGGACAGATAGAAACATCAGATTTATTTGTATATGTATGTATCTTTATCTGGATGTCATGTTTCATACACATAGCATTTTGCAGTCTTGATGGTACAGATTTCAAGGAATTAAGTTCTTCTGAAAATCAGATTTGGAGATCCTGCTTTAAGAAACTTACAGTCTAAATATATAGGTCTAGGTCCATGGACACTCATGATGCTGCTGAGGGTCCCCAACTGCTAGCAACTGGGAAAAGCATTCATTAAATGGCAGCACTTTGAAAAACACATTTGTAAAACAATCTATGTAAATGATTCTAATTATTAAATGTTTGTCTTGTTATTATGGTTGTCTCACTGGAGAGAACGAAAGGTGTCACAACAATCTTACAAAACATGGAGCACTTGAATATCTGTATAAATTGTGCACTTTTTGAGTAGAGTTAAAGGGACACTCAAGTCAAAATAAACTTTTATGATTCAGAAACAGCATGCGGTTTTAAGACACTTTCCAATTTATGTCAATTTTGCACAGTCTTTTTATATATATACTTTCTGGGGAACAAAATCCTACTGAGCATGTGCACCAACTCACAGGGTATAAGTATACTAGTCTGTGATTGGCTGATGTCGTTCACATGATACAGGGGGCCGGAAAGTAGGAGAAAAAGTAAAAAATTCGGAAAAAAAATCTATTGCTTTAAAAATAAAAAAAAGTAGGTGTTAAATCATTTTGCAATTCTACTGCATTAAATAGTCCTTTAAGTGAGATTTTACTTTCACTAGTTCATTTTATTAAATTAAACACACAGTGTATCTCGAATAACTATTTAAAATTACAGGGTATAAAGTATAAATCACATGCTTACACATAAAGGTCAATTTATCAAGCTCCGTAAGGAGCTTGATGCCTCGTGTTTCGGGCGAGCCTTCAGACTCGCCGGAAACGGAAGTTATGAAGCAGCGGTCTAAAGACTGCTGCTCTATAACCTGTCTGCCTGCTCTGAGGCGACGGACAGAAATCAACCTGATCGGATTGATTTGCGGCCAATCGGACGCTAGCAAGGGGTGGTATTGCACCAGCAGTTCACAACAACTGCTGGTGCAATGATAAATGCCGTATGCTGTCAGCATTAATCGATATGCAGCGGACATGATATGCTACATTGCATCATGTCCGCTCGCACATTAGAAAATTGACCCCATACACTCATATAAGGCTAGATTCATATGGCTTGTGAGCTACCAACAAACCTTATTGTAAAGTCCAGATGATGTTACAAATACATTGAGCCTTGCTGCATCTATCTTTTTCTACAGTTTTGCTAGTGTGCTTTCTAGCCGTTAGCATCTACAGTTCTGGTTTCACACATCAAACAAGAACGACTGACAATATGCTAAACAATTATAATGACTCATAGGAAACACACATGTAAAATTGGTTATGCAATTGTTTGTAATTGTAAAAAAAATTGCATGTCAATTAGAATTAAGTAGCCTCACTGGATAGGCTAACAAGGTACTATCCCTGGGCTTTTCATCTACTCTTTGGCCAAACATGTGGACTTCATAAAGATTTTGTTGCCCTTGTGAAGTACCTTGTCTTGTGGCTGAGCCCTTTTTATTTTTCTTCTATTTTTTCAACGTTTTCTTTTATACACATGTTAGAGTGCACTGTTTTATAGAAGGTGTATTTTTTTTACATTTTTTAAATTTGTATTGTAAGATTTTGAAGGCATTTTTGTGATGCTGGCATTCTTAACCATATTAACCCCTAATCTGATCTCCCTACACTGCCGCCACCTATATTAAATATATTACCCCCTAATCTGATCCCCCTACACCGCCGCCACCTATATTAAATATATTAACCCCTAAACCTAAGTCTAACCCTAACACCCCCTAACAATTATTATTTAAATAAATCTAAATAATATTAATATTATTAACTAAATTATTCTTATTTAAAACTAAATACTTAACTATAAAATAAACCCTAAGATAGCTACAATATAATTAATAATTACGTTGTAGCTATTTTAGGGTTTATATTTATTTTACAGGTAACTTTGTATTTATTTTAACTAGGTACAATAGCTATTAAATAGTTAATAACAATTTAATAGCTACCTAGTTAAAATAATTACAAAATTACCTGTAAAATAAATCCTAACCTAAGTTACAAATACACCTAACATTACATAAATTAATTAAATAAACTACAATTATCTAAACTAAAATACAATTAAATAAACTAAACTATATTACAAAAAAAACACTATATTACAAAAAATAAAAAAATATTACAAGAATTTTATGCTAATTACACCTAATCTAAGCCCCCTAATAAAATAAAAAGCCCCCCAAAATAATAACATTTCCCTACCCTAAACTAAATTACAAATAGCCCTTAAAAGGGCCTTTTGTGGGGCATATATTGTAGCTATCTTAGGGTTAATTTTATAGGTAAGTATTTAGTTTTAAATAGGAATAATTTAGTTAATAATATTAATATTATTTAGATTTATTAAATAGTAATTAAGTTAGGGGTTGTTAGGGTTATACTTAGGTTTAGGGGTTAATATATTTAATATAGGTGGCAGCGGTGTAGGGGCATCAGATTAGGGGGTAATATATTTAATATAGGTGGCGGTGTAGGGGGATCAGATTAGGGGTTAATATATTTAATATAGGTGGAGGCGGGTTCCGGGAGCAGCGGTTTAGGGGGTAAACACTTTATTAGGTATTGCGTGGGGGATTGCGGTTGACAGGTAGATAGACATTGCGCATGCGTTAGGTGTTAGGTTTTATTTTGCAGGCAGTTTGCTCCAATACTCAGCACAAGGCTTGCTACACCTGCATTTTGTGGCGAGGTGAAAATGGAGTAAGATTTCTCAATTTTCGCCACGTAAGTCCTTACGCTGTATATTGGATACCAAATTGCGCGTGTTTTCTATATCAGTCTATGGGCCAAAAAATTACGGGCGAAGGCAGAAATATACGAGCGTAACTTCTATGTTACGCCATATATGTGATACCAAACCCGCGCAAAATCTGACGTCGCCGGCTTTTGCGGGCGATGCTGCATATCGGATGGGGCCCTTGGTTTTCAGGGCACCAATAACTTCACTGCTTTCCTGTAATTACTTTTGACTTGTATTTTCTATATTAAGTTATCTATTCTTTCACTTATATGTAAAAACATGTAGAAGCTTTGCTTGTGTTTCCTCCTTGACGATTGTGCTATAGGAAATACAATGGATAACTCCAAAAATGTTTATCCACATTTTTCATTTATTTTTGTCTACAGGGACTTGGGGTATGGGCACAGAACTTGGTTGCTTTCTTCTAATGCCCATAATCCAGACCTGCAGAATATAAATGCGGCCTTGTTCATAGAAGGGCAACACCAAACAGACAACAATTCTGCGCTTTGTCTGTGAATGTAAACACAAATCACAATTATACCTTAAATAACATCATATGAAAGCTCTTAAGTAAGTGTCTCATATGAACAAATAGTGATGTCCCAAATAGTTCGCCGGCGAATAGTTCCCGGCGAACATAGCTTGTTCGCGTTTGCCGTGGCGAGCGAACATATGCGATGTTCGATCCGCCCCCTATTCGTCATCATTGAGTAAACTTTGACCCTGTACCTCACAGTCAGCAGACACATTCCAGCCAATCAGCAGCAGACCCTCCCTCCCAGACCCTCCCACCTCCTGGACAGCATCCATTTTAGATTCATTCGGAAGCTGCATTCTTAGTGAGAGGAGGGACAGTGTAGCTGCTGCTGATTTAATAGGGAAATTGATAGCTAGGCTAGTGTATTCAGTGTCCACTACAGTCCTGAAGGACTCATCTGATCTCTGCTGTAAGGACAGCACCCCAAAAAGCCCTTTTTAGGGCTAGAACATCAGTCTGCTTTTTTTTTTTCCTGTGTAATCTAATTGCAGTTACCTGCCTGCCAGCGTGTGTGTCAGGCTCACAGCGTATACTGTGCCCACTTGCCCAGTGCCACCACTCATATCTGGTGTAACAGTAGTGTACATTTTAAAAAAACAACACTTTTTGACTGTGAAATAATAGCAGTCAGTGGAGGGGGGCGGGATCATGGGCGGGGATGTCCGGGGGAACGCACGGACGCGCGCGAGTGCACGGGAGGGCAGGGGCGGGCGCGTGCATGGGGAGGGAGCAGGTGGGAACCGCTACACTACAGAAAAAGTTGGTGTAAATTTTTTTAAAAAAAGGAATAAAAATATAAAAAAAAAGATCAGGCAGGTGGTGGGGGTTGGTCTGTGGGGGGGGGGGAAGCTACACTACAGAAAAAAAAAAAAAAACCAGAACAAACTACTTTTTTTTGCAAACTGGGTAAATCCAATAAGGCAGATGGGGAGGGTTAGAGAGCTGTTTTGGGGGGATCAGGGAGGTTGGGGGCTATGGGGGGCTGCTACACCACAGCATATGTAAATATGCTAAAAAAATTATTCTGCCAGTACTTAAGATGGCGGGGACAATTGTGGGGTGGGGGAGGGAAGGGAGCTGTTTGGGAGGGATCAGGGGGTCTGATGTGTCAGGTGGGAGGCTGATCTCTACACTAAAGCTAAAATTAACCCTGCAAGCTCCCTACAAACTACCTAATTAACCCCTTCACTGCTAGCCATAATACACGCGTTATGCGCAGCAGCATTTAGCGGCCTTCTAATTACCAGAAAGCAACACCAAAGTCATATATGTCTGCTATTTCTGAACAAAGGGGATCCCAGAGAAGCATTTACAACCATTTGTGCCATAATTGCACAAGCTGTTTGTAAATAATTTCAGTGAGAAACCTAAAATTGCGAATAAAATTAATTTTTTTTTAAATTTGATCGCATTTGGCGGTGAAATGGTGGCATTAAATATACCAAAATGGGCCTAGATCAATACTTTGGGTTGTCTACTACACCAGTGGTTTTTAACCTTTTTTTTGCCGTGGCACACTTTTTTACATTAAAAAATCCTGTGGCACACCACCATCCCAAAATTTTTAAAAAATCACACATTGTAGCCTAATACAGCATATATATATATATATATATATATATATATATATATACATACACAAACACACACACATACTGTATGTATTGTGCTGTTATGCCATGCCTCCTACAAACTACCCCTGCACTGAGAGTAAAAAACAAGCAAAGTTTAAACAATATGTCACACTGTTGTCAGTCTGCCGCGGCACACCTGAGGATCTCTCACGGCACACTAGTGTGCCATGGCACACTGGTTGAAAAACACTGTACTACACTACACTTAAGCTAAAATTAACTCTACAAGCTCCCTACATGCTTCCTAATTAACCCCTTCACTGCTGGGCATAAAACACGTGTGGTGCACAGTGGCATTTAGCAGCCTTCTAATTACCAAAAAGCAACGCCAAAGCCATATAAGTCTGCTATTTCTGAACAAAGGGGATCCCAGAGAAGCATTTACAACCATTTATGCCATAATTACATAAGTTGTTTGTAAATAATTTCTGTGAGAAACCTAAAGTTTGTGAAAAAGTGAACAAAATGGGCCTAGATCAATACTTTGGGATGTCTTCTAAAAAAAAATATATACATGTCAAGGGATATTCAGGTATTCCTGACAGATATCAGGGTTCCAATGTAACTAGCGCTCATTTTGAAAAAAAGTGGTTTTGAAATAGCAAAGTGCTTCTTGTATTTATTTCCCTATAACTTGCAAAAAAGCAAAGAACATGTTAACATTGGGTATTTCTAAACTCAGGACAAAATGTAGAAACTATTTAGCATGGTTGTTTTTTGGTGGTTGTAGATGTGTAACAGATTTTGGGGGTCAAAGTTAGAAAAAGTGTGTTTTTTTCCATTTTTTCCTCATATTTTATAATATTTTTAATAATAAATTATATGATGAAAATAATTTTATTTTTTTCTCCATTTAGTGGCGAGAAAAACGGTATATAATATGTGTGGGTACAGTAAATGAGTAAGAGGAAAATTACAGCTAAACGTAAACACCGCAGAAATGTAAAAATAGCCCTGGTCCTTAAGGGAAAGAAATTGAAAAATGGCCTTGGTCCTTAAGGGGTTAAAAAAAACTAGAAATTTGACTGTGAAATAATAGCAGACAGTTTCCTTCACGCATGTGCATTTCAGGGCCTGCCAGGGCACAGTGTCACACCAGTGCAACTCATATCTGGTGTAACAGTAGTGTACATTAAAAAGAAATACAATTTTGACTGTAATAGATTGAATAGCAGTTAGTTGTCTGTAAGCATGTGTGTCAGGCCTACAGCGTCTACTCTGCCAACTTCTGCCAGTGCACAGTGCCACTCATATCTGTTGTCACAGTAGCTTGCACGAATAGTACCACTAATCGAAAAAAAAAATGACAGGCAGAGGCAGGCCAACCCGCAGGGGCCGTCGTGTTCGTGGTGCTGTGATTCCCTTTGGCCCTAGAATAATGCCCAGTGTTCAGAGGCCACGAACCCTGAACTTGAAAAGTTCTGAGGACATAGTTGACTGGCTAACACAGGACACCCAATCTTCTACAGCTTCCGCTCGGAACCTTGACGCACCATCCTCCTCCAGCTTAGCTTCGGGCACCTCTCAAGTTACCACTTGCCCGCCTGCCACCACCACCAACACTAGCACCACAGCCGCTTCACTTGATCTGTCAGAGGAGTTATTTACACATCAGTTGGAAGAAATGAGTGATGCGCAACTATTATTGCCAGAGGATGTAGATAACAGGGATATGTCTCAGTCACGCAGCATTACACACATGGACGTACGGTGTGATGATGATGATGTTGTACCCGATGCGGGAGTTTGGTCTGTCACTGTGAAGTGGGCGTAACCCTTACACTACCTGATCGATACAACATCATACCTGATGTTTTAAAGCAGGGTATTCCAAACAATTTAGGAATGTTAGGTGATTTATGCCCTTTATGGATTAAAACCAGACTCTGCATCAACTATGTAATTTTCCGTGGGAGTTTTGCCATGGATCCCCCTCCGGCATGCCACAGTCCAGGTGTTAGTCCCCTTGAAACAACTTTCCCATCACTATTGTGGCCAGAAAGAGTCCCTGTGGGTTTTAAAATTCACCTGCCTATTGAAGTCTATGGCGGTTCGCCCGGTTCGCCCGTTCGCGAACATTTGCGGAAGTTCGCCGTTCGCAAACGGAAAATTTTATGTTTGCGACATCACTATGAACAAATGTTAATCCTTTATATAGAAATAAAGGTATTCCTAAATCCTTTAATGGTATCCAGAACGAAAAAAGTTCAACAGACAGTACCTTATGCTTAAAGGGACATGAAACCCAAAAGTTTTCTTTCATGATTCAGATAGAGAATGCAATTTTAAACAACTTTCTAATTTACTTCTATTATCTAATATGTTTCATTCTCTTGTTCAAGGAGCAGCAATGCACTACTGGTTTCTAACTGAACACATGGGTGAGCCAATCACAATCTATATATATATGCAGCCACCAATCAGCAGCTAGAATCTAGGTTCTCTGCTGCTCCTGAGCTTGCCTAGATAAACCTTTCAGCAAATGATAACAAGAGAAGGAAGCTAATTAAATAATAGAAGTAAATTGGAATGTTTTTCAAAATTGTATTTTCTCTACCTGAATAATGAAAGAACATTTTTGGGTTTCATGTCCCTTTAATGAGATAAATGAACCTCAATAATGTTTCCCACAGTTCACATAAGGAAAGGTAAATCCTTCTTGAATCCAAAAGTGCTTCCTCTTTTCAGCCGGACTTTCTTATCCTCAACTCAGGTTCAGAAGAGCATATAACGTGAAGAGAAAAAAACAGGGCGCAAAAGAAGATTCAAGTACAATTTATTACAATAAAATTGCACACAAAATTGCACACAAGTTGTACTTACACATACAGCTAGATTACAAGTTGTGCGTTATGACTCAAATTGTATCGTTATGGCCCATAACGCATCAATTTCCCTAACGCAGCCATTACAAGTTTGAAAAAACCTCCATAGCGCAACAAAAATTGCCATGTGCGCACAAATCCATTCCGCTATCTAAGACAAGTAGTTATTTATATATCGCCACCAAAAACCTTCACGAATTACTTAAAAAATATTATACAAAGTACACTTACACTCATACAAACACTCTACAATAAATTATATTTTTATTTTAAATTATACATTTAAAATATAACAGATTAAAGATACGAGATCTCGGGTGTTAGACAAAAATGCACACAAACCCATTTTACATTGACTTACGTAGACATACATTAACATACACTCATGTAGCTACATCTACGTACAATATCATCACATACATACATAAATTGCTACATACAAACAATATACAGCAGATTATGTACATAAAACATATTTTAAATATGAAATTATTACGATTTCATGTACTTTTTCACAGAATGACATAACGTCACTCACTTTGCGCTCAACAGGAGTGTTGGAATTTTTTTTCTTTCAATTTCTCTCCTCCATTGACTTCTATAGGGAATACATGCTCGTGCACGCGACCGGCCTGTTTTCGTAACGCACGCAATATTTTTCTCTTTTTAAACTCGTAATACCGGCGTTATACGGGGTTGCGCTTATTCATTCATTCTTGCGTAGGTCCCGCAATGACAAATAGATCACGAAATATACTATTTGCACTGGAGTTATGTGTTTTACATGTGTGAAGAACATCAGTACAAGCTCAAAATCTTTTAGGAAATTACATTACATCAACTATAAATCACGATCAATTGTAATAGAAATCAGTTTAAAGAATTAACACATATTTAAACGGACATAAAACAGCATTTTTAGATTTCATGATTCAGAAAGAGTAGGCAATTTTAAACAGTTGAATCATTTACGTCTATTATATCATTTGATTTATTCTCTTCATATCCTTTGATGAACATCCTATCTAGATTGGCTCAGTAGATGATGATTGGTGGCTGCACATAGATGCCTTCTGTGATTGCCTCACCCATGTGCATTGCTATTTATTCAACAAAGGATATATAAACAATGAAGCTATTTAGATCATAGAAGTACATTGGAATGTTGCTTAAAAAATTGTATTCTCTGTCTGAATCATGAAAGATAAATTATGGCTTTAGTGTCCGTTTAAGATCAGGATTTTAACATAATATACCATTAGGAATTTTGTATAATTCCAAGATATCATTAGAAAATATTAAATTTGTCGCCATTTTGGAAAGAACAACAATGCTATACGGCTTTATATAACTGAACATATGTGGGAGAGAATCACAATACATACATATATGTACATAACACACATCACACAACAACAAAACACACATTTATCTTTTTAATCATCACACAATAAGAATGTTGCCAAAAAAACAACAGAACAAAGATTTGGAAAGCAGACAGGCATGTAGCTAATATGATGACATCATTCTATGCTTCAACCATACAGATTTGAGCATTAGGACTTTACTGCCCCTTTCATCAGTTTCTCACTCAATATTACATATATGTAGACGAGAGGTTTGGAAGATCCTCATTATTATTACAATTTCAATGGGACACGTAAAATATTGAAATCTCGCCAATCACTTATATACTGTATATAATATTATAGATGTCAGTCGTTACTTTATCGTTTTGTAACAACATTGCAGCAACATTGATTAATCAGATTCTATGCCATATCTATGCACACATTATACACAAGTATGCACTTTCAATCATAAAAGTGCATACGAAGATGCACTGTATATGTTATATTTTACACTTTAACACTTTCATATTACAATTTATTGGGAAAAACAAAATTTCAACAAACACAAAAAAAAGCCCACTTTCAAAGCATTTATGCCCCTCAGATACAATCAAGTGTAAACAATCTCTGTGTTTTTTTTTAAAGGTTTCTGAATGCTATGACAAGAATTTGTAGGCTTTACGTAGGATTCCCTCAAAATGAGGACGATTGGAGGTGACTCAAGAGGAAATTCTATAGAATAGCTGAAATGTCCAATGTTTTGGGAGCAATAGATTGCACCCATATTGCTTTGCGGGCTTCAGCAGAAGAGGGTCCATACCGAAATCGCAAACACTTTCATAGTTTGAGCATGCAGTTCGTTTGTGATGCACGGATGAGAATTATGAATGTGTTTGCGAATTTCGGGGGGGGGGGGGGGCAAGTATCCTCAGGCAGTCCTTACTCTGGCAACAGTTTGAGGACAGACAGTTTCCCCATGGGTGGCTCGTTGGTGAGTACTTGTGCACAGCATGGTTCAGAAGTTAGACAATTGCCACTGTAATGTGCAAAATGTGTAGATGCAGGATGCACTTTAACCATTTAATTGTCTTTCAGCAAATGTCTAGGTTAATATAAACAGATATGTAGCAGGTCATAGCTAAAATGTGCAGATATAGGATGCACTTTAAGCATTTTTTGTCTCTTTTAGCAAATGTCTAGTTTATCTCAAAACAGATATGTAGCAGGTAATAGTTAAAATGTGCAGCTATAGGATGCGCTTTAACCATTTATTTGTCTCTTTTAACAAATGTCTAGTTTTAGCTCCAAACAAATATGTAGCAGGCCATAGCTAAAATGTGCAGATATAGGATGCGCTTTAACCATTGTTTGTCTCTTTCAGCAAATGTCTAGTTTTAGCTCCAAACAGATATGTAGCAGGTCATAGCCTTGACACTACTTTTAAAGGGACAGTGTAGCTCTTTAAACATAACTGACGTAGATGACTGTTTAGCAGTTAGCTGATTTTAGAATCTTTCAAAGTCACTAGCTGAGCAAATAAAGTTTATTACATATAGACATTTTAGCTAGGTTATGTAAACGTTTAACCCTCATTTTAATTTAATTTTCGTATACACAAATGTACTGTATCATCTTCTCCTTTATTTAAATGTATTATCTCATTTATCAGATATTTGTAATATTGACATTTTGTAATGTTAATTATTTAAAGGTGATTCGGGTTACATGAGCTGTAATTGGCTCATTACGCCATTATGTAACCCCGCTGACGAGGCACAGGTGTGCTACAATCGGGCGCACAAGCGGACTAGGGCTGTAGGGGAACGCATGTTTAGGCTCCTCAAAATGCGCTTTTGATGCCTGGATAGGTCTGGAGGAGCCCTCCAATACAGCCCTAGTAAGGTGGCAAAGATCATTATAGCCTGCAGCGTCCTTCATAACATAGCTCAGCAGGCTGGGATGCTGTAGGATGTCCAGGTGCCCTGAGACCTCACACAAGATGAGGAGGACGATGAAGTCTTCGAGGGGCCATTCTGGGACGAGAGAGTCAATTTCAGAGACAACATCATTAACTGTCACTTCAGACGGTGAATACTATAAGTTATATAGGAGCATTGAGAAAATGTGAGACTTTTATTAAAATTAAAGTAGAATCATGCGAACATGTTAGGATTGTACAAGTAATGACTATATCAAAATCTAAAATATATTTTATTATCATAGGTAATTTATACATCATATGACTCTGGCATTGGCTCCTTTGATGACTTCGCCACCTGATTTTTAAAGACAACATCAGATGTAAGTATACACAATGTATGGACCAAGACTGAGGGGGGGGGGGTTGACAACTGATCCATCATATGGCACACAATTAGTTTACATGTATTATTCATTTTAGACATTATTAGATTTTAGATATTCTGAAAGGGATGAATGCCACAGATAGCAGATAAAGGGATACTCTGAAGCACATAGTATTGCCAAAGTCATACATTAGAGGTTAAGTATGCACAATATATATATTCCCAGGACATACTTGAAAACGAGAGAAATCTCAATGTATCCTTCCTGGTAAAATATTTTATAAATAAATAAAATAAATAAATATGTGACTCAGCTTCATATAAAAAAAGAGGCTACATACACTTAGTAAGCTATTGCTATAAAAATTTTAGGAAATAGTTAGCTGTTCTGCTCGTTACCAAGGGTAGAGTCGGCTTCTGTGTGTGTGCGGCGATGACGTCATCACCGCACACTCCTTTCATTCTGAAGCCGGTCAGGATCTCTTGCGGCGCGAATCCTGCGCCTATGTAAGTTGCTCACTTTCTACCTGTCACTGCCCAAGTATAGGTGTTGCTTAGTGTGCTCCTGGGTGTGATTGTTTCTCTATATTGGATTGCCATAACGGTATTGAACTCTGCCTGTCTGACTACTCTGCTTGTTTAACCCCTAAAGTACTGGATTGCCATTCTGTTATTGAACTCTGCCTGTCTGACTACTCTGCTTGCTTAACCCCTAAAGTACTGGATTGCCATAATGTTATTGAACTCTGCCTGTCTGACTACTCTGCTTGCTTAATGCCTTAAGTACTGGATTGCCATAACATTATTGAACTCTGCCTGTCTGACTACTCTGCTTGCTTAACCCCTAAAGTACTGGATTGCCATAACGTTATTGAACTCTGCCTGTCTGACTTCTCTACTTGCTTAACCCCTAAAGTACTGGATTGTCATACTGTTATTGAACTCTCCCTGTCTGACTACTCTGCTTGCTTAACCCTAAAATACTAGATTGTCATACAGCTTCTGAACTCTGCCTGTCTGACCACTCTGCCTGTTTAACCCTTGTATCATTGGATTGCTATACTGTTACTGAACTCTGCCTGCCTGTCTGACCAATGTATTGGTTTATTCCTGAACTGTAATTATTGGATTCCCTTTGTTGCCGATTCCTGCCTGTTTCCAGTCCTTTTATTGGTTTACCCTTGAACTGCCATACCACTAGATTCCCTACCTGCTGCCACGAAAGACTACCCTGTCTATTGTGAGTACCGCTTACCTCATTTTGCAAACTTTCTCTGCTCTGGAATATTCCCTATCATTTCAGCTTGATGCCGGGATAAGAAGACTACTGGCCAAGTTTGGTCTGATAGTGGAATATTCCACTAACATTGCATTATACTTGGGCCATGGACCCAAATGAGGTAGCAAGATCAGTTTATCTTCAAGGACAGAACCCATACCATACAGTTGCAGGGTGTGGATTCCAAACTAGAAGATATAACCGCTCAACACTCCTCACTAGTTGCAGCGAAGGATACAGCTCCTGTTGTTGTACTGCCAGTCTCTGCTCCTAGTACTGCAACTTCTTCCCCTGCTTCTGGAAGTATACCCGGATACCTGGAAGTACCCTGGATACCATTACCTGACAAATATGATGGTACTACTGATTGTAGTTTTTTTTTTAACCATTGCACTTTCGCAATGATCCTCACGCCTTACAGTTTCTTCAGTCAAGGGTCACCTTTATCATATCCTTACTGAAAGACAAGGCCCTAGCCTGGGCCTCCCCCCTTTTGGAACAGAACGCTCCACTCCCAAACGATGCTGATGCTCTAATTTCTGCATTATATTCTGTGTTTGGGACCTCTGGCTGTACTTCTGCTGCAGAGTACTCTATCCTGGATCTCCACCAGAGCAATAGAACTGTGGCACAATATGCTATCGCGTTTCGCACCTTGGCACATGAGACCAGTTGGGATGGCAGTGCTCTCAAGGCAGTCTTTAGGAGAGGTCTGAATGAACGCATTAAAGATTAACTTACTTATCGTGATGTTTCTTCTTCCTTGGACGACTTTATAATACTTTTTATCAGTCTAGATTCTCGCTTCCAGGAGGGACAAGCTGAGAGAGACAAAACTCGGAGAATCCTTCCCTCCTGTCTTTCTATTCATCTAGTCTCTGCACTATGCTCTACCCCTTCAAAACCTCCAGTTACCCAGTAGAGGAACCCATGGATCTCTCCTTCAAACCCACAGCGTCTGAAAGACAAAGAAGAAGGAGATTGAGACTATGCTTTTATTGTGGTTCTAACTCCCACCAACTAAAGAATTGTGACATTCGTCTGGGAAAATCCAATGCTTAGAGGATAACACTGGGGTACCTCTACGAAATCCCCTCACTCCTCTCAGATCCTGGTACCTGTTACCCTTACCTTCCTTCAGAATTCTGTCCACAGTCAAGCCTTCATTGATTCAGGGGCAGCTGGAAACTCTCTGGATCACTGTTTTATGATTCAGGCTAGGTTGCCTCTTCTGCAGAAAAGACATTGTCTCAAAATAACTACTCTAGATGGCACTCCCCTTGGTTCAAGGTTAATCAATTTCGAGTCAGCGCCCCTGACCCTGACTGTGGGAGTCCTTCATACCGAACAGATGCAGTTTGAGGTCATTCATTCCCCAGCACAGTCTGTCATCCTTTGTCTTCCTTGGCTTCATATACACAATCCACAGTTCAACTGGGCTGAGGGACAATTGGCCTCCTGGGGTACCTCCTGCTTCCACTCCTGCTTTGCTAAGGTAACTCCTCTGCTCTGCATCCTCATAGCCAGTCTACATACCCCTTCAAGCCTTCTCTCAGTATATGTGGATTTCACAAATGTGTTTGAAAAGAAAGCAGCAGATGTTCTGCCACCCCACCGTCCTTACGACTGAAAAATTTACCTCTTTACCAGAGCCCTACTTCCTAAAGGGAGGACTTATCCTCTCTCCAAAGCTGAAACCAAGTCCATGGAGGAGTACATCCAAGAGAACCTAGCTAAATGTTTCATTCATCCTTCCTCCTCTCCTGCTGGGGCTGGCTTTCTCGCCATTAAGAAGGATGGTGGGCTCAGTCCCTGTATCGACTACAGGGCCTTAAACAACATCAATATCAAGAATCGCTATCCCATTCCTTTCATCACTGAACTATATGATTCACTTCAGAATGCTCGCTACTTCACCAAGCTGGACCTACGTGGGGCATACAATCTGATTCATATCTTCCCAGGGCACGAATGGAAGACCGCCTTCAACACAAGATCAGGGCATTATGAATACCTTGTAATGCCCTTTGGGCTGTGTAATGCCCCTGCAGTCTTCAAGGCATTTGTCAATGATGTCTTCCGTGACCTCCTCAATCGCACTGTCATCGTCTACCTGGATGATATCCTTATTTTCTTCTCCACCCTGGATGAGCATCATAAACATGTCAGACAGGTACTTCTACGTCTTAGAGACAATTCTCTGGTAGCCAAACTAGAAAAATTTGAGTTTTATCAAGTTCAGATCAAGTTCCTTTGTTATGTCATCTTGAAGGAGGGTTTTGCCATGGATCCTGGTAAGCTCACCGCAGTTCTGGAATGGCCTCAACCCACTTCATTAAAGGAACTACAGAGATTCTTGGGGTTTTCCAATTATTACCGCAAGTTTATAAAGAACTTTTCCTAAACAGTTGCTCCACTCACTGAATTGACAAAACAGAACAAAGACTGTAAACATTGGCCTCCTGAAGCCATAAATGCGTTCTCTCACCTGAAAAAAAGCCTTTTGTTCTGCTCCTGTGCTCTGCCATCCTGATCTTGACCGACAATTTACTTTAGAGGTTGATGCCTCAGAGATAGGGGCTGGAGCAGTACTAACCCAAAGGGAACCTTTAACCTTCAAGTTGCACCCTGTAGCCTTTATCTCTGAATGCTTTACTCCTGCAGAGACAAATTACCACGTGGGTAATCATAAACTCTTAGCCATTAAGATGGCCTTGACGGAATGGCGTCATTGGCTAGAGGGCACCACCAATCCCATTCAGATTCTCACTGACCACAAGAATCTGACTTATCTAGAGACTGCTCCTCAACTCAATCCTCGACAGGCCAGGTGGGCCTTGTTCCTCTCCTGTTTAAACTTTGTGGTCTCTTATCTTCCTGGGACCAAAAACAAGAAGGCTGACGCCCTTTCCCGTCAGTTTCCTCAATCTAGTGATTCCTCTGAAGCTCCTATTGAACACATCATACCGCCTCCAGTGTGGTTGCTCAACTGAACACCACCCTTCTTCAAAGACTGCAATGTGCCCAGTCTAGAGAGCCACCTGAAGCCCCCGTGGCTCCCGATATCCTTTTTGTACCTCTGAACCTATGCACTCCTGTGCTTTTCTGTGCTCATGATAGTAAAATTTAAGGACATCCTGGTTTGACAAGGACTTTTAAGCTTCTTTCCCGACATGTATGGTGGCCTACTATGAAGTCTGACGCTTAGGATTACGTGAAAGCCTGCATGACTTGTGCTGCCAACAAAACCCCAGATCCTTGCCTCTTGGCTTCCTCCAACCATTTTCCATTCCCAAACAGCTTTGGACACACATAACAATGGACTTCATCGTGGACCTCCCGCCTTCTGACCATCATATGGCTATCTGGGTTGTTGTGGATCGATTTTCCAGACTGGCTCATTTTGTACCCCTAAAGAAACTGCCTTTTGCCCAAGAATTATCGTCTCTTCTTCTCTTGCATGTGGTATGACTTCATGGCATTCCCGTGAATATTGTTGTCCACAATTCATCTCTACCTTTTCGAGAGCCTTTTGCAAGTTGATTGGAACCACTGTTTACTTGTCTTCTGGCTACCATCCTCAGACTAATGGGCTAACTGAGAGAGTAAATCAGGATCTCGAGACCTAGAACCTTTGTTAATTATCTCCATACCAACTGGTCTGAGTTGTTACCCCTAGCTGAGCTGGCAAGAAACACTCATTGGCACTCTACTCTACGATGTTTTCCATTTAAAGCCTAAGCAGGTTATCAACCTTGTATCTTCTCTCTTTCTGCTCAGTCCATAGGGGTTCCTGCTGCAGACCAACACGTTACTAATCTCACCACTTATTAGCAGCGCATTCGCTCTCAGTTACGTTCAGCTGTTTCTAGATACAAGAGGTTTACTGATCATCATAGAGCTTCTGTACAGGCCATCTCGGTAGGTGAACATGTTTGGGTCTCTACTCAACATATTTGTGTATGTCAACCCAGTCACAAATTAGGGTCTAGGTTTATCGGTCCTTACAAAGTCCTGAAAAGACTGTCTCCTATTGCCTACAAAGTGGCCTTGCCCCAAACCCTGCGCATACACCCAGTCTTCCACATCTTACTACTCAAGCCTTACATGAACAATAGATATACCCGGCTCTGAGCTTCTCCTCCTCTGCTTCTGGTCCATGGTGACCCTGAATATGAGGTTGCTGAGATCCTGGTTGCTAAGATCCTGGTATCTGGTTCATTGGAAGGGTTACTCTGTGGCGGATCGTTCTTGGGTTCCTGCCCGTGATGTGCATGCTCCATCTTTGGTCTCCAGATTCCATGCTGCTCATCCTTTGAGGCCGACTCTGGTTCCCGGAGGGAACCCTTGATAGGGGGGTTATGTAATGACGCACCTCTCTTGCTGTTGTTAGTGATGGGGCGCCTGCTGTTCTGCTTGTTGCCTAGGGTAGAGTCGACTCCTGTGTGCCTATGGCGATTACGTCATCGCCGCACACTCCTTTCATTCTGAAGCCGGTCAGGATCTCTTGTGGCATGAATCCTGCACCTATGTAAGTTGCTCACTTTCTACCTGTCACTGTCCAAGTATAGGTGTTACTTAGTGTGCTCCTGGGTATGATTGTTTCTCTATACTGGATTGCCTTAACGGTTTTGAACTCTGCCTGCCTGACTCCTCTGCTTGCTTAGCCCCTTAAGTACTGGATTGCCATTCTGTTATTGAACTCTGCCTGTCTGACTACTCTGATTGCTTAACCCCTAAAGTACTAGATTGCCATAATGTTATTGAACGCTGCCTGACTACTCTGCTTGCTTAACCCCTAAATTACTGGATTGCCATAACATTATTGAACGCTGCCTGTCTGACTACACTGCTTGCCTAACCCCTAAAGTACTGGATTGCCATAACATTATTTAAATCTGCCTGTCTGACTACTCTGCTTGCTTAACCCTAAAATACTGGATTGCCATACAGCTGCTGAACTTTGCCTGTCTGACCACTCTGCCTGTTTAACCCTTGAACCATTGGATTGCTATACTGTTACCGAACTCTGCCTGCCTGACCAATCTATTGGTTTATTCCTGAACTGTAATTATTGGATTCCCTTTGTTGCTGATTCCTGCCTCCTTCTATTGGTTTACCATTAAACTGCCATAGAGCTGGATTCCCTACCTGTTGCCTATTGTGAGTACCGCTTACCTCATTTTGCAAACTTTCTCTGCTCTGGGATATTCCCTATCATTTCATCTTGATGCCAGGATAAGAAGACTACTGGCCAAGTTTGGTCTGATAGTGGAATATTCCATGAGCATTACAGGGAGATTGACTTCATCTACAGACTGAAAGTGAAGAATACCAATGTGATCATGTCTGTGGCATTGTCTTTCAACTGTGCTGACTTCTACAACATCTAAATACACCTTCACATTGTAAGTATACACAATGTATGTAACTAGACTGTGGGGGGTGGTCGCTGATCCATCATATGGCACACAATTAGTTTACACGTCTTACTAAGTTTAGACATTATTAGATTTTAGATATTCTGAAATAGATTAATGTGAAAGATAGCAGATAAAGGGATATTCTGAAGCACATAGAATTGACAGTCATAAATCAGAGGTTAAGTATGCACATGTATGTGACTCAGCTTCACACTTGATTGCTAAAACAACACAAAAGAGGCTACATACTGTATGCTTAGTAAGCTATTGCTAAAAAACATTTATGAAATAGTTAGTGATAGGGGGAGGGATGCAGAACTATGTACCACTTTGTTATAAATTTGTTTAACACTTTTCTTTTATGTTAGGGATATTGACTTCATCTACAGACTAAAAGTGAAGAATACCTATGTCATGTCTGTGGCATTGTCTTTCAATTGTGCTGACTTCTACAACATATAAAGACACCTTCACATGGTAAGTGTACACAATGTCTGGAACAAGACTGGGGGATGCAGGATACATCCTTTGGGAAACACTTATGTTTCCTCTCATTTCTTTTAGATGGTATTTCACAATCCTCTATTTTGAAAGTGATGAATGTGACACATAATGCAGATAAAATTATATTTGGAATAGAATCGACATTTAAAGATCATACATCAGGTTAGTTTGCACAATGCATGCTATTAAGAATCATAGGAGGAATAATGGTGCAATTATTGATTAATATATTGAATGTGTCTACCAATTAGTGTTCATAATATCCTATTTTTATATAATTTATTTCATATACATTCGCACTACTTTGTGCTAGAGATGACTCAGATTGTGACCGATCACACAGATAAAGGGTTACATTTCATCTGAAATTATTTCATAGGACACATTTTACTTTTTGAAGGAACATGAAATATTACATTCAATTATGTCTCTCATACAATTGAATAATTAGTAATATTTAAAAAAAATAGGATATTAGGTATTTATTTGTCTAATTTTAAATGTTAATATGTAGTTCAACTTTTGATTGCCCAATTTAATGTGATTAATTTCAAAATATGTATATATAGATATCCAGTCTGAACCTGGCTTTAATATCAGAACAAACCCTAAAATTTAGAGCATAGACAGAAGATGATTTTAGAATTATTTTACTTACAAATTGCTTTTTTAGTAATGTGTTATGAAATAACATAATTGCTTTCATATTATAATTATTTTTATTCTTTTTTCTTTAAAATTTTCAAGTTTGCTGAATTCACAAAACATTTACGCCTAGATTTAGAGTTCTGCGTTAGCCGTCAAAAGCAGCGTTAAGGGGTCCTAACGCTGCTTTTTACCGCCCGCTGGTATTTAGAGTCAGTCAGGAAAGGGTCTAATGCTCCCTTTCCAGCCGCAACTTTTCCATACCGCAGATCCCCTTACGCTAATTGCGTATCCTATCTTTTCAATGGGATCTTCCTAACACTGGTATTTAGAGTCTTGGCTGAAGTGAGCGTTAGAACTCTAACGACAAAACTCCAGCCGCAGAAAAAAGTCAGGAGTTAAGAGCTTTATGGGCTAACGCCGGTTTATAAAGCTCTTAACTACTGTGCTCTAAAGTACACTAACACCTATAAACTACCTATGTACCCCTAAACCGAGGTCCCCCCACATCACCGCCACTATAATAAAATTTTTTAACCCCTAATCTGCCGACCGGACACCGCCGCCACCTACATTATCCCTATAAACCCCTAACACCGCCAACACCTACATAATATTTATTAACCCCTAATCTGCCCCCCCCAACATCGCCGCTACCTTACCTACCCTTATTAACCTCTAATCTGCCGACCGGACCTCACCGCCACTATAATAAATGTATTAACCACTAAACCGCCTCACTCCCGCCTCGCAAACCCTATAATAATTTTTTTTAACCCCAGATCTGCCCTCCATAACATTGCCGACACCTAACTTCAAGTATTAACCCCTAATCTGCCGGCCGGACCTCACCGCTACTATAATTAATGTATTAACCCTAAAGCTAAGTCTAACCCTAACACCCCCCTAAATTAAATATAATTCAAATCTAACGAAATAAATTATTTCTTATTAAATAAATTAATCCTATTTAAAACTAAATACTTACTTATCAAATAAACCCTAATATAGACACAATATAACTAATAATTACATTGTAGCTATTTTAGGATTTATATTTATTTTACAGGCAACTTTGTATTTATTTTAACTAGGTACAATAGCTAATAGCTACCTAGTTAAAATAATTACAAAATTACCTGTAAAATAAATCCTAACCTAAGTTACAATTAAACCTAACACTACACTATCAATAAATTAATTAACTAAACTACCTACAATTACCTACAATTAAATCAACTAAACTAAATTACAAAAAAAACCCACTAAATTACAAAAAATAAAAAAAGATTACACAAATTTTAAGCTAATTACACATACTCTAAGCCCCCTAAAAAATAACAAAGCCCCCAAAATAAAAAAATGCCCTACCCTATTCTAAAATAAAAAGTTAACAGCTCTATTACCTTACCAGCCCTTAAAAGGGCTTTTTGCTGGCATGCCCCAAAGAAATCAGCTCTTTTGCCTGTAAAAAAAAACATACAATACCCCTCCAACATTACAACCCACCACCCACATACCCCTAATCTAACCCACCCAAACCCCCCTTAAATAACACTAAGCCCCTGAAGATCTCCCTACCTTGTATTCACCCAGCCGGGTATCACCGATCCGTCCAGAAGAGGGTCCGAAGTCTTCATCCTATCCGGCAAGAAGAGGTCCTCCAGAGGGTCCGAAGTCTTCATCCTATCCGGCAAGAAGAGGTCCTCCAGAGGGTCCAAAGTCTTCATCCAGGCGGCATCTTCTATCTTCTTCCATCCGGAGGGGAGCGGGTCCATCTTTAAGCAGCCGGCGCGGATCCATCCTCTTCTTCCGACGTCCTAACACCAAATGAAAGTTCCTTTAAATGACGTCATCCAAGATGGCGTCCCTCGAATTCTGATTGGCTGATAGGATTCTATCAGCCAATCGGAATTAAGGTAGGAAAAATCTGATTGGCTGATTGAATCAGCCAATCAGATTCAAGTTCAATCGGATTGGCTGATCCAATCAGAACACCCCCTCAAATTCAAAATAGTTGTGTTTGAGAAGGAATTCAGTTACATTTACAACAAATTCACAATAATTTGGGTCCTGACCATAGTACTTGTTCATGAAATAGGCAATTGCCTGTAAACCTTTGTCATGTGGTATGGATGAATACAATGCTCTAACATCCACTGTGAGCCGGGTATAGTTATTCTTCCATTCTAAGGCCTAGATTTAGAGTTGGGCGGTAGCCGTCAAAACCAGCGTTAGAGGCTCCTAACGCTGGTTTTTACCGCCCTCTGGTATTTGGAGCCAGTCATTAAAGGGTCTAACGCTCACTTTCCAGCAGCGACTTTTCCATACCGCAGATCCCCTTACGTCAATTGCGTATCCTATCTTTTCAATGGGATCTTTCTAACGCCGGTATTTAGAGTCGTGGCTGAAGTGAGCGTTAGAAATCTAACGACAAAACTCCAGCCGCAGAAACAAAACAGTAGTTAAGAGCTTTCTGGGCTAACGCCGGTTTATAAAGCTCTTAACTACTGTGCTCTAAAGTACACTAACACCCATAAACTACCTATGTACCCCTAAACCGAGGTCCCCCCACATCGCCGCCACTCTATTAAAAATTTTTAACCCCTAATCTGCCGACCACACACCGCTGCCACCTACATTATCCCTATGAACCCCTAATCTGCTGCCCCTAACACCGCCGACCCCTATATTATATTTATTAACCCCTAATCTGCCGCCCCCGCTATCGCTGACCCCTGCATATTATTATTAACCCCTAATCTGCGGCTCCGTACACCGCTGCCACCTACATTATAGCTATGTACCCCTAATCTGCTGCGCCTAACACCGCCGACCCCTATATTATATTTATTAACCCCTAATCTGCCCCCCTCAACGTCGCCTCCACCTGCCTACACTTATTAACCCCTAATCTGCCGAGCAGACCGCACCGCTGCTATAAAATAAAAAAATATTTATAAACATTAGAAAAATATTACAACAATTTTAAACTAATTACACCTACTCTAAGCCCCCTAATAAAATAACAAAGCCCCCCAAAATAAAAAAAATGCCCTACCCTATTCTAAATTAAAAAAGTTCAAAGCTCTTTTACCTTACCAGCCCTGAACAGGGCCCTTTGCGGGGCATGCCCCAAAGAATTCAGCTATTTTGCCTGTAAAAAAAACACATACAATACCCCCCCAACATTACAACCCACCACCCACATACCCCTAATCTAACCCAAACCCCCCTTAAATAAACCTAACACTAAGCCCCTGAAGATCTTCCTACCTTATCTTCACCATGCCAGGTTCACCGATCCGTCCTCAGAAGTCTTGATCCAAGCCTCGGAAGTGTTGATCCAAGCCCAAGCGGGGGGCTGAAGAGTGACATCCATCCTCGGGCTGAAGTCTGGATCCAAGCGGCGGCTGAAGAAATCCATCATCGGGCTGAAGTCGGAAGTCCATCATCGGGATGAAGTCTTCTATCAAGCAGCATCTTCAATCTTCTTTATATTATATTCATTGCCTTGTCTCATAATTAAAATTAAACTACTGTAAAAATAAAATATGGTTGTATCATAAATTGCACTGATAAAGACAAACAATCTTTACATTTTCAAACTCTATAATATATAGCTGATCTGCTCTCAGCCAGCTAGTAGCTAATTTTTGCATGAGAAGAAAAAGAATAACAAACAAAAACGCTCAAGAAACGAGCATGGCAAACATTCCATTTTTCCTACTCTATCCTCCAACACTCTATGTGAATTGAATTATATAACATTTTCCTCTTTCAGATCGTTAAGGTATACATACTGTTAGATGAATGTGTAGTGCTACACTAGCCCCTTGAGCTTATCACTTTTTCTATCCTCTCCTTTCCTCACTTCTCTCTCCTTCTTTGAGAGACCTAGAAGAAATGTAGATAACATTCCAATAACCTTGTTCCTGGATTATAGTATTTGAGGGTGAGAAAAGCCCCCTACTGCCTATCTGTAAGCATTTATTATTTTGTTTTAATCCTTATTGGTTACTATCTTATTTCTGTCTCTCCAAGAAGTTTAGATATATCAGAGAAACAGGAGGGAATGGGAGAGAGAAAAAGAAAAAAAAAAAAAAAAAAGGAGGGGGAAAATCCCGTACCAACAACGAAGGTTAAAGGGGGTGACCATGATATCCATCCTAAGGAGACCAAGCTCTCGGGAATCTTCCTAGTTCTATCTGTTGTTTCAGCCAGTTGGAGGCTTTACATAAGGATAAAGCCTGCCTCTGTATTTCCAACGGAAGAGACATTATGTATTTCTCCCATTTCTTAAAAAATTTAGCCAATTGTTTAGGATTTGTGACTTTTAAATTGTATTGTTCAAAGGTCATTTGATATTGTATTTCCATAAGGAAGTCGCTAAATCTAGGGGCTTTTAATCCTTTCCAATTTTTCAGAATTAGATTTCGCCCCACCAGAATAAGTAGATTAATGAATCTGTGGTTATTGGGAATTGAGGTATGCTTACTCAAGAAAAATATTAAATATTGATTTAATTTAAATTTATTCCCTGTTATCCTGATACCCCAAAAATTATTTTTTTGCCAGAATTGATATATCTTTGGGCATGTCCAGAAACAGTGTACTATATCCGCCTTTTCCTGGTGGCATTTGGGGCATTTCCCTGCATCCTGCCTCCATTTAGCTACTCTAGCAGGTGTAAGATAGGTTCTATCAAGCAATTTCATATGTGACTCTTTCCAAGAATGCATAATTGTGGCACCTGCTACTAGTGTTATGCTCTGGGATATAGTTTCAGTATCTACTCTGATTTGGACTTTGGCCCACTTATATGTCAAATCCTGTATATTTTCTCTACCTCGTTGTTTTAAAATTGTATCATACACTCGGGAGATGGTGCTTACCCCTTCCCTGTATTCTCCAATTATTTTCTTAATTTCTTTACTATCCAATTCCAAACCTGTATCTAGCCTTAATTTCTCTATCCAGTGTCTCACCTGCAAGTACGCATAGAAGCTAGATCTAGGAAGATCAAACTGTCGAGCTATTGCCTCAAAAGTTTTCAGTCTTAGATTTTTACCTTCACAGATCTGGATTACCAGTTTCAGTCCCTGCTCAGCCCAGGTTTGAAATGGTGACAAGCCCAATCCTGGTGGAAAATCGGGATTGCCTATGAATGGCAAGAATTCAGATTTCCGATAGTCAATATTCAACTCTTTACCTATTTTTTGCCATGCCTGTATAATAGTTTTAAAAGTGATCATTTGGCATATTGGAACTGGCAATTTATTTGCATTATAATGTAAAATAGCCTGTAGGTTAAAAGGTTTAATTAACATTGATTCCAAACCATAGAATGTAACCAGTTCTTTTTCAGTTACCCAATCTAATGCATATTTACACAAAGCTGCATAGTTATAATATCTGACATTAGGGCAAGCCAAGCCTCCATAAATTCTGGGTAATGTTAATTTAAGCAATGAAGTGCGAGGCTTCTTACCTTGCCAAATGAAGCGATTAAAACATCTATTCAGAAAGACCAGATCCCTTTTATAGAGAAGCAAGGGAAGGTTTTGAAGAAAATATAACAGTTTGGGAAACAAAATTACCTTGACCACCATAATCCTAGCTGTAATGGATAGAGGTAGATTGCTCCAATTCTGGAGCTTTTTATCCAATTCCTTAATACATCCTTTAAAATTAAGGTCATACCACAAACTAGGATCTTTACTCAGTTTACTACCCAGATATGTGATTTGTGTTGTTTCATTGAAAGGTAGATTAATTTGCTTATGTGGTTTACTTATCCACATAACTTCTGACTTCTCATAGTTAATTTGATATCCTGAGAATGAGCTAAAGATTGTGAAGAGTCTGATAAGCTTAGGGATCGAGTCTGATAGATCGCTAAGAAAGAGCAAGAGATCATCCGCAAATAAAGATAAAATCAGTTTGTGCCCTCCAATTTGTATACCCTGTAGTTCCCTCCTTAGATAGATTGCCAGGGGTTCAATCGCTAGATTGAATAAAAATGGTGATAGAGGGCAGCCTTGTCGCGTGCCACGTTTCAATATAATCCCTTTTGTAGTTTCCCCATTCACTAAAATTGTGGAGATTGGTTCTCTATATAGTTGTTGAATGAAAGATTGGAAAACCCCTGTTATCCCAAAGTTCTCCAAGGAGGTGAAGAGATGATCCCATATAATCGAATCAAACGCTTTTTCAGCGTCGATTGAAAGAATCGCTAAATCGGGGTTACCGTGATGTTTGTTACCGATTGATTTGTTCCAGTAATAATCTAGTACTAATTGTAATTTTCGTATGTTTTTTACTGGATTTCTACCATTCATAAACCCCGTTTGATCAGGATGTATCATATACCCCAAAGGGGATTTCAATCTATTAGCTAAAATGTGGGTAAGGATTTTATAGTCCTGGTTGAGGAGAGAAATTGGTCTATAAGATGTAGGAAGTTCTGGGTCTTTGCCTTTCTTGTAGATCAAAACAATATTAGATGCAGCGAATAATGGGGACTGTGGTTTGTTACTTATGAAATATTCATTAAATAGTTTACTTAAGATCAAGGGGACCTGATCTGCGAGTATCTTATAAAATTCGGCTGGTAATGCATCTGGCCCAGAAGCTTTTCCCATTTTTAGTTTTTGGATAGCAAGCTTGATCTCTTCCACAGATATAGGTTCATTTAGCCTCAGCAAATCGTGCAACTCTATTTGAGGCAGGCTTATACCTTGCCAAAACTGGACTTTATTCTCAGTATTAATTTGTTTAGATGCATATAGCTCCTGAAAAGTTTGATAAATAGTTTCCCTTATCTCTGTAGGTTCTGTCACCCTAGAATTCCCCCTTTTTAAAGCTGCAATGTAGCTTTTCTGTTGCCTGATTTTTACTATTCTTGCAAGATATTTGGCTGAAATACCCTGCGCACCTGAATAGAGGGCTTTAAGTTTCTGCTCTTCTACAATCGAGTTTTGTTTAAGAAAAAGATTGTAAAGCAACTTACAGTCTTTGTATTTGTTCCAATGTTCTACCGAGGGCATATTGATGTAGTTGCAATAGCTATTTCTTAATGTATTAGACAGTTGTTCCTCTCGCTTTCTCAGAATTGCTCGCATTCTTATCAGATATGCTTTTATCTCTCCTCTAAATACCACCTTCGCAGTCTCCCACAATATTTCTGGTTTATCTAGATGGCCCGAGTTTTCCGCTAAGAATTGATTCCACCTATTTTGCATCCATCTTTTAAAATGGACATTGTTTACTAGATAATTCGGGAAGAATATTCTACCTTTTCCAGTAAATACTTTATCATTCAGACCTATTTCTAATGAGATCACTGCGTGGTCGGAGATCACAATATCTTGAATAGCAGTTTCTATATTCATTTTTAACATTTGTCTAGCTATTAAAAAATAGTCAATTCTAGAGAATGAAGTATGTACGTTAGAGACACATGTATACTCTCGTTGGTCAGGGTTTTGTGCTCGCCAAACATCTTGCAGTGCTAGTTTTTGACAGAACCTACGAAGAATCTCTGTTTCCCTTGCTTTTCTTGGAGCAAATTTAGCTTTTGATCTATCCAGAATATGTGAAAAGGCCATGTTGAAATCGCCAGCTACTACAATGTTCTTTCCAATATGTAAAAACAATTTTAAGCTAATATTTTCCCAGAATTCTTTGTCTATCGCGTTTGGGCCATAAACATTACAGAAAACAAAATTAAAACCATTGATCTGTATTTCAAGGATCTGGTATCTCCCATTTGGATCATTATCTACCGAGATTATTTTATGGTTTAGCTGTTTTCGTATTAAGATAATCAGACCTCTTTTAGCCCTATCATAAGGGGTAAACACCACCTCTCCGACCCATTTGCTTTTAAGTTTTATAGCTTCTACTGGCCTAAGATGGGTCTCCTGTAGGAAGACTAAATCTGGTTTTTGCTTTCCTAAATGTTTTAACAGAAGTTTCCTTTTAGCTGGGGATGAAATCCCTCCGCAATTCCAGGAAAGTATTTTAAGTTTGGTCATCTAAAAATACTGTTCAAACAGAAATCTAGGTAAGGGCTCCTAAGGACGAGAAAAAAAAAAAAAAAAAAAATTTATAATAGTTAAAACTCCTATTTTCCCATTCCCCCCTGCGCAACCTGCATCCTGTTTTTCCATGCTTAACATTCAGCATTATTGCCCTACATAGAGTTACATCCATTTCTTATATCTATTTATGTAGGTAAGGCCCTTATTTATTAGGGGTTCTTATCTTGTGTGCCTCTCAGCTGTTCTGTGTCTAGCTTCTGGCAAAATGCCTTAATTTCTTCAGTTTTGGTGAATGTCAACGTCTCACCATCTTTGTCAATAATTATTTTCGCCGGATATATTAATCTTGCTCTTATATTTGCCTTAATTAACTGAGAACAAAATGGTGCCATCTCCCTACGTTTATTTTGAGTCTCTGATGAAAAGTCTTGAAATAACAGTATTCTATTAGATCCTATCATGATGTTATTATTTTTACGATATAATCTGAGTATATGGAATTTGTCCTGAAAATTTAGAAACTTGATTATTACCACCCTAGGCCTTGCCATACCATTTACAATCCCTCTAGGTGCACCTATTCTATGGGCTCTCTCTATAGGCAATCTGACATTCTCAATGGTGCTCCCTACTAATTTAGGGAGCTGGGAGGCTGCAAAGCTTATCAGGTCTTGGTATTCTACTGTTTCAGGAAGGCCAACAACCCTAAGGTTGTTGCGCCTAGACCTGTCCTCTAACTCCTCTAATTTTGAGTGTAAAAATTTAATTTTTGTATCCTGCAAATGGGTCATTTGTTCTTGTATCTCTATTCTATCCTCAGCATCTGAAACCCTGGTTTCTAACTCATTTATACGTGTTGCGAACTGTTTTATTTCATTCGTAGCTGTGGCCATTTCTTGCCTTAAAGCTTCAAATTGTGGCATGATTAAATCAGAGATTTGTTGTATTAGTGGTGTATTATCAGTAGAATTCAGATCTATTTCATTTTGTAACTGTAAACCTATACTACTTTCATTAGTTTTGAGTTTTTTTTCTTTTGGTTTAGGCGGCATATTTGGTGATAAATTTTTAGAATGTGACATAAACCTTTCCATAAAGCTTATTATCGGTCTATTGTGACCAGAGAAAAAAGACACACAAAAAAAACCTAGTTGTGTCTTAAATAAGGGTGAAAGAGGGGGAAAATATATCCTCTTTACTTATTTCTGTGAGTGGATAAGTAAGTAAACAAGAGATGTCTTCAGAAATCTTGTGTAAAAAATGGTTAAAATGTGTTCCTTTTTACATTTTGGTGACAAACAATACTTAATCAAAATATTACATTAATGTGTGCCAACACGTGCTTTAAACAAATCCTTAAATACTCTTATATGTGAAGTCTTAGTTTTAAAAATCAGTGAAAAAGAATAAAAAAATACATTTTTAGTGAAAAAACAAAAAGAGAGGAAAAAAAAAAGCAAAAAGAAAAAAGAAAGAGCCGAAAATGTGAGTAAGAGAGTACAAAGACTCACAGTAGTGAACTGCCGAGAAAAAAAACAGTTGTTTAAAGGTTTACAACTCTATTCCTTTTTCCCCTTCTTCCTCTTCCTCACTTCCCTCACTTCTTAACAGAGCCACTATCTGAATAGCTTAGGCCACTGGTATTCTAAATGTAAATCTAGTGAAAACACAAAATAATTTATTTCTGGGTAGGTTCCTGTTACCAACACAGTTGTACAAAATGAGTATATGATCAGTTCCAGCAGACACAAGTTATAACCATATAGAGAAGTTTATCACTATATAATAGACCCAGTTTCTTATATATTGATATTTTTTCAGCTAGAAAGAATAGATTATTTCTCTGCCACTACCAAAGGCAGAGAAAAAGGAGAAAAAGAGGAGAAAGAAGCAAAAAACAATAGACAGGAGAAGGAGAATACCAAGAGACAAAAAAAGGGAGAAGCTAGGGGAAAAAAGGGAGAAAAAGAAGCAAAATTCAGTGTTCAAATCGGACTCTTTAGCTTATTTACGCCAGTCAAACAAGCTATATTTAACTGTATTTCTTATGTTAATAACCAGTCATAAAAGATAACTAAAAAGTTTTTATCTTGATTGAAGATTCATTATGAGGATAATCCCTTTCTAAAGGAGAGTTCCCAAGACCTAGAAATCTTTTTCTTGTATTTAACAGTAAATCATAAGTAATATCCCTCAGAAAAAGACAACTTTTTAGCTTGATTGAAGTTTTCATAGAGGACAGTCCCCACACAGAAAAATCCACAGAAAAGCAAACAGTCTAATGGAGATTGATACAGCAGGTCTCACCGCTTGTACTCTGAACAGTTTTCTTATGGTGTGTGATGCTTAAGATTTCTAACAGAAACTTTACCATCTGTAGCAAGAGAGGGGAGGCTATAAGGTGGCTCGGGCACATAAAGAGCCTGTGTACCTCCGTATATGTTTTTCCAGCTTCTCTCTCCACTCCTCGGCCCCTCTATAAGACCTTTGTGTATGGGACTTTAATATTAGGAGAAGCAGATCTTAACCTTAGGCTGTGAAATAATTCAGTCTATATTTAGACATTTAACCAGGCTTGATAGTTATTTACACCTAGGTGCAGTCTTTTAATAAGCTCAGCCTTAGTATGTTTATATAGGTTCAACTGTTATTGTCTAACAAGAGAGTGTCTAGGGATAAAACAGACCGTGTCTGTGGTACCTGTTTCCAAATGAGGTCTCCTAGCAGCGGCTCTTTGTCTCACTCTGTTGTTCCTATCCACATAGCAGCTACCTCTTGCTTTCCAGCTAGCTTTCCGGTCTTTCCACAGGTAGATATTAAGGAGCGGCAGATTTGTGAAGTCGCGATTTCGGACACCTCCGCTACCGCAGCCTCCGCTGATACACCAGCTCCTCTGTCCTGTATGGCTGCCGACCGGTGGGTATGTTGCTGCAATTGATGCGTTTCTCTGTGTTGAAAGATAGGAAGTTTACACAGAACAGGAACGCCTTTTGGCGTCGTGACTCCGCTTTGAAGTCAATCTGCTTACAGGAACCGGCCACTGCATGAAAGTTTATCCAAGCCGGGATGCGCCTCCGCTGGCCAAGGATCAGCACAGATGGGGTAGATCGATAAAGCCCTTCTCCCCAGAGCTAGAGTTAGCGTCCCACGTTCTTACTAGCTCCTCCCCTTCCGGTTCCGCCCCGTCGTTGAGTTATTAACTATTTAATAGCTATTGTACCTGGTTAAAATAATTACAAAGTTGCCTGTAAAATAAATATTAATCCTAAAATAGCTACAATATAATTATAATTTATATTGTAGCTATATTAGGGTTTATTTTACAGGTAAGTATTTAGCTTTAAATAGGAATAATTTATTTAATAAGAGTTAATTTATTTCGTTAGATTTAAATTATATTTAATTTAGGGGGGTGTTAGGGTTAAAGTTAGACTTAGCTTTAGGGGTTAATAAATTTATTATAGTAGCGGTGAGCTCCTGTCGGCAGATTAGGGGTTAATACTTGAAGTTAGGTGTCGGCAATGTTAGGGAGGGCAGATTAGGGGTTAATAATATTTATTATAGGGTTATTGAGGCGGGAGTGAGGCGGATTAGGGGTTAATACATTTATTATAGTAGCGCTCAGGTCCGGTCGGCAGATTAGGGGTTAATAAGTGTAGTTAGGTGGAGGCGACGTTGGGGGCGGCAGATTAGGGGTTAATAAATATAATATAGGGGTCGGCGATGTTAGGGCAGCAGATTAGGGGTACATAGGGATAATGTAGGTGGCGGGGGTGTACGGAGCGGCAGATTAGGGGTTAAAAATAATATGCAGGGGTCAGCGATAGCGGGGGCGGCAGATTAGGGGTTAATAAGTGTAAGGTTAGGGGTGTTTAGACTCGGGGTACATGTTAGAGTGTTAGGTGCAGACGTAGGAAGTGTTTCCCCATAGGAAACAATGAGGCTGCGTTAGGAGCTGAAAGCGGCTTTTTTGCAGGTGTTAGGTTTTTTTTCAGCTCAAACAGCCCCATTGTTTTCTATGGGGGAATCGTGCATGAGCACGTTTTTGAAGCTGGCCGCGTCCGTAAGCACCGCTGGTATCGAGAGTTGCAGTGGCGTTAAATTATGCTCTACGCTCCCTTTTTGGAGCCTAACGCACTGAAAACCCAGCCATTCTGTGAACTCTAAATACCAGCAGTATTTAAAAGGTGCGGGGGAAAAAAAGCACGCGTAGCTAACGCACCCCTTTGGCCGCCAAACTCTAAATCTAGCCGTAAGTCTGACACCAGATGTGTATGATTGTCATTTTGCATATTATGTGTAAGATTGCCATAATTCAGCTGTAAGGGGGACATATATGAAATATACATATGTCAGGGTTCTTATAATGGAACATTATTCAAAAATGTCTTTAAACAGCACCTGGCATATGTATGTTTCATAAGTGCCCTCCTATAAAGCCCCAATATAAAAAGCCTATGTATGGGAAATCTGATATCTACTTAAGTATACATGCTATAGGAGACCACTACATGTACTCACTACCCTCCAGAATACAGCATCGTACAAACTAATAACTGGGACTACAACTTCCACAAACCTTTGAGGCCAAATTACTACTGAGCATTTGTTTATTTACTTTTTCAGTTTTTTGCTTCTACTGAACATTATCAAAATGTATCAAAATAAGGCAATATCACCCTTTGTTTTCCCCAAAAAGAATATCTATTAAACAATAAAATTTAAAAAAAATCTATACAATTGCAGGTTTAGTCATTTTTCACATTCTTTTTACATAGAAATAGTAATGTATATGAAATATAAAGTCAATTTGGACAATTGATATGAAGGGAGAATTTAATTGGTTACTTAATTATTTGTTTATTTATACATTTTGTAGTCTGGAGTACGGTATTACAAAACGTAGAAAAAAATTTCATCTGTTTTTGCATAAAAAATATTTTTAAAAAGTTGCACCAAACAACATAAATACAATAAAATAAAGAGTTACACTAATATATACACTATCTAGTAATAATTATTTATAAATATGTTATATGACAAGGAAAAGGCTATTATTTATATTTCTTTCATGTAATTGGCAAGAGTCCATGAGCTAGTGACATATGGGATATACAATCCTACCAGGAGGGGCAAAATTTCCCAAACCTCAAAATGCCTATAAATACACCCCTCACCACACCCACAATTCAGTTTTACAAACTTTGCCTCCTATGGAGGTGGTGAAGTAAGTTTGTGCTAAGATTTCTACTTTGACATGCACTTCTCAGCATTTTGAAGCCCGATTCCTCTCAGAGTACAGCGAATGTCAGAGGGCCGTGGAAAGTATTACCTATTGAATGCAGTGATTTCCCTAACTGGGGTCAATTTCATAGGTTCTCTGTTATCGGTCGTAGAGATTCATCTCCTACCTCCCTTTTCAGATCGACGATATACTCTCATATACCATTACCTCTACTGATAACTGTTTCAGTACTGGTTTGGCTATCTGCTATATGTGGATGGGTGTCTTTGGTAAGTATGTTTTTATTTCTTAAGACACCTCAGCTATGGTTTAGCACTTTATGCATTTATATAAAGTTCTAAATATATGTATTGTACTTATATTTGCCATGAGTCAGGTTCATGTATTTCCTTTTGCAGATTGTCAGTTTCATATTTGGGAGGTTAATATTGAGAAATATTTTTCTTACCTGGGGTTTAGTCTTTTTTTCAATTGACTACTTGTTTTATTTTGCGGGCTATCTTAGGCTTGCGGGTGCGCTAAATGCTACACTTTATTGCGTCATTCTTGGCGCGAGAATTTTTTGGGGTGAAAAAGCACGTCCGTTGACGCAAGTTCGTCATTTCCGGCGTCGTAGTTGACGCAGGGGTTCACACAGGGTTGCGTCATTAGTGACGCGAGTGTGTCATTTCCGGACATGGATGGCAGCAAAAAAAATTCTAGTTACGTTGTGCGTCATACTTGGCGCCAAACTTTTCTTATTATTTATTGCTCCATTGCTTTTGCCTATTGCTTTTTCTAAGTCAGAGGGCTATGCTATTTGCATTTTTTTCCCATTCCTGAAACTGTCATATAAGGAAGTTGATAATTTTGCTTTATATGTTGTTTTATCTTTTACATTCTGCAAGATGTCTCAACCTGATACTGCCTCAGAAGTATCTGCTGGAACTTTGCTGCCTGACATTGGTTCTACCAAAGCTAAGTGCATTTGTTGTAAGATTGTGGAGATTATATCTAATGTCATTTGTATTAGTTGTCATGATAAACTTTTACATGCAGATAGAGTGTCCATCAGTAATAGTACATTGCCGGTTGCAGTTCCTTCAACTTCTAATGTACATGATATACCTGTGAATTTTAAAGAATTCGTTACTGATTCTATTCAGAAGGCTTTGTCTGCGTTTCCACCTTCTAATAAGCGTAAGAGGTCTTTTAAAACTTATAATAAAGTTGATGAAATTTCAAATGACCGACAACATAATGAATTATCCACTTCTGATGAGGATCTATCTGATTCAGAAGATCCTTCCTCAGACATTGACACTGACAAATCTACTTATTTATTTAAAATAGAGTATATGTGTTCTTTGTTAAAAGAAGTGTTAATTACTTTGGATATTGAGGAAGCTAGTCCTCTTGATATTAAAACCAGTAAACGTTTAAATGCTGTTTTTAAACCTACTGTGGTTACTCCAGAGGTTTTTCCTATTCCTGATGCTATTTCTGACATAATTTCTATGGAATGGAATAAGCCAGGTACTCCTTTTAATCCTTCTGCAAGGTTTAAAAAAATGTATCCATTATCAGCGGTTGCAATAGAGTTTTGGGAAAAGATCCCCAAAGTTGATGGGGCTATTTCTACTCTTGCTAAACGAACCACTATTCCTATGGAAAATAATACTTCTTTTAAAAATCCTTTAGATAGGAAGCTTGAATCTTATCTAAGGAAAGCCTATTTATATTCAGGTCATCTTCTTAGGCCTGCAATTACTTTGGCTGATGTTGCAGCTGCTTCAACTTTTTGGTTGAAGAATTTAGCGCAACAAGAATTGGATTCTGACATATTTAGCATTGTTCACTTACTGCAACATGCTAATCATTTTATTTGTGATGCCATTTTTTTTTTGTATAATCATTTTTTATTGGATTTATATAAAATCAAACAATACAAAATAACAAACAGTACAAAACATATCTGTAATAATATAGCTGTTGTCATTAATTCAAGCTGTCACAAAGCCAAATATCAACATTAAGAAATGCTTATTACTTTATTTCAGTTCAAATCTCTCTATCGGACACTTCCAAACATTTTATTGTACATGAGTTATCATATGTCAGATGCCCCTCCTGAGGATTGAAGGGTGGTAGGTGATTTTGCGTTAGGAAATAAGGGCTTTATGGATTCCCAATAAAATTTGATGTCCAAGAATGTATCTAGTTTTTGAGTTCTATAATAACCATACTCCTCCAGGACAAGTGTTTCATCGACATGGGCTATTAACTCAGACCATGTGGGGACAATTGAGTTCTTCCATTTTCTAGCTATTAGTGTTTTGGCCGAATTAAGAATGAATTGTGTTAAGCGTTGGCGTAGATAACCAACTTTTTTCGGCAGTAAATTTAATATTGCCACAGTGGGTTCTAGTCTAAATGAGGAGTTGAATATATTTTGTAGTAGGGACTCAATGTGATTCCAAAAGGGGCGTAGAGCAGGACAATCCCCCCACATGTGAAGCATCATTCCCTTTTGATCACAACCCTCCAGCATTTATCCGAGGAGGTAGAGTAAATACTTTTTAAACGTGTAGGTGTGAGGTACCACCTTGTTAAAACTTTATAATTTAATTCTATTATCTTTGTTGATGTGGACGATGTTTTAGTAAAAAGGAAAATGTGTTTCCATGTCTGTCTATCTAATTCAGTTTTCAGTTCTAGATGCCATTTATGTGTGAAAGTCGGCATTTCTGTATTATTACTTGCTGATAGGATGGATTTTGCTAATGTTAATGAGTGTCTGAGTTTTTGTTGTGACATACAATGTGATTCAAAGGGCGTTGGGAGTCTGGTCCAGTCCCGTCTGTGTTCGGATGTGTCTACTAGGTGTAGCAATTGTTTGTACTTAAGCCATCGTGAAAATGCCCCATTCAAGCAGTCCGAGAGGTCTTGTCGAGATCTCACTCTAGTACCATCTAGTAGCTTGTGTATGGGAATTGTGTGTCCTATTTCCAGATGTGTTGATGTGGTTTTTGTATAGTCTAATCCTCCCAAAAATTCGGCATTTGGGGAGATAGGTGACATTGGGGATCTATGTGTTGAAATGTGTGAGTGGACTTTAATGATTTTGTTCCAATTGTCAAATACGTTTCCATAGAGGGGATAGGCATTTTTTGTTTCAATTCTGTAAGTTTGGGGTAGCCAGCACAGGACTCCCGAATTCAGGACTCTCAGAATGTGGGAATCTATCGTTATCCAAGCTTTGGTTAGTGTGTTTCTATGCCAGTCAAGTATTCTCTGGAGACTAATCGCCTTATAATAGGTTTCAAGGCATGGAAGGCCTAATCTCCCCTCCCCTTGTGGTCTGTATAGTGTAGTTCTGTTAATTCTTGGTTTTATTGAGCCCCAGACATACTTATTTAGGATACCTTGCCATCTACAAAGGAATGGAGTAGGGATTTTAATGGGCACTGCCTGCATTATATATAATATCCTAGGTAATGTAGTCATCTTTAAGTTTGAATCCTACCCCACCATGAAAAAGGCCGTTTTGACCATGAGTTTAAATCAGTTTGGGTGGAATTGAGTAGATTTGAGTAATTCAATTGGAAAAGTAGTCTGTTATTAGGGGTGAGGCTGATCCCTAGATATTTGTGATGCCATTTTTGATATTATCAAAATTGACGTTAGATCCATGTCTTTAGCTATTTTAGCTAGAAGAGCTTTGTGGCTTAAATCCTGGAATGCTGATATGACATCTAAGTCTAGATTATTATGTTATTCTTTCCAAGGTAATAATTTATTTGGTTCTCAGTTGGATTCTATTATTTCAACTGTTACTGCGGGGAAAGGAGTTTTTGTGCCTCAGGATAAAAAACCTAAGGGTAAATCTAAGGCTTCTAATCATTTTCGTTCCTTTCGTCAAAATAAGGAACAAAAACCTAATCCTTCCCCCAAGGAATCTGTTTCCAATTGGAAGCCTTCCTCAAATTGGAATAAATCCAAGCCTTTCAAGAAACCAAAGTCAGCCCCTAAGTCCGCATGAAGGTGTGGCCCTCATTCCAGCTCAGCTGGTAGGGGGCAGATTAAGGTTTTTCAAGGATGTTTGGATAAATTCTGTCCAAAATCAATGGATTCAGAGCATCGTCTCTCAGGGGTACTGAATTGGATTCAGAGTAAGGAGATTTTTTCTCTCACACATCCCAGTGAATCCAGTAAAAGCTCAGGCTTTCCTGAAGTGTGTTTCAAATCTGGAGTTTTCAGGGGTAATCATGCTGGTTCGATTTCAGGAACAAGGCCTGGGGTTTAATTCAAATCTATTCATTGTCCCAAAGAAAGAAAATTCATTCAGACCAGTTCTGGATCTGAAAATCTTGAATTGTTATGTAAGAGTACCAACTTTCAAGATGGTAACATCAGGACTGTTCTGCCTTTTGTTCAGCAAGGACATTATATGTCTACAATAGACTTGCAGGATGCTTACCTTCATAGTCTGATTCATCCAGAACATTATCAATTCCTGAGATTCTCTTCTCTAGACGAGCATTACCAATTTGTTGCTCTTCCATTTGGCCTAGCAACAGCTCCAAGAATCTTTTCAAAGGTTCTGGGTGCCCTACTCTCTGTAATCAGAGAACAGGGTATTGCGGTGTTTCCTTATTTGGACGATATCTTGGTACTAGCTCAGTCTTTACGTTCTGCAAAATTTCACACAAATCAACTTGTGTTGTTTCTTCGAAACCATGGTTGGAGGATCAATTTACCAAAAAGTTTTTTTATTCCTCAGACAAGGGTCACCTTTTTAGGTTTCCAGATAAATTCAGTGTCCATGACTCTGTCTCTAACAGACAAGAGACGAAATTGGTTGCAGCATGTCGGCACCTTCAGTCTCAGTCATTCCCTTCAGTGGCTATTTGCATGGAAGTTTTAGGCCTCATGACTGCAGCATCAGACGTGATTCCTTTTGCTCGTTTTCACATGAGACCTCTCCAGCTTTGCATGCTGAATCAATGGTGCCGGGATTATACAAAGATATCACAATTAATATCCTTAAATCCCAATGTTCGACACTCTCTGACGTGGTGGTTAAATCACCAGCATTTAGTTCAAGGGGCCTCTTTTGTTCAGCCAACCTGGACTGTGATCACAACAGATGCGAGTCTTTCAGGTTGGGGAGCTGTCTGGGGATCTCTGACAGCACAAGGAGTTTGGAAATCTCAAGAGGCGAGATTACCAATCAATATTTTAGAACTCCATGCAATTCTCAGAGCTCTTCAGTTTTGGCCTCTGTTGAAGAGAGAACCGTTCATTTGTTTTCAGACAGACAATATCACAACAGTGACATATGTTAATCATCAGGCTGGGACTCACAGTCCCCAAGCTATGAAAGAAGTATCTCGGATACTTGTTTGGGTGGAATCCAGCTCTTGTCTAATTTCTGCGGTTCATATCCCAGGTGTAGACAATTGGGAGGCGGATTATCTCAGCCGTCAGACTTTACATCCAGGGGAGTGGTCTCTCCATCCGGATGTGTTTTCTCAGATTGTTCAGATATGGGGTCTTCCAGAAATAGATCTGATGGCCTCTCATCTAAACAAGAAACTTATCAGATACCTGTCCAGGTCCAGGGATTCTCAGGCAGAAGCAGTGGATGTGCTGACACTTCCTTGGTGTTATCAACCTGCTTATATCTTCCCGCCTCTATTTCTTCTTCGGAGAGTGATCTCCAAGATCATCATGGAACAATCGTTTGTGTTGCTGGTGGCTCCAGCATGGCCCCACAGGTTTTGGTATGCAGATCTTGTTTGGATGTCTAGTTGCCAACCTTGGCCACTTCCATTAATGCCAGACCTACTGTCTCAAGGTCCGTTTTTCCATCAGGATCTCAAATCTTTAAATTTGAAGGTATGGAAATTGAACGCTTAGTATTAAGTCATAGAGGTTTCTCTGACTCAGTAATTAATACTATGTTACAAGCTCGTAAATCTGTCTCTAGGAAGATTTATTATCGAGTTTGGAAGGTTTACATTTCATGGTGTTCTTCTCATAAATTCTCTTGGCATTCTTTTAGAATTCCTAGAATTTAACAGTTTCTCCAGGATGATTTGGATAGGGGTTTGTCTGCAAGTTCCTTGAAGGGACAAATCTCTGCTCTTTCAGTTTTATTTCAAAGAAAGATTGCTAAACTTCCTGATATTCACTGTTTTGTACAGGCTTTACTTTGTATTAAGCCCGTCATTAAATCAATTTCTCCTCCTTGGAGTCTTAATTTGGTTTTGAAGGCGTTACAGGCTCCTCCGTTTGAGTCTATGCACTCTTTGGATATTAAACTACTTTCTTGGAAAGTGTTGTTCCTTTTGGCCATCTCTTCTGCTAGAAGAGTGTCTGAGCTATCTGCTCTTTCTTGTGAATCTCCTTTTCTGATTTTTCATCAGGATAAGGCGGTTTTGCGGACATTTGAATTTTTACCTAAGATTGTGAATTCTAACAACATTAGTAGAGAAATTGTTGTCCCTTCCTTGTGTCCTAATTCTAAGAATCATTTGGAAAGATCCTTACGTTCTTTGGATGTGGTAAGAGCTTTGAAATATTATGTTGAAGCTACTAAAGATTTCAGGAAGACTTCTAGTCTATTTGTTATATTTTCTGGTCCTAGGAAAGGTCAGAAGGCCTCTGCTATTTCCTTGGCTTCTTGGTTAAAGCTTTTGATTCATCAAGCTTATTTGGAGTCGGGTCAAGCCCCAGAGAATTACAGCTCATTCTACTAGATCAGTCTACACTTCGTGGGCTTTTAAGAATGAACCTTCAGTTGATCATATTTGCAAAGCAGCGACTTGGTCCTCTTTGCATACCTTTACTAAATTCTACAGTTTTTATGTATTTGCTTCTTCTGAAGCAGTTTTTGGTAGAAAAGGTCTTCAGGCAGCTGTTTCAGTTTGATTCTTCTGCTGATGTTTTAAGTTTTTCTTTTCTTCATAAGAATAACTTATATTTTGGTTTGTGGATTAATTTTTCAGCATATGGCTGTTGTTTTTTTTTATCCCTCCATCTCTAGTGACTCTTGCGTGGAGTTCCACATCTTGAGTATTTGATATCCCATACATCACTAGCTCATGGACTCTTGCCAATTACATGAAAGAAAACATAATTTATGTAAGAACTTATCTGATAAATTCATTTCTTTCATATTGGCAAGAGTCCATGAGGCCCACTCTTTTTATGGTGGTTATGATTTTTTTAAAGCACTATTATTCCAAATTTCTTTGTTGATGCTTTTTACTCCTTTCTTTATCACCCCACTACTTGGCTATTCGTTAAACTAAATTGTGGGTGTGGTGAGGGGTGTATTTATAGGCATTTTGAGGTTTGGGAAACTTTGCCCCTCCTGGTAGGATTGTATATCCCATACATCACTAGTTCATGGACTCTTGCCAATATGAAAGAAATTAATTTATCAGGTAAGTTCTTACATAAATTATGTTTTATTTATATACTGTGTGTGTATATATATATATATATATATATATACCTGTCTATATATACAGTATATATACAGTATATATATATATATATATATATATATATATATATATGTCTAAATATGTGTATATGGATATATATAAAAATGTGTATACATGTGTATTTATGTATTTATATATGTATATACTTAAATATATACACATATAAAACACATGTATGCACTCAAATACCTTTAAAATATATTTTATTCAATATTAATATTTAATAATGTTCTTCACACAGGAGAACATTTTATTTGTATTTTTAAATATATATTCCAAACAGGGACGTGCACTCATAAGAGGCAGGGGAGGCAGTGCCTACCCTGCCATATGTGGCCAAAGCTTAATTAAATTTTAATTAAAACAAAAAAAAGTAAAAAAAAAAAAATATTTCCCCCCATGTAATGCTATGGAGAGGCAGGTACAGGAACGCTTCTCTCCATTGCAGTACATGGGTCAAAGGAAAAGTTATGCTGCAGCGCCACCTGTGTTCTGTCAATATATTAGCAGCAAAAATTGGGACCAATAGGAGGCACCCCTCTTGATGCCTCCTAGCAAGTGAAGGATATATAGATTAATCAGAAGGAGGATGCAGTGAGCAGGGTCATGTGACACAACTGGAAGCTGAGGTAACCTAAGAACAGATGACACCAAGCAGAAGAGTAAAGTAGTATTCTACATTTCTTGTGATTCACAAATTGTGTTCAGATGCAGCTCATTAACAGGGGGGGACAGTAAGTGAGCATAACCCAATACTGACAGGAAGTCAAAGGGTCAATTCAAATTTAAATCCATAATTTAAAACCCAGAGTTTGAAGTTAAGTGTGCAGTGTCCACATTATTTAAATTAAAGTTTTTGATATTGAATATTGCTAAGCCTCCCTTTTTCATGGTTATTTGATTTAATTAGGTACAAACTCCATATATGTTATGTCTGTTCAGTCAGAGGATGCAGTATCTATTTTTATTTTTCTCTGTGTCTCCATTTATTTAAAGACTGCTGTTAACTTATAATTCAGAAATCAATTGAAAGTTGTTGCATTGTGTTCTTAATATGTGCTGCTTTTATACAAGTTTATATTAATAAAAAGGAGATAATGAGTCATTTAAAAACTATATGTAATTATTGCAGTTAAATGTTTTTAGAAATAATGCCACTGTAAAGTAACTGGGTAAACACATAGTCAAAGGGAGACATTTAAAATTAAACTTTCATGATTGAGGTAGAGCATTCTATTTTAATAGACTTTTCTAGTTATTTATATTTTGAGAATTAGCATCAAATATCAGCAAATCAAATTAGTTTTTGAAAGGAACATGAAAGTCATAATTACATTTCCATCATTCAGATAGAAATTGCACACAAAAAATAAATAAACTTTCTATTTTTACTTTTATTATTATGTACTTCATTCTTTTGGTATCCTTTGGTATCCTTTGTTGAAGAGCATACCTAAGTGGGATGTGCACGTGCGTTTCTTGAACACCATATTGCAGCAGTAGCTGTGTTGGCAGTATTGATAACTTGTCCGTGTAAAATTTGTATGGTAAATTATTTCTATTTTTACAATACAATAGTGAGTAGAGAAGAGATTGTGTATCATTCTAATTGCTTAGTAACTGGCACTGTGCCACAGAATTGTGTAAGTGTGTATGTGAGCAGAGTGTGTGTGGATGTCAGTGAGCAGAGTATGTGTGCTTTATTCTCCAGGTAATCAATACATTTCCGATGAGCTGGTGCTTTAGTGCAGTGTTTCTCAACAATGGTCCTCAAGTACCTCCAACAGGCCAGGTTTTCATTATAGCTGAATCAGTGCACAGGTGAAGTAATCAGCTGACCAGTAACTCAGTGGTTACTAACTTGCTCTCACCCCACCCATTACCTGATTATGTCACCTGTGCACTGGTTCAGCTATCATTTAAACCTGCCCTGTTGGGGGTACTTGCGGCCCTCTGTACATGTGTTTCTCCGTCGTATCATATCTAGTGCCTCACCAGCCTCTGACCTCACTGCACGTCACTGATTCCATATATATATATATATCTGTATACATCTATACCTATATATATTCAATCAGATATATAGGCAGAGATATATATTTTACCAAAAAAAAATAGATATATAGAAATATATATTTAAAAAATAAAAAGAACATTTTTGTCTATGTGAAGAGCATTGAAATGTAAAATATGAATAACTACCTTCGTGCTTGGTTAAACGCGGACAGGTTAGAGCGTAAACGACATATTATTTTTTTTTTTTAAATGTGCTCCGTTAATGTCTATGGGGAGAAGTTAACACAGTTGCAATATCCAAAGTCCTGGCCTGAAGTTAGTGCGCATCGGGTTCTGCTAGTCCTATATTTGGAAGACACCTTTCGATATACATTACTAGAAATACAATACCCCGGAGGAATAATGCAGGTGACAGTCATTAGTGATTCCATTCTGAACTTATATAGAAATCTATATTTCATGAAAGATCAGATGTCTAGAACTGGTTTATAGGGCCTTTCTATGCTAGCCACGAGTAAAAATACTATTTTTCAGTGCTGATTATATCATTTTAAAATAAATAGAATAGAATAGAGCGAAATCTTAAGCCAGGATGTCTGATAAGCCAGATCTGTCTGAAGTGAAGAAATTTGATCACAGGAAACTGTGCAAAACTAACACAGAGAAGAAAATCAAACTTCCATCCAAGGAGACAGTCGAGCAAGAGAAGAACGTGTGCAAGAAGTCATAAGAAGCCTTGTGTTGACCATCCCAGCCATTCTTCTACGGCTTTGGTCTCCTCTCCTGTACAGATTTACCAAGAAGCCCATGTCTACCATGGTCTGCATAGTTTATAATAAAATGCTTTTTCTTATGTATAAATATTAAATTTATATACAGTGGGGCAAAAAAGTATTTAGTCAGCCACCGATTGTGCAAGTTCTCCCACTTAAGAAGATGAGAGAGGCCTGTAATTTTCATCATAGGTATACCTCAACTATGAGAGACAAAATGTGGAAACAAATCCAGACAATCACATTGTCTGATTTGGAAAGAATTTATTTGTTTATTATGGTGGAAAATAAGTATTTGGTCACCTACAAACAAGCAAGATTTCTGGCTCTCACAGACCTGTATCTTCTTCTTTAAGAGGCTCCTCTGTCCTCCACTCATTACCTGTATTAATGGCACCTGTTTGAACTTGTTATCAGTATAAAATACACCTGTCCACAACCTCAAACAGTCACATTCCAAACTCCACTATGGTGAAGACCAAAGAGCTGTCGAAGGACACCAGAAACAAAATTGTAGACTTGCACCAGGCTGGGAAGACTGAAACTGCAATAGGCAAGCAGCTTGGTGTGAAGAAATCAACTGTGGGAGCAATAATTAGAAAATGGAAGACATACAAGACCACTGATAATCTCCCTCGATCTGGGGCTCCACGCAAGATCTCACCCTGTGGGGTCAAAATGATCACAAGAACGGTGAGCAAACATCCCAGAGCCACATGGGGGGACCTAGTGAATGACCTGCAGAGAGCTGGGACCAACGTAACAAAGGCTACCATCAGTAACACACTACCCCGCCAGGGACTCAGATCCTGAAGTGCCAGATGTGTCCCCCTGCTTAAGCCAGTACATGTCCGGGCCCGTCTGAAGTATGCTAGAGAGCATTTAGATGATCCAGAAGCGGATTGGGAGAATGTCATATGGTCAGATGAAACCAAAGTAGAACTGTTTGGTAGAAACACAACTCGTCATGTTTGGAGAAGAGAGAATGCTGAGTTGCAACCAAAGAACACCATACCTACTGTGAAGCATGGGGGTGGCAACATCATGCTTTGGGGCTATTTCTCTGCAAAGGGAACAGGATGACTGATCCGTGTTCATGAAAGAATGAATGGGGCCATGTATTGTGAGATTTTGAGTGCAAACCTCCTTCCATCAGCAAGGGCATTGAAGATGAAATGTGGCTGGGTCTTTCAGCATGACAATGATCCCAAACACACCACCCAGGCATTGAAGGAGTGGCTTCGTAAGAAGCATTTCAAGGTCCTAGAGTGGCCTAGCCAGTCTTCAGATCTCAACCACATAGAAAACCTTTGGAGGGAGTTGAAAGTCCGTGTTGCCCAGCGACAGCCCCAAAACATCACTGGTCTAGAGGAGATCAGCATGCAGGAATGGGCCAACATACCAGCAACAGTGTGTGACAACCTTGTGAAGACTTACAGAAAACATTTGACCTCTGTCATTGCCAACAAAGGATATATAACAAAGTATTGAGTTGAACTTTTGATATTGACCAAATACTTATTTTCCACCATAATTTGCAAATAAATTCTTTCCAAATCAGACAATGTGATTGTCTGGATTTGTTTCCACATTTTGTCTCTCATAGTTGAGGTATACCTATGATGAAAATTACAGGCCTCTCTCATCTTCTTAAGTGGGAGAACTTGCACAATTGGTGGCTGACTAAATACTTTTTTGCCCCACTGTATTTTCTCCAAAAATATAAATAAATAAAGGGAATCACATCTCAAAAAAAGAAAAACAAAAGAAATAGAAATATTTTACAAAAAAACAGTAGATTATTTCTTTGTTTTTTGGGACATAACCACTACAGTACTTAGGTCCAAAGTTATATCAAAAAAAGAATAAGCCCCTGCACTCACTGGATAAATGTTTATTGAAAATAAATAAATATCCAAATTTAGAGCATCTCAGGCCTCTATTTCAAAATCTAAAATTATTTTGTGACCCTAATTACAATTTAAACAGTGACTAGTATTAATGATGAAAATTATAACTAAATAGTTTTAAATAAAGATAATCAGTCATAATTAAGGGCCAACATAAAAAAATATAATATGAAAATATATCAACACATATAATAAAAATAAATAATTTAACAGGAAAAATATTTTTTTAAGCATATGATCCTTCACCAAAAAAAAGGATAGACTTTACTAAAGATACATTAATTGACCCATAATTGTCATTAGTATAATGGTCATTATCTGATAAAGCATAGTCAATGCATGTAACACATAACTAATAATACTTATTGCAGAAATCCCCAAAATTATGGCATAACCAAACCTCAGTGGGCACCAGTTGAAAGGCTGTGACTGGGAACTCCACCCCCCCCCCCCCCCATTTCAATAGTGTCCTTTCTGGCTGTTTGAAATCAGCAGAAGGTGAGCCAGCAGCTATATAGAAGAAAAATAGCTGATTCTCTGTTATTGTAAGTCATTCTTCTGCCGTCTTTCTACAAATATGATGGCAGGTTTTTCTGTACAGCCACACTGTGACATCCATCTTGGAAACTTCATATTTGTAAAGGCACATCCATACACTTTATTTAAACTGTGAGCCCTATCTGAAGGAATAGGCATGATGCAAGTGAAACCCAGTCTCGAACAGGATCCCCTGCATGGAAAGCAAATATTGATTGCAGGGCCCCCTAGAGGTTTGGAACGCTCTCAATTGAGACCTCACAGACAGACAGTCCTGCCAGGAAGCAAGTTTCATAGGGGAATAGTAAAGCTAATACTTTCATTCTGAAATTTTCTGTCCATAAAAAAATCTCATACTTAAAGGGACATTAAACACTTTGAGATGGTAATATAAAATTATAAATTGTATATAATAAAACAACTCTGCAATATACTTTCATTATTTATTTTGTCCTCTTTGCCTGTAATTCCATTCTGAAATTGTGAGCATTTCAGTTCCTGTTAGAAATAGAAGTACAGAACACTGTTAAATCCAGCACAACCATTGGCTGCACACTCTAATGACCTATGTATAACTGTCCCTAATTGGCCACAGCAGAGAAGGTAACACAAGTTACAACATGGCAGCTCCCAGTGTTTTATAGGCACTAAAACTTTACACTTATTTTGTCACTTTTTAAACAACTAATGAAACTTTAATGCATCATTCTATCTAGCATGTATTTAGTGTTTAATGTCTCTTTCATTTTGTTTTTCAGTTCAAGACAGCAGTTCCATATCAGCAGGGTAATCATTTCCACTATAGAATTAAAAGACTCCAATTATCGACTAAAAGAGCACCTTTTTTATGGCACTTAACCCCAAGTGTCATTATTACATCTGTTGATTCAGACAAAAAATATAACACCAAAGCTATTGCCATCATTTTAACAATAAGAAAATGTGGACAAAAAGCAGATTTTGTTTCTTGGGGAGGGGTAAAAAATAAAATGCCAATGTTACATCAATAACAATATATGCAGACACAATTGCTTGTAATACATGTGCTCCACATAATTTTGAAAACGGTGGCTCATTGGCAACAAAAGAATAACTCACGAGTGCTTATGCATTAAGGTTCATTTAAGATTGGCCTCCATCTTTTTGCATAAGGGTTCATCAAATGCTTCCTAAACATACACAAGGTAAAACAATTTTCCTTGAAGTGTGTTGCTGCCTTTCTAGCGGATTTTGTATATAAAGCAACAGATTCAGCAATGGGATATAAGTGAAACAACTAATGAATAATTTGCAAAAGCTTCTCTTTTGTTTTGTTTTTTTTGTTGTTGTTTTGTTTTCATTCAGAATGGAAAACCTAAAAAAGAACAGGAAAGTTGTAAAATTATTGTTATTAAAGGGAAAAAAATACTTTATCTCTATGTACTCTCTAATTTCTGAAATGAGAGGTGGAGACAGAGAGAGAGTGACTGAAAATAAGTGAATGATAGATCCCTCTGAAAAAAATTGTAAAACCAATGATTGTAAATAAAATTATATAAATATATTACCAACACATGCCTAGGCTTTGTAGAAAATGATTGTATTGCTGTTTCATGTATAGTAACAATATGGTCAGCCTACTATAATGAAAAAGAAAAAAAGCATGAGTATACCATGCTCACAAATACATCAGGGAGCAAATAATTAACAAAAAATACTTGAGGGGAAATGCTATCAGGAGTTCTTCCATCAATTGAACACAGTCTAGAGTGTATGTAGTTTACCAGCAATAAACGTCTTTACTACAACCATAAAGGTGATGGATGTTGTGTAATAAAATCTATCCTTCAGAATGGATTATTTCAGACATCTATAGATTGTCAGGGTGAAATCTGAGGAATTACTGGTTAAATTTAACTTCCATATTGGACATATGTTGCTAATTTCATATATACAACTTGTATGCTTATGCTTTTGCTACTGAGACTGGACACTGGGTATTATTGTTATTGATATCTTGATTATAAGAGTGGTTCTTCTTTCAGAGAGATAGTTTCATGTTTAGGTACATTACATATTTCATTATTTGATTCTTCTCAACAAATATTCACTGAATATGACAAACTTTGCTTAATGTTACATTTCAAGAAAACTATGTTTTCAACTTTGAAAACTACAAGAGGTATTGAGGATGGGTTCTTTTTTACTTAAATGTAAATTCTGGTATATTATAAATGAATACAGAGATGTTTAGAGAATGGCCATGGGGCTAAATGGTTAATCGTTTATGGTCCATTTTGAAACCAGAAGCTGGTAGTCACTGCCCCTAACAGGACAATTACTTGACATTCCGGGTGTTGAGTCTCTTAGCAATATCTTAGTAAAATATAAGAACATTTTTGCTAAACGAGTTTTGCGTTATGAGTGAAAAAGCATTGTTATGCTTCATAACGCTGCTTTTTCTCTAAAGCCGCTATTACAAGTCTTGCAGGTATAGGTGTACCACACACCTTTTTGGCGGACACGCAACGTCAGTACTGTACTTTTAAAAAAGTCCTTTTTCAATGGGACTTTCATAGTGCCGCTATTATAAGTTTGCCTGGGAGGCCAAAAAGTGAGCGGTACACCCTATAACCACAAGATTCGTACAACCATCTTAAGTCAGTAGTTATGAGTTTTACGTTACAAAGCTGTACCATAAAACTCATAACTAAAGTGTTAAAAAGTACACTAACACCCATAAACTACCTATTAACCCCTAAACCGAGGCCCTCCTGCATCACAAACACTAAAATAAAATGATTAACCCTAATCATCCGCTCCGGACATCGCTGCCACTTAAAAAATGTATTAACCCCTATTCCGCCGCTCCCCGACATCGCTGCCACTATAATACACATATTAACCCCTAAAACGCCGCCCTCCCGCATCGCAAACACTATTTAAATATTATTAACCCCTAATCTGCCCTCTGCCCACACCGCCGCTATAATAAACCTATTAACCCCTAAACTGCCTCCCTCCCGCATTACTACATAAATATATTAACCCCTAAACCTAACCCTAACATAACACTAAGCATAACCCTCACCCTAACGTAACCCTAAGCCTAAGTCTAACCCTAACACCCCCTAACTTAAATATAATTAAAATAAATCTAAATTAAACTTACAATTATTACCTAAATATATCCTATTTAAAACTAAATACTTACCTGTAAAAACAATCTAAGCTAGCTACAATATAACTAATAGTTACATTGTAGCTAGCTTAGATTTTATTTTTATTTCACAGGTAAGTTTGTATTTATTTTAACTAGGTAGACTAGTTAGTAAATAGTTATTAACTATTAAATAGTTATTAATTATTAACTATTTACTAGCTACCTAGCTAAAATAAATACAAATTTACCTGTAAAATAAAACCTAACCTGCCTTACACTAAAACCTAACATTACAATAAAATAAAATAAATTAAATTAAGAAAATACAATTATCTAATTTACAAAAAAAATAAACACTAAATTACACAAAATAAAAAACGAAATGATCAAAAATAAAAATGAATTACTCCTAATCTAATAGCCCTAACAAAATAAAAAAGCCCCCCAAAATAAAACAAAAACCTAGCCTACACTAAAAAGTGCCTTTTGCGGGGCATTGCCTCAAAGAAATCAGCTCTTTTACCTGTAAAATAAAATACAAACAACCCCCCAGCAGTAAAATCCACCACCCACACAACCAAACCCCCAAATAAAAACCTAAATCTAAAATCTAAATAAACCTAAGCTAACCATTGCCCTGAAATGGGCATTTGGATGGGCATTGCCCTTAAAAGGGCATTTAGCTCTTTTAAATTACCCAAAACCCTACTCTAAAAATAAAACCCACCCAATAAACCCTTAAAAATACCTAACACTAACCCCCAACGATCCACTTATAGTTTTCGAAGACCGGATATCCATCCTCATCCAGGCAGCAGAAGTCTTCATCCAAGAGGGCAGAAGTCCTCATCGAAGCCGGCATAAGTCTTTATCCAAGTAGGCAGAAGTCTTCATCCAGGCGGCATCTTCTATCTTCATCCATTCAGCATGGAGCGGGTCCATCTTCAAGACATCCGGCGCGGAGCATCCTCTTCTACCGATGGTCACTGAAGAATGAAGTTTCCCTTTAAGTGACATCATCCAAGATGGCGTCCCTTACATTCTGATTGACTGATAGAATTCTATCAGCCAATAGGAATTAAATGTGAAAAAATCCTATTGGCTGTTGCAATCAGCCAATAGGATTAAGCTTTCATCTTATTGGCTGATCCAATCAGCCAATAGGATTGAGCTTGCATTCTATTGGCCGATTGGAATAACCAATAGAATGCGAGCTCAATCCTAAATCGATCGCCGGGGGTTAGTGTTAGGTTTTTTAAAGGGTTTATTGGGTGGGTTTTATTTTTAGAGTAGGGCTTTTGGCAATGTAAAAGAGCTAAATGCCCTTTTAAGGGCAATGCCCATCCAAATGCCCTTTTCAGGGCAATGGTTAGCTTAGGTTTATTTAGATAGGTTTTTATTTGGGGGGTTTGGTTGTGTGGGTGGTGGGTTTTATTTTGGGGGGGGGGCTTTTTTAATTTGATAAGGCTATTAGATTAGGAGTAATTCATTTTTAATTTTGATAATTTCGCTTTTTATTTTGTGTAATTTAGTGTTTTTTTTTTGTTGTGATTTAGATAATTGTATTTTCTTAATTTAATTTAATTTATTTTATTTTATTGTAATGTTAGGTTTTAGTGTAAGGCAGGTTAGGTTTTATTTTACAGGTAAATTTGTATTTATTTTAGCTAGGTAGCTAGTAAATAGTTAAAAACTATTTACTAACTAGTCTACCTAGTTAAAATAAAAACAAACTTACATGTGAAATAAAAATAAAGTCTAAGCTAGCTACAATGTAACTTTTAGTTATATTGTAACTAGCTTAGTTTTTTTTTTTACAGGTAAGTATTTAGTTTTAAATAGGAATTATTTAGGTAATAATTGTAAGTTTAATTTAGATTTATTTTAATTATATTTAAGTTAGGGGGGTTAGGGTTAGATTTAGGCTTAGGGTTACATTAGGGTTAGGGTTATGCTTAGGGTTAGGGTTACGTTAGGGTTAGGTTTAGGGGTTAATATATTTATTTAGTGTTAGTGATGTTGGAGGCCAGAGGTTTAAGGGTTAACAACTTCAGTAATTGGGGGCGGCAGATTAGGGGTTAATAACTGTAATGTAGGTGGCAGCTATGTTAGGGGCAGCAGATTAGGGGTTAATAAGTGTATTTAGGTGGCAGCGATATCGGGAGCGGCAGATTAGGGGTTAATAGTTTTATTTAGGTGGCAGCGATGTTAGGGGCAGCAGATTAGGGGTTAATAACATTATGTAGGTTGCGGCGATGTCGGGAAGGGCAGATTAGGGGTGTTTAGATGTGGTTTTTATGTTAGGGCTTTAGGTTTAAACATAACTTTTTCTTTCCCCATAGACATCAATGGGGCTGCGTTACGGAGCTGTTTTTTCCGCGATCACAGGTGTTAGGCTTTTTTTTGCCGGGTCTCCCCATTGATGTCTATGGGGAAATCGTGCACGAGCACGTCAAAACACTGCTTGTATTTGGGTGAGGTATGGAGCTCAATGCGACCATGTCGCCCGCACAAAATCTGTAATAGCAGCGCTATAGGGAGGTGAAATACCGCTGCTTTTGTGGCGGTCGCTAATTTCCCTATAATGCTCAAACTCGTAATCTAGCTGAATAATAATATCTTATCTTTCTCTTTAGCTTTACGTTATATTAGAAGATATTAGAGTTTAATCTATGCAATGTATTAAAAGGAACTGCAAGATATTGACAAGTTATAATTTGGTCAGTAGGGTTATCTATAGATTATGAAAATATAAGATCAAATAAATGGCTATGAAACCAAAAATATTTTTTTCATGATTCTGATAGAGCATACAATTTTAAACAACTTTAAAAATTACTTCTATTATCTATGCATACAGAAAGAGAAGCACTCTGCCAGGAACGAACAACATCTCAGTAGCTTGTTCTATGGCCCCAGAGGTGAAATGGGGTAAAAGAACCCTCTAACCCCAGGGTTTACAAGAGGGGCATCAGAGCTCAGACTGACAATTTTGATATTGTTGATTTTTATCTGGACAACTTGGAGTGGTAGGCAGAGGATTAATCTGACTAAGAAATAGACCCATCTGTTTCCCATTCCAATGCTTCCCTCTCTTTGGTGAGCCATAAGGAGCCAGAAGATGAATTGGTGGACCCTTCAGGGAATCCAATCTTTAGCCCCAAACATATAAAACACCCTAGGTCCTCTGACTGGTCTCTGGCTCCTCATCTCTCCCATTTTCTTCAGAGACAACTTCCAAATCCCTGGATTGCGAAGATCACCAATAAACTCAGGGCAGAATGTCGCAGGCCATCCCTCCCTGGAAGAGTATCTTTGACGCCCGAATTTGACACCAAATTGGCGACTTTTCTCACTCACTTTTCTCACTAGAAAGGGTAAAGATCCCAGGAATAGTATGGATAAAGCTCTCAGAGGGGTGCAAGATAGATTAATTGATATCTTTTGTCCTCTGGCCCAGATCCTGCAGCTCGCTGTTGAAGCTTGTCCTTGGATCCCTTCTCTATACAAGCTTTTTGTGTTCTGGGCAATGCAAATATCACCCTGCCTAGTGAACGCAAGAGATCAGCCCTCTTGCATATCAATCCCTGTTTAGCGGTTCTAGCAGTAGAAGAAGCCGTCTCTTCAGCCAACGGGTTTCTTTTTGGGAACTCCTTTTTACAAATTGTGAGACATTACATCTCCACTTTCACCTCAATTGAGAAGATTCAAGGTTTCTTCAGGAAGGTCTTCAACACTACTCAGGTTTTTGGCAGGGCTGGCAGATTCAGGGGTCGTCTCCCCGACCGACAACAATTTCTGGCACAGCAACAACAATGTCAAGTGCTCGGATTTCATCAGTACCCCTCCCAACCTAGGACCTTCTTCCCACCCCATTCCCAAGCAGCCTGATCAAGACCGCCCAGAGCCACTTTGTCGGTAGGACCAGCTACTCCTCCTCCCTCTTGCCCCTTTCCCTTTGCGGGCAGACTCTCCCATTTTTCCCTCATGTGGGATCTAATCTCCCAAGACCCCTGGATTTCCCAAATTATTTGAGGTTTCAACCTGGAATTCATATCCCTTTCAGCACTCTCCTCTATATCCTATAAACTTGTCCAAAGAGGCTTCTGCCCTTGTCCAATCAGAGATTATCTCCTTCAGTCTCAAAGGAGCTATAGAAATGGTTCTCTCCCCAGACCAAGGCTATATCAGCAACCTCTTCATGGTGAAGAAAAAGACGGGAGGCTTTCGCCAGGTCATGAATATCCGGGATGTTAACTTTTTGTGATATACTGCCATTTCAAAATGGAGGGCATATGTTAAGAAATCTCCTGCGAACTGGAGACTGGTTGGTCTGCCTAGACTTGACCACCGATGCCTATCTTACTGTTCCGGTGTTTTAAGCCCATCGCAAATTTCTCAGAATTGTCTGGGCGAACCAACTTTGGCAATATACCTGCCTTCCTGAGAAGCAGAGATTTTTGCCTTGTTGTATACCTCGACGACATCCTCCTGTTGGCAGAGGATCATCCTACTCTCCTGCTTCATCTAAACATCACTCTGACCCTCATTCAGGGTTTAGGGTTTGTCTTCCACTTCCAAAAGTCGTCTCTTTCTCACTCTCAACAAGTGGAATTTCTAGGTTTCCTCATAGACTACACTTCAGACTACCTTCTCCTCCCTCAGGACAAAATAGACAGAATCAAATTGGAGATTCAAGGGGCTCTGTCAGCTCCTATGATATCCATTCATCAACTGCCCAGAATTATTGGCCTTCTGTCCTCTTCCATTCAGGCAATTTTCCCTGCTCCTCTTCACTACCGGGCGATGCAGCGACTGAAGATTCGGTCTTTTCGAGAATCCAGGTCTTACCACCAAATGATTTTCCTGACCGACGAAGTAAGAGTAGAAATGTCTTGGTGGCTCCTCCACATGGAATCGTGGAACTGCAAAGCTATTTTTGGCTCTGGTCTGGATTTTGTTATGTTCTCAGATGCCAGTCTCCTAGGCTGGGGTACTGCCTGCAGGGATCTGGCATCTGGAGGATCTTGGACCTCTCAAAAAAGCTCTCTCCACATCAAACTGATGTTTTTCAAAACAATTCACAGACTGTTGCATCCTTCTCCAGATAGACAACATCTCAGCCATACAGTACATCAACCGCCTTTTTTGGTTCTGTGTTTCTCGCAACATCTCCCTCCAGGCACAATACAGCCCTGGTCTCTCAAATACATTTCCAGATTTGGTTCTCTCATTTTTTTTCTATTTGTTCAGAAATTCTTTGGTCCTTTTTCTCTGGATCTGTTTGCCTCACATACCAACCATCAACTTCCCCGGTACTTCAGTTGGCTCCCAAATCCAGGGAGCGAAGCCACAGACGCCTTCCTTCAACCTTGGCCTCTGATGAGAGCTTATGCATTTTCTCCCTTTGCTCTCATTCTGAGTACCCTTTGGATGGTGCAGAAAAACAGATGTTGCCTAATCATTCACACCCCTTTTGGCCAATGCAGCCCTGGTTTCCCCTCCTATTGAAGATGACCATTTCCCCGCCTCTTCTTCCCCAGAAGCCGGACATCCTTCTAGACCCGAGGGGTCACCCTCATCCCCTTATCTTCCGAAGGCCTTTATTGTGACGCTCAGTTACTCCTTCGAGAGTTTTGGGCCCCGGGCACTCAAAAGTATTATGCTTCAGCCTGGACATCATGAGTTCGTTGGTGCGATATCAGACAAGCTGATCCCTTTTCAGCTCCTTCAAATTTGATTGTCAATTTCCTGACTGAGGTTTTTTCTCAAGGGAAAGCTTATCACTCCATTAATTTGGTGCGCTCCATCGTTCTCAATTTTCTTCGGACATGGGTTCCTAATGATGATCTCTCCCTGTAATGTTCAGCAACAAAATGTGGTATCTATTTTACACTTGTGCTTAAATTGATATGTTGTCACAAGTAAAAGAAGACAGTTTCCTAGTTTGTGTAACAAACTCTTGATCACTTGGGATTGATATTGCCTAGTAAGCTTTTACCCAGAAATGAGTGTTTCTATTAATGGGTGTTAAGACAGGCAGTAATTAAGTAATAGCTACTTTGGAGCGAGTTCTAACTAGCAAGCAGAAATGTGGATGCATGTGTCTGTGATGAAAACCTGCTTGAATCATTAGATAAGGAAACCCAGTGTCCGTATACTGTGAGCACTTTCCCAACAGGATTAAACAGCAAGAACAAGCCTTAGGGTATTATGGCAGTTGTAGTCAACATAGTATGCAAATTATAACATAGAATACATCCAGAATGTCACTGAACTTAGGCTATATTAATACGGAAACTGAATAGGGCAGAGCGGAGCTTCCTTAACACGCAGCGTGCATCTGCTCTGGGTCCGGTCAGTGGTGATCACTGTTGTCCGTTCCGTGAGACAGGTTAGTGTGCTCTGTGCAGGCTTCGTAGTTACGGCTTACAGACAAGCATGCAGCATCACACGCCAAGTTGTTAGCTGTGTCAGGCTAGTCAGCCGGAATAGATGAAGGCGGGGTCTCTGGAAACTGTGTGGAAATGCCGTGACAGCTTCAGACTTTAGGTAGGTATTTCTGTAGTAGGATAGGGTAAACAGAACAAGTTAATCCCCAAATGCTTAGTAGCGTAGGTAAGGACGGGAAACTGCAGCATAAGAACTTCAATAAACCAGCAAAGGACCATGGGAGGAAGCTGGTTATATTGGGATCTGGAAGGTTGTTAATCTGATAAAAAGGTGGTATGAGGAATTGGTTCATATGTCTAAGGTGGAATAGGAGGATCATGACACTCCCCCCCCCAAATGACCTCCAAGAAGGCATCAAGGTACTGGACGATCCGGATGGCGTCTGTGAAACCGAGATACCAGACGAGGAGCCGAGAGTTTGGTTGCAGGCTCCCAGGAATCCTCAGAGGAATCAAACCCGGCCCAATGGACGAGGTACTGAAGTTGTCCATTACAACGACGGGAGTCCACTATGGAATGTACCTCATACTCAGGATCAGGCATCGGGGACGCCGGTGCAGGGAGAGGCTGGAGACAAGAGGCATCACAGTGTTTGACGAGTGAGATATGGAATGTCGGGTGGATGCGGTAGGAAGCAGGGAGCTCCAGGGTAACAGTAACCGGGTTGCGGATGGCAACTATCGGGAAAGGTCCCACAAAGAGGTTATTAAACTTCCTGCAAGGTGTGGGTATCTTAAGATTCTTGGTATTCAACCAAACCATGTCTCCTATTTTATAGACTGGATGTGGACGATGGCGTAGATCATAGAAGCGCTTTTGGGAGGCTTGTGCATGTTTGATGTTGTCTTGGACCACTCTGTATGTCTGTTTGATGGAATTAACCAGATCGTTAACCTGAGGACAAGGAGTGTCAGAGGAAGACAAGGGATGGAAACGAGGATGGAGACTGAATTAACATAGAAAGGGGAGTAACCAGTAGAAGAGTTTGTTGTATTATTGTAAGCAAATTCCGCTTGCGGTAGATATGAAGCCCAGGTCTCATGTGCGCTAGAGCAGAAACATCTCAGGTACTGCTCAAGCCATTGGTTGGTCCTCTCACAAAGGCCATTTGTTTGCGGATGGTATGAGGTGGTGAGGTGTTGTCAAATTGAGAGAGATAAACAGAGGAATCTCCAAAACTTAGAGGTGAATTGTGACCCTCTGTCGCTTAGTACAGATGTTGGGAGTCCATGTAAGCATACCACCTCCCTAATGAACATCTCTGCGGTTTGTTGTGCTGTAGGAAGGGAGTCTGTTGGTATGAAATGAGCCATTCGTGAGAATAAAAATAGTACAAGAAATGCCGCTTAGGTAAAAAATATGTGGTAGCTTTATTCAAACAATTAAAACTCTACAAGCTATCGTGCAGTAAACTTTAAATAGAAAATGAATTGTCACAGAAATAGGCCAGTCTGACGCGTTTCGGCTCTTATGCTTTATTCATAGACTATATCTACTCAATCTTCCTGTGGGGCTTTAAATGCCCCCTCACAATCTCATTGGTCGCCTACAACTGTGTATCATCACTCTCCTCCCTCTTACTTGTCTATCATTGGTTTCAATAAGACTCCCCCTACACACCTCTATATACACCCTCCTTCCACTCGTATCTATTCAACAGCTGATGATCTCAGCTGTAAGTTAACAATGTGCAATCGGTTTAATCTAGGCATTTTACGTCCTTGGACCTGCATATACAAATCATTGTATGCAGACTTTTTGGGATAAGTACTGTGTGTTTGGCTATGGAAAACCACTCTTTATATTAGTGTGCACCATTAATTATCTGTGCAAACTTAGTTCGGTTACTTAATGCCCACTCACAGTTTTATCCCAAATAATAACGATTGTTAGAATGCTTGATAACTTTAAAAGATAGATGTTCATTAGTGTGAATGAATAACAGTTCGGTTCAGTAATTCATTATACATGGTTATTTTTGTTTTGTTTTATTTGGGCTTGTGGCCAGATACAACACCTTGCTACTGTCTGTTTGTATATCATAATCTTTCTCTTATATATCGATAGTTGTACGACAGTCAGGCTTGTACCTGGCCCCATGTCCAATACGATTACTCCCAGAAATTTATTACATCATCTTTAATGTTGAGACCTACTGGTCTGCGTGTGCTTAAAGTGAAGATCCAGTATACCTCTCTACGGAACAATTCATTTGTCCTATTGCCTCCTCTGGGTTGTTTGTCTATCACATCTATTACGATCCATTTGAGGGCACTGACATCTCCCTGATGGACATTCAAAAAATGTTTAGCCACTCCAGTAGTGCTCCTCTCTTTATCAATATCGTTGAGGTGCTCCCTAATTCTCGCTCGTACCTCCCTAGAGGTGCACCCCACATATTGTAGTCTGCATATCTGGCATGTTACCAAGTACACTGCATATTCGGTTCTACAATTTGTACACTTTTGACACTCATAAACTTTATGCATCTGTGTGGATTGAAATACCTTACTGACTGTTGTATATTAGCAAGCTGTACAGCTCCCTGCGCCACATCTATAGTGCCCTTTACAGCTTAGCCAGCTACTCTCCTTCTTTGTTTTTTTCAACATACTGGGTGATATCATATTGCCAATGGTGATGTTCCTTCTTGAGACAAATCGACAACCCTTATCAACCACATTTTTCAATACATCATCACCTCTCAGTATCTGCAAATTCTTTTTAATAATGTTACAAATTTCATTAAACTGGCTGGTGTAGGTGGTTACAAATGTGATTTCACTTTTGTCTTTTTGTTTAGGGGGTTTGGGCTTTAACAGCATGTCTCTCGGTATGCCGTTAACTTCCTTCAGTGCTCTATTTATTGGGCCCTCCGGATAGCCCCTCTCTCTCAGCTTCTGAACCAATTTGGTACTCTTGGTCACATAATCAGAGTCTTCTGTACAATTACGTTTTGCTCTGATTAGTTGGCCTTTTGCCACACCATAATGCAAATGGTGTGGATGGCTACTCCTTGCATGAATTAAAGAATTGGCGTAGATGGGCTTCGTGTAGAGTTTGGTCTTTACCCCACTGGCAACGACATCACCTATTAATGTGATATCCAAGTAATCCACTTGGTTTCTGTCAAAACAAAATGTGAGAGACAGGCCCACTTCGTTGCTATTAAGGTATGACACAAACTGTTCGCTTGATTCCCCGCTGCCTATCCATATGAACAGCAGGTCATCTATGTAGCGCTTATATCCTACTATCTGCTCCCCATAAGGATTACCATCCGCAAAGACGTGGGACAGCTCCCACCAGCCCATGAACAAATTCGCATAGGCTGGTGCAAACTTGGCTCCCATCGCTGTCCCACGCCTCTGCAGATAGTATTGTCCATTGAAGCTAAAGAAGTTGTGAGTTAGCAGGAATTCAATGACTCGCAAAATGTAGTCCTTTAGCTCCTGCGTATAATCACTCAGATAGTCCAAAAGGTGTTGCACAGCCTGCAAACCCTTATCGTGTGGGATGGCGGAATATAATCCCACCACATCTACTGTCAGCCAACAATACTCAGGTAACCAGGTGACCTCTTCTACTATATTAAGCAGATGTTTCGTGTGACGGAGGAAAGTAGGCAATTTCCACACTAATGGTTGCAACAGAGATTCCACCCAATTTGACAAATTCTCAAAGAGAGACCCGATCCCAGACACGATTGGTCTCCCCCGAACGTCCTTGATGGACTTGTGCACCTTCGGCAAGTGATGGAAAATAGGTGTCACCGGTTCCTTCACATATAGATACTCAAAGGTGCACAAGTCCAACAGGCCCTCCTCCATTCCATCGTCAAGTAGATCCTTAAGCTCCTTCTGGAACCTATTAGTTGGATCATATGGCAATCTCTGGTATACCTCTTCATCGTTTAGTTGTCTGTTTGCCTCCTGTATGTACATGGATTCCTCCATGACCACTATTGTGCCACCCTTATCTGCATTTTTTATCACTATGCCTTTGCTATCTTTCAGGCTCCTCAGGCCTTTCTGTTCAGCATGTGTAAGATTGTGCCTTTGGGAACTGCAATCTGCTTTTAATTTAACCAGATCCTCCCCTACCCTCTTATGAAAGCTTTTCAACACTTCCCCTCTGAAATGGATGGGGTAAAATTTGGATTTGTTCTTAAACCCTGTGTGACTTCCTTTACTGGAATAAGTCTACTACCACAAAGATGGCCGTTTTTCCGTTGGACTTTGGGAGATCAACTATAAAGTCCATAGACAGGCTTCTCCATGGGTAATCAGGAATGGGTATATGTTGCAATAAGCCCAAAGGCAATTGATGTGAGGGTTTACAGGTCTGGCAAGTGGGGCACAACTTGATGTAAGTTTTTACTGAGAGTCTCATGGAAGGCCAACAAAAGTGTCTTTGTAGGAGGTCTAGAGACTTGTGCACTCCCAAATGTCCAACCAGAGGTGAGTCATGAGTCAAATGCAATGCCTTATTGCGGAGAGATGGAGGTATGTAGAATCTTGTGCGGTTACAAAGGATACCATTATCATCTAGTGTAAGGGAATAGGAGACTTTCGTAGGATCCAATTGCTGTTGGGATTAAAGCTCTGCAAAATCTTTGGACATAAATCTTATAAAGGATGTTTTGGGAATTATGGTCGAGTAGGGTGAAACTGTATGAGGCTTGACATCTTTGCATGAAAGTGCGTCTGCCTTTCCGTTTCTTGATCCGGGATGGTAGGTAATGATGAAAGTGAACCAAGAGAAATAAAGGCTCCAACGGAGTTGGCGAGCAGAAAGAGTGTGATTTGTCTGAAGGTATTGAAGATTTTTGTGATCGGTATATATAACTATAGGCTGTTCTGCACCCTCCAGTAAGTGTCTCCACTGGTCGAATGACAATTTAATCGCCAACAACTCTTTTTCCCAGATGGGGTAATTCAACTCAGCAGGTGTTAAAAGCCTGGAGAAGTAGCATACAGGATGTATTATGTCATTAGGTGATGATCTCTGGGAGAGTATTGAGACAATAGCGTATTCTGATGCGTCCACTTCTAATATGAACTGGGCTTTGCTATTCGGTATGTGAAGAATTGGTGAAGTAACAAACAGTGGCTTGAGGTCATCAAAGGCTTTTTGGGACTGAGTAGTCCAGATAAAAGGTGATGTAGCCTTGGTAAGATTTGTTAGTGGTTTAGTGATGGCTGCAAAATTATGGATGAAACGCCTGTAGAAATTTGCAAAGCCTAGGAATCATTGTACTTCTTTAATGTTAGATGGTGTGGGCCAAGAAGTGATTGCCTTGATTTTGCTATCCTCCATCATAATTTTACTTTGACTGATACGATAACCAAGGAATGACACCTCTTTAACATGGAAGAGGCACTTCTCTAATTTAACATAAAGTCTGTGTGACTGCAGCCTGGATAACACTTGCCTAACATGTGTAATATGTTCGGAGAGGGTAGAAGAGTAGATTAGAATGTCGTCAAGATAGACCACCAGAAAAGTGTCAAGAATGTCCCTAAAGATGTCGTTGATGAAATTCTGGATCGTTGCCGGGGAGTTGCACAGTCCGAATGGCATAACAGTATATTCAAAAAGACCGTACCTGGTCCTAAATGCTGTCAGCCACTCGTCCCCGGCCCTTATTCTAACAAGGTTGTAAGCACCCGTAAGATCTAGCTTGGTGAATATAGTAGCGCCACTTAACCTCTCAATCAATTCTGGGATGAGAGGTAGCGGGTAACTGTTCTTTTTAGTACGCTTATTTAATTCCTGATAATCGATTATCGGGTGTAGGGACCCATCCTTGTTCTTGACAAAGAATATGTCGGCACTGGCAGGGGAAGTGGAAGGTCGGATGAAACCCTTCTTTAAATTATCTCTTATATATGTTTTTAAATGCAGTAACTCAGGTCTGGAGAGTAGATAGATATGGCCATAGGGGATTTTCACTCCAGGTAACAGGTCTATGGGGCAATCGTAGGGCCTGTGTGGAGGTAACGACTCGGCCTCTTTCTGATTAAACACATCAGAGAAATCAAGATAATGAGCAGGAATAAGAGAAGTAGTGGTAGAGAGTAAATGAGAATTTGGAAAACAGGTTGCAGTGCAGTACGAGGAGGAGAAAGATAGAGTGAGGGTATCCCAATGTACCGTGGGTTGATGTAATTGAAGCCACGTAATTCCCAGAACTATAGGATAAAGAGGAGATGAAATGATGTCAAAGGTAATAGTCTCAGTATGACCGGAGGATGTTGTGACGAGCAGAGGGATAGTTTGTTGTGAGACAGGACCAGATGCTAGGTGTGTACCATCAATAACTTTGAGAGGCAGTGATGTGCTTTTGAACGAAAATGGTATTTTATTAACAGCAACTAAACTCGAATCAATAAAGTTGGCACATGCGCCTGTGTCGATGATGGCATTACAGTTTATCCTGTATCGATCCCACTGCAAGAATAAAGGTGTAGTAAGACACGCAGTGGTAGTGTTTTTTGTGTGAAAACACTGTTTCACAAGGTGTACCTTACCTAACTTCTGTTTCAGTAGTAGTGGACACTCCTTAACAACATGGTCTGCTGATGCGCAGTACATGCACAAATTTAGTGAACGCCGTCTCGTCTTCTCTTGTGGCGTGAGGGGTCCACGCAATAAACTGATATCCATGGGATGCTCAGCTGATGGACTGGAAGTAGGTGGTGTTGGGAGTTTCCTGCGCACAGGAGGATTAGAGGGGTTCTTTTCTTGCCTCCTCTCCCTGAGTCTACGGTCTATAGTAGTAGTAAGAGTGTACAATTCTTCTAAACAGTCTGGTATTCCAACCCTAGCAAGTTCATCCTTAATCTCTTCAGCTAGACCCAAACGATATTGGTTTTTTAAAGAGACCTCATTCCAGAGGGAGTCTCTGGCCAAGATCTTAAAACGAGTAATATACTCTTCAACTGGGGTTTTCAACTGCTTTAAACTTCTGAGTTTGCTTTCAGCCATTATTTGACGGTAGGGGTCATCATAGAAGGATGATAAAGCTTTAAGGAAGGCATCCAGAGAGTTTAGGATTGGGTCCTGGGTCTCATAAAAGGAGTCAGCCCAGGCCCTAGGTTCACCCCTAAGGTAAGAGAGAATAGTGAGTACCTTGGACCTGTGAGTTGCATAGGTCCTGGGGCGTAAGTCAAATAGTTATAGGCAAGCATTCCTAAATTGGCAAAAAGAGGAGCGGTCTCCAGAGAACTTCTCAGGGTATGAAACCTGGGGTTCAGCCTGATGGTCATTCCCAGAGTTCCTGTTTGACAACACTTCCCTTAAGCAGGCTTTGAGGCTTTGGTTTTCAACCTGCAATTCTCTAAAAGCCTGGGTGAGGTTGTCCAGCCGCTGGTTAAGGCTATGTAGCTGAGGAGTTATATCAGAGGGCTCCATAATTCTCTTTTAGGGCTGGTTTATTATGTAATGTTCAGCAACAAAATGCTGTATTTATTTTACACTTGTGCTTAAATTGATATGTTGTCACAAGTAAAAGAAGACAGTTTGCTAGTTTGTTTAACAAACTCTTGATCACTTGGGATTGATATTGCCTAGTAAGCTTTTACCCAGAAATGAGTGTTTCTATTAATGGGTGTTAAGACAGGCAGTAATTAAGTAATAGCTACTTTGGAGCGAGTTCAGTAATGAACAGATTAACTGAGATGAGACTTAAGTGGGTTGAGAAACTTAAAGGGACACTAAACACAAATTTATATTTTTCATAATTCAGATAGAGCATGCAATTTTAATCAACTTTCTAATTTACTCCTATTATCAAATTTTCTTCGTTCTCTTGCTATTTTTATTTAAAAAGCAGGAATGTGATGCATAGGAGCGGGCCCATTTTGGTTGAGAACCTGGGTTATGCTTGCTTATTGGTGGGTAAATGTAAGCCTCCAATAAGCAAGCGCTATCCATGGTGCTGAACCTAAAATGGGCTACCTGCTGAGATTTACATTCCTGCTTTTAAAATAAAGATAGCAAGAGAATAAAGAAAATGTGATAATAGGAGTAAATTAGAAAGTTGCTTAAAATGTCATGCTCTATCTGAATCATGAAAAAAAATTGGGTTCAGTGCCCCTTTAAGGAGCAGATTGACTCATTAAAAGGAGGATTTAAAAGCTTTCAAAAGGAAAAGGTTTATCAAGGTGAACAAAGATTATACTAAGCACAGAGTATATAGGTGGCTGTCAGGACAGTCTGAGGGTGTGCCTAACTGGAGGAGAGGCCACAGAGGTAGGAGGGAGAATAGAGCTATGGATAGTAATACCACTAGTAGTAGCAGCAGTGAGGAAGAGATTAGATCAGGATCCTCTACTCAGAAGGAGTTTTTTCAGGAGCGTGGGTCAGACCCAGATGCAGGAGGACCAAGTGGGAAGATTATAGGCACAAGATTAAGAAGTGCCAGACGAGGGTGGTGAAAAAGGGCATATCAAAGCAAGATGGCAGAATATGTCAGAGCCAATGCATTGTGGACTAGGAGAAAATCCCTCAGACTTTTGTGGACTGATATGCCTAGCAGGCAGGGTTGAAGGTGTACCTACTTTCAAAGTTTCAGTCAGTTTAAATAATAAAGACACTGATGCTTGGGTGAACATTGGCAGTGCTCTGACCTTGGTGTCAGGAGACTTGGTTGAGCCTTCTCAACTGAGAAAACATAATACAATGGGGGTGTTGTGTATCCAGGGCCGCCACTAGAAATTTTGGGGCCCCTGACTTGACCATTGATCAGGGCCCCCCCCCCCTTGACATGTGCAATTTTTGACCAAGTGACTAAAACGTATATGCACTTTATTCTTAAGTGTCTATTTAAACTTGGAAATGTTGTAAAGGTAGTAACATACAAACACACAGACACACTCACACACTAAAACACAAACTCACACATAAGGATTCACATATAGATACTCTAGCAGACACACAAAGAAACACACCAACACACTCAGACACAGACACCTACACAGACACTCAGCACTTGTTTACATTGACCTGAGAAGTAATGAGGTAGGCTACAGTTTTGTAAAAAAAGGAGATTTAGAAAATAAAATATGGAGTTCTGATTATCTTTTTGTAAAGGAATATGACAACTAAATGATGACAACAGCATGCAGTGGCTGAAAGGAAGGGCCCTGAACTGCCTAAACAATAATTTACAGGTTAAATGGCGGATTGGTGACTTCCGTAAAGGTCTCATTAGTCTCAAAGTCTGTAGAAAGATGTGAATAATCAGTAGTACGGTAAAAATGTCCTAAAAAGGAACAGACAATGGACACACACACACACAAACTCAAACTTGCACATACATCCAAGGAAACACTGACAGAGACAGCCTCAGAAAACACACAAAGACATACACACACACACAGAGACAACCACATAAAACACAGAAAGACATGCATACACACACCCTCACTGAGACATCCACAGAAAACACACAGACATACACACACCCTCACAGAGACACCCACAGAAAACACACACCCTCACTGAGACATCAAAAGAAAACACACAAAGACATACACACACCCTCACAGAGACACTCACAGAAAACACACACCCTCACAGAGACATCCACAGAAAACACAGACATACATACATATACACACACACACCCTCACAGAGACATCCACAGAAAACACAGACATACACACCCACCCTCACAGAGGCATCCAGAGAAAATACACAAAGGCAAACATACACACACCCTCGCAGAGACACCCATAGTAAAAGCTCAAAGACATACACACCCACCCTCACAGAGAGACCGACAGAAAAAAATACATACACACTCATAGAGACACAAACCAAAGCACAAAGACATAAACACAGACACCCACAGAAACACTCACAGGAGGAAACATTTATGCACCTTGCATCCCCTAAATCAACAGTGTGTGACATGCATGATAAAAAAAAATTGCAGAAATTAAGAGATCACTTTTTAAAGAATCATATTTGTAAATGTGTAAACAAAAATAATTCTGTGAATTCAAAATTGTACATTAATGATCTGGGTAGATGGCTAGATGAAGAAAAGTACTTTTAAAAGGTTGACATATGTTTGTTTGTTTTTTCCCCAACCAAGAGCACCACTTCAAATATAGTGTACAAATGTTCCCATCTGTCAGCTGTACTTATGGATTTTGAAAATGCTGTACTCTATATGGTCTTGGTGGAACCATAAGCTGTGGTACTCATACCATTAGATCTGGTTAAATGCATAATTTAGGCTTGTTGGTATGTATTTTAAAATAAAGTCAGCTGTAGTGTAAACTGAACAGTTTTAAGTTAACCTGACTCATTTCAAACACTGAGCAATCTAAGTCTAAGAGTATAACATTTTATGCAGATGTAAAAATCTTAGATGAAATGCCTCCTTGCATCTGGAAAGTCCTTGCATAAAGGGGCAGTAAAGTGTAATGTTATATATATATATATATATATATATATATATATATATATATATATATATATAAAAATAAAAAAATGCATATCTGCCAAAAGGGCACCTACCATTTGTGTATTGAGGAGGAAATATTTCTGCATGGTTTTAAATATAGAATTTCTACAGCATTGTCAAATAATCATAAATACACTGCTGCTAAAAAAAAATGTTTTTATGGACTCCTGGCCCCACCATACAACTACTACCACACTGAAGTTACAATCCGAAATTGCACAAAGAAATAAAAAACCTTTGCTAAGTAAGTCATACCTCCTCTGCAAATTAAAGTTATCTGCAGTCTGACTCAGGCACACGCTGAACAAACTTAAGTGCCAAGTCTGTCTCACACTGTGCATAGTGGTTTAGTACACATTCAGAAATCCTCTCAAATGCTAATACTTTACTCCTTGTAATAACATTTCCCATGCTCAATTAGCACTCTGCTGTAGTACCCACTGGTGGCTGCCAAAATAAAAAAAAAAATTTTTTTTTTAGTTCTTGCCTCATGGGGCCCCCCTGGCCCATTGGGCCCCTGAAAGGAGTCACCCCCTGATGGCGGCCCTGTGTGTATCCATGGGTGCACTGTACAATATCCAACTGCTAAATTAGAGTTTTTTGTTATGGGCAGAGAAGTAAAAATCTCAGTAGTGGTTGTACCCTGATTGCCATATCCATTGGTCATAGGAAGAAATTTTCCTGAGTTCTATTCCCAAATTCATTCTCAATTGTCCTCAAAACAGGAAAAAAACAAAAAGTGATGCAGAGGACAAAAGCCCCCATGAAATGTTTCACTGACCAAGGGACACCTTTTGTCTCACGGCTCATGAGGGAGCTATGTCAATTGTTTAAGATACAGGCTTTAAGAACTTCAATATACCACCCTCAGACAGATGGGTCAGTAGAAAGATTTAACTGCACCCTTAAGTCCATGTTAAGGAAGGTTGTTAGTAGGGATGTTAAGGATTGGGACATACTTCTTCCCTATTTGTTGTTTGCAGTCCGTGAGAGTCCTCAAATTTCAACAAGTTTCTCCCCATTTGAACTTTTGTATGGCAGGCATCCTAGGGGTATGTTAGACATTCTTAAAGAGACTTGGGAAGAACAAGGGGTCCCAGGAAACAATGTGCTGCAGCACGTTGAACAGATACAGGAACATATGGCTCATGTTGTTCCCCTTGTCCGCCAGCATATGGAGAAAGCTCAGGGAACTCAAAAACTTAACTATGATCAGAGTACTACACAGAGACAGTTTCAGGCAGGTGATCGAGTAATGGTTTTAGTCCCAACAGCTGAGAGTAAGCTTCTGGCCCGTTGGCAGGATCCCTATGAAATTATGGAAGGACAGAATGGACAATCACCGGTCAAGCATAAGACAAGCCCTGAAGAAACGAAAGAGTGATCAGCCGGTGGCATTGCATTTTTACAAGAGAAACATAGGATCGCTGACCTTCGCTGTATGCCTATAGATCAAGTAAACAGACCCCCCTGAGGTGGGGATGTGAATAAATTACTACTCAGAAGAGAGATCGAGTGGATTTATAAGTTGCAAATGATGGCACCCTGGGGTTTCAATAAGCAAGTCTGGCTCTCATGTTTTTTGGATGAAAGATAATTTAGTTGCTGTTTGTTTTTGTTTCCTTTGATTGCATTAACTATGTGCTTAAGTTTTATCATATCTCTTGGTCATCTTACTCAAATCAGTTAGAATAAATGTGTGATAGAATTAGTAAGTAATGTGCTCAGTATTTTTTGGAGTATGATTTAACCTACTGTGACTGGTACTTAAAATGAGAACTTTTGTGTATATATGTAAATAACCTAGGGACAGGAGGCAGCAACTTCGTTTTTTGTAATTTTACTTTTTTTTTTTTTTTTTTGCCATGAAGACAAATCGCTTTTTTTTTTTTTATTTTATTTTTTTTGGATGATCTATGCATATAATATTTTAGCACAAGGATGCAATTTAGCCCTCTTGATGTTTATTTTGATGTGGAAATTTGTTTTCAGTACTTTTTTCTAAACTTTAGTTAAAGGGACAGTAAACACCAGAATTGTTGTTGTTTAAAAAGGTAGATAATCCATTTATTACACAATCCCCAGTTTTGCATAACCAACACAGTTATAATAATATACTTTTTACCTCTGTGATTACCTTGTATCTATGCCTCTGCAAACTGCCCCCTTATTTCAGTTTTTTTGACAGACTTGCATTTTTAGCCAATCAGTGCTGACTCCTAGGAACTTCACGTGCCTGAGCTCAATGTTATCTATGTGAAACACATGAACTAACGCCCTCTAGGGGTGATAAACTGTCAAAATGCTTTCAGATTAGAGGCAGTCTTCAAGGTCTAAGAAATTAGCATATGAACCTCCTAGGTTTAACTTTCAACTAAGAACACCAAGAGAACAAAGCAAAATTGGTAATAAAACTAAATTGTAAAGTTGTTTAAATTTACATGCCCTATTTAAATCATCAAAAAAAAAATTACTTGACTGTCCCTTTAAGTAGTTTTTTTGTTAATTTTGTGATGATGTCATCACAGGAAGTTGGTCCCTGCTGTTCCTGTTTGATGATTTTCAGATGAGAAGTGTGTATAGATCCCTATGGGGAATACTATTTAAGGTGGGTGTTTAAGTTTGTGTTGTATCCTTGATAAAGGTCCCAGGTCGAGGACCGAAACATTGGATGTTTTTTGGTGTGAAGTGTACCACAATATGTGAATAAAGTGGTAACATCCTTATTGAAGAAACCGGGTGCAAGTTATTTCTTTGGAGTATATATATATAAATAAATAAAACGGCTATTATAAGAAGGCCTTATCTGTCCTTAATTAATTAGTTGTGAAAATTTTGGTCCTGAAGGGGTTAAGCATGTACCTTACACATACATACCAGTGTACAGCTTGTCTGAATTATATATATACTACAAAAATAGAGCAACATGGTCAGTGATTTAACAAAATCGATTATATAGAAGAGCAACTTACACATCCATTTCCTGTGCTGTGTTTCTTCTCTGCAGCTTTGCCACCTGTCTGCTCCTCCCTTTCCCTAATGCAGTGAACACATAAGAATGGGAGGAGAATAAAGCCCTCGGGTGCAATCCGATATACGGCGCAGGTTTCTGCACAAGCGTGGAAACTTGCGCCGCCCGTAGTTTCAGCTCGCACATCGAGCTATCTCATATACGGCGACGGCAGTTGCTAAAGTGCCGTAAGTCTGACAAACTAGTGATGTCCAGAAATCTGCGTAAGTACAAAATTCTGGAGTCGCCAGTGACTTACTGCACTTTAGAAACTGGTGCCGCATAAAAAAAACTTACTAAAGTATACAATCTGCCGTTACTGTCTAACACGCCTCCCAAACATAGCCTGACACGTATACCCCTCTATCCGCAATCCCCCCTCTCACTCCTAACAATAAATGTACTAACCCCTAAACCGCCACTCCCGGACCCCGCCGCCAACTACATTAACTATATTACCCCCTAATGTGAGCCCCCTACACCGCCGCCACCTACATTAACTATATTACCCCCTAATATGATCCCCCTACACCGCCGCCACCTACATTAGCTATATTACCCCCTAATATGATCCCCCTACACCGCCGCCACCTATTTTAACTATATTAACCCCTAATGTGAGCCCCCTACTCCGCCGCCACCTATTTTAACTACATTACCCCCTAATCTAATCCCCCTACACCGCCGCCACCTATATTAAAATGATTAACCCCTAATCTTATCCCCCTACCCCTGCCGCCTATATTAAAACGATTAACCCCTAATCTAATCCTCCTACACCGCCGCCACCTATAATAAATGTATTTTAGGGTTTATATTTATTTTACAGGTAACTTGGTATTTATTTTAACTAGGTACAATAGCTATTAAATAGTTACTAACTATTTAATAGCTACCTAGTTAAAATAATTACCAATTTACCTGTAAAATAAATCCTAACCTAAGTTACAAATACACCTACACTATCAATAAATTAATTAAATAAACTACAATTATCTAAACTAAAATATAATTAAATACACTAAACTAAATTACAAAAAACAAACAAACACTAAATTACAAAAAATAAAAAAAGATTACAAGAATTTTAAGCTAATTACACCTAATCTTAGCCCCATAATAAAATAACAAAGCCTCCAAAATAAAAAAAAAAATGTCCCTACCCTAAACTAAATAACAAAAAGTAATCAGCTCTATTACCAGGCCTTAAAAGGGCCTTTTGCAGGGCATTGCCCCAAAGTAATCAGCTCTTTTACCTGTGAAAAAAAGAACAACCCCCCCCATTACAACCCACCACCCACACGCCCCTACTCTAAAACCCACCCTATCCCCCCTTAAAAAAAACCTAAGTCTAACACCCAAGTAGTCCTTACCTGTCCTGAAGACTGGCGGAGAAGGTCCTGTTCCAGGCGGAGAAATCTTCTTCCAGGCGGTGACCTCTTCTTCTTCCAGGAACCTGCCGGCGCGGAGTGGAGGAGTTGAAGACCGATGACCGCGGAGCTGAAGACCATCCTCTCTGGAACTGAAGACTAGCGATGCAGGAACTGAAGATCGGCGACGCTGGAACTGAGGACCGGAGACATGGAGCGTGGAGGATCCTCTTCATACGATCGCTGCAGTACACTGAATAGAAATTCAAGGTACGCGATTAAAAATGGCGTCCCTTGAATTCCTATTGGCTGATTTGAGCCTTCAAATTCAAATCAGCCAATCGGATGAGAGCTACTTTAATTCTATTGGCTGATTTAAATAGCCAATAGAATAAGAGCTACTGTAATTCTATTGGCTATTCGAATCAGCCAATAGAATTACAGTAGCTCTTATTCTATTGGCTATTCAAATCAGCCAATAGAATTAAAGTAGCTCTCATCCGATTGGCATCGCCGGTCTTCAGTTCCAGAGAGGACGGTCTTCAGCTCCGCGGTCATCGGTCTTCAACTCCTCCGCTCCGCCCTGGCTGTTTCCTGGAAGAAGAAGAGGTCGCCGCCTGGAAGAAGATTTCTCCGCCTGGAACAGGACCTTCTCTGCCGGTCTTCAGGACAGGTAAGGACTACTTGGGGGTTAGACTTAGGTTTTTATAAAGGGGGGATAGAGTGGGTTTTAGAGTAGGGGTGTGTGGGTAGTGGGTTGTAATGGGGGGGGGTTTCACAGGTAAAAGAGCTGATTACTTTGGGGCAATGCCCCACAAAAGGCCCTTTTAAGGGCTGGTAATAGAGCTGATTACTTTTTGTAATTTAGTTTAGGGTAGGGACATTTTTTTATTTTGGGGGGCTTCGTTATTTTATTAGGGGCTTAAATTAGGTGTAATTAGCTTAAAATTCTTGTAATCTTTTTTTATTTTTTGTAATTTAGTGTTTGTTTATTTTTTGTAATTTAGTTTAGTGTATTTAATTATATTTTAGTTTAGATAATTGTAGTTTATTTAATTAATTTATTGATAGTGTAGGTGTATTTGTAACTTAGGTTAGGATTTATTTTACAGGTAAATTGGTAATTATTTTAACTAGGTAGCTATTAAATAGTTATTAACTATTTAATAGCTATTGTACCTAGTTAAAATAAATGCCAAGTTACCTGTAAAATAAATATAAACCCTAAAATAGCTACAATGTAATTATTAATTATATTGTAGCTATCTTAGGGTTTATTTTATAGGTAAGTATTTAGTTTTAAATAGGAATATTTTAGTTAATAATATTAATATTATTTAGATTTATTTCAATAATAATTAAGTTAGGGGTGTTAGAGTTAGATAGGGTTAATATAGTTAATATATATAATATAATAACTATATTAACTATATTAACCCTAATATAATTAGGGTTAATATAGTTAATATAGGTGGTGGTGGTGTAGGGGGGTCAGATTAGGGGTTAATATATTTAATATAGGTGGCGGCGGTGTAGGGGGATTCGATTAGGGGTTAATACATTTAATATAGGTGGCGGCGGTGTAGGGGGATTAGATTAGGGGTTAATCATTTTAATATAGGTGGCGGCGGTGTAGGGGGATTAGATTAGGGGTTAATCATTTTAATATAGGTGGCGGCGGTGTAGGGGGATTAGATTAGGGGGTAATGTAGTTAAAATAGGTGGCGACAGGGTAGGGGGCTCACATTAGGGGTAATATAGTTAATGTAGGTGGCGGCGGTGTAGGAGGCTCACATTAGGAGGTTAGACATTTAAAGGGCCACTGTAAGTAAATATTTTCTATGCCTGTTACTAACTAACTACCCCAAATACGCTTTTTATCAATAGCATTTCATTAACATATCTCTACCGTATATCAGAAATCTTGTCTGCAAATTTAATTGTTTTCCAAACCCACTCTGTGGGTATCCTTTGCTCTGTACCAATCCGTTTACAATACCTAGGTTTCAAAATGGCGCTTTAAACACAAAGTTATTGGTTTATGTATTTTGAACATGCAGTGCTGAAAATAGTGGGCAGGATAACGTGACATCATCGGCGAATAAAAGATATAACTTTTAGAACGTTATGAAACTTAGTTTTTGAGAAAATATAGGTCAGTAGGTTTTAATTAATGTTTATTAACTTTAATATGTTAGTTGTTTAACTTAAAAATTATAACAGAAAGTAATCCCTTTAATGTAGGTGGCGGCGGGGTCCGGGAGCGGCGGTTTAGGGGTTAAGCACTTTATTAGGGATTGCGGCGGGGGATTGCGGTTGACAGGTAGATAGACATTGCGCATGCGTTAGGTGTTAGGTTTTATTTTGCAGGTAGTATAGGGAGTTACGGGGCTCCAATACTCAGCGTAAGGCTTACTATGCCTGCAATTTGTGGCAAGGTGAAAATGGAGTAAGATTTCTCCATTTTCGCCCCGTAAGTCCTTACGCTGTATATTGGATACCAAACTGCGCGGGTTTGGTATACCTGTCTAAGGGCCAAAAAACTACGGGCGAAGGCAGAAATATACAAGCGTAACTTCTATTTTACGCTGTATATGTGATACCAAACCTGCGCAAAATTTGGCGTTGCCGGCTTTTGTGGGCGACGCTGCATATCGGATCGGGCCCCTGATCAGCAGCTGAATGAAGCAAGTCTGCTCTAACGTATATGCCTGCTTCTCACATTCTCCTGCAGGCAGCACACTACAAGCCCGGGTCCCATGCTTGTCAGTGAGAAAAGAATGAGAACTTAACATTCACTATATTAAGCACAGCCAAAGTGATTACCATGAAAACAACAGAAATGGCTTTGAGCTCTGTACTCCTACTGAGCCAAAATCTTTAGGACATTTAACCTGTGTGTGCTCCCCTCCCAGAAGCTATAGCTATTCTCACACTGATGGGGGGGGGCATTCCCCCTCCCCTGCCCCCAGCTCTGTCTTCCCGGGTGTAAAGATATTACATTGAAAATGGTGCATAATATTTTAGTTACTGTTTCAGTCTGCATATTGGTTTTGACACACTGTAAACTGGTGTTTAACATAGAGCTGCTAATGAGTCCCTATAGCTTCCCCAAGTCTGTAAGCTCTAACTCTGCTGCGCTAAGAACGTTCCTGCTTCTTCATCACACTTGAATCCGGCTTAACATTTAATAGGCAGAAAAAAAAACATTCCTGTTAAAAAACTATTTTCTAAACAGTAAGAAAAATATTGTGTGAGTAACATAGAAGCATACAGTTTAAAGGTGAGATTTTCTGACACATTTTACAATACTAAGTCAGGGGTTTATCCCATGAGAACAACTAACTAGGTATCCCTGGAGCTGGCAGTAAATGCTAATATGTTATCCCTACCCAGCTGGGCCCACTGCCCCAGGACAGACGTGACGGTTACTGTTCAGGTAATTGTGGCCTTATACAGGGGCGGAACTACAGGGGGTGCAGAGGGTCGCATTTGCGACCGGGCCCTCGAGGGTGGGGGCTCAGCTTAAAAAAATATATATATATTTTTAAATACAATTTTTTGACCTGCCACTGCCTGCACTGATATCATGTGAGTGTGACATGATGCTTCACTAGTGTCTCTGTCTCTGACTACAGGGGTTAGTGTTTCTGTTTTACCCATTGGTGTTTATGTGTGTGTGTATGTATGTGACTGTGTGTGTATTTATGTATGTGTGTTTGTGGAACCAGCAAATTACAGACCTTGTTACTACAGCATGGAGGGGGCGGGGGGTAAAAGTGTCACTATACAGTACCACTATATACAGCACGGGGGGACTGGACCATGTCACAGACTACTGTGGTCACTTTATACAGTACTGGGACGGGTAGGCTCAGGCCAGCCATTTCACCGGCAGATTACAGACTGTGTCAATACCTCACTATATACAGTACTGGGGGGGTTAAACAGTGTCACTATATACAGTAATAGGGGGTCAGACCATCTCACAGACTGTGGGCACAGGGTAACTCCTTTTGCAGACATTTAATCTGATTCACATTTTATATATATATATATATATATATATATATGTGTGTGTGTGTATGTGTATATATGTGTGTGTGTGTGTATGTGTATATATATATTTATGTGTGTGTGTGTGTGTGTATGTGTATATATATATATATATATATATATGTGGGCGTGTATGTGTACATATATATATATCTGTGTGTATATATATATATATATATATATATATATATATATACATATATATTTTATATATATATTATATTGGTTATAAAAGTACAATACAAATTCAAACGTGTGTATGTGTATATATATATATATATATATATATATATATACACACACACGTTTGCATTTGTATTGTACTTTTATAACTAATAAATAACGCCCACAACATATACTTCTTATATATTGTACTACCAACGTATTGTTCAGCATGTAGCCATCAGATTAATCATTATTTAATTTATTTCATATATTTCATATTAAAAAGTTAGTTAAATTGGAAACATTTATTATTTTATTTCTTATTGTTTAGGAATAATTATATTATTATAACATTTCCTTAGTGCATATGTTACTGTTTAATACATTGTTTTAAGGTAATAATAGTAATGGCATGTTTTAATAGAATGGTAAAATGACATGCAATGTGAAAACGATCTAATGATTTGCATATCTGCATCATTAATCTTAATTATATTATATTATACTTTTTTTTTAATGCAACCTCCTATTGGTGTCTGGAAAAAAATATATTTTTCAGAGATTTAGACCCAAAAATGCGTTCTGATTTCTGTTGTAAAATAAGTATTTGCTGTTTTTTCTGATTGTCACATTAACAAACCTGGGGAATCATCAGTCTCATAAATACAAATCCTGCACCATGACTATCTACAAGATGAGTGTGTGTTGTACATATGGAAATAGTTTATGTTGTTCCCAGTCAGAGCGGGTGTTTTTTAATTAAATTAAAGTTAATACAAATAACGTAATTAATGCTAATAAGTATGTAGTCGAAATAATATACGGACAGAAATACTATAATACATAAATTAATACATTTTATTAAGGCAACCTTCAAGTGTGTATATATATATATATATATATATATATATATATATCTCAACCATTTATATAATTTTTATTCTCCCACTTCATTGGGTAGCGCTCTGAAATCTGTTGGTGCTCTACAAATAACCGATAATAATAATAATAATAATAATAACGATACAATGAACAATTAAAAATCATATTATAATTGCAACCATTTCATGTGATACTTTGATAATTAAATATTAAAAGGGACAGTCAATACCAGAATTTTTGTTGTTTTAAAAGATAGATAATCCCTTAATTACACATTCTCCAGTTTTGCATAACCATCACAGTTATAATAATACACATTTTACCTCTGTGATTACCTTGTATCTAAGCCTCTGCAGACTGCCCCCCTTATTTCAGTTCTTTTGACAGACTTGCATTTTAGCCAATCAGTGCTCACTCCATGGTAAATGCATGTGCATGAGCTAGATGTTATCTATATGAAACACATGAACTAACGCCCTCTAGTGGTGAAAACCTGTCAAAATGCATTTAGATTAGAGGCAGCCTTCAAGGTCTAAGAAATTAGCATATGAACCTCCGAGGTTTAGATTTCAACTAAGAATACCAAGAGAACATAGAAAAATTGGTGATAAAAGTAAATTGGAAAGTTTTTTTGGACTTGACTGTCGCTTTAACAGTAAATTACCAAAAATAATCATCAAGGTAAGTACATTTCTGCTATTTTGCTAAACTATAACATTAATTTGAGCTGACATTTCCTGATTTATGCAGTTTAATAATAACTTGAATTTCCCACAACCTTCATTCAATTCATTATTTTAAAGCAATAGGACACCAAAATTCTGCAGCTATCACTTGTATAATAGAATACAAGACTCAGATCTAAGTATGATAATTAAAATTGTCTATACAGCGTGGAATGCCATAAGCAAAGCAAACCTTTAATATTTTAAAATATACTCCCTGTCTATGTATAAGGCAATAAAAGCACTATATTATAGCGCAGAGGATAATGATCTACACATTTTAAGATCTCAAATTGCTCATGCTTTAATACCCTGTCACTGTATCCAGTGAAAAATAATTATGTATGCTTGGCACAGTCTAATCTATCAAATATTCTATCTTTTTCTAAATTAAATAATAATAATTATAATGGTTTGTTTATTAAGTCCTCCATTGGTGCAGCCCTTGAGGTTAAAATCACACAAATCTATAACTATCAATATGGTGTATATTACCTTAACAAACCCTGCAATGTCTTAACAATACTAACAATTGACATATTTTATTTATACAAATTCACATCATGTAGACACCCAAATAAACACCCTTACATAAAAGCAAAGCTGCAAGGAGATTATCGCTTTGTTAAGAGTTGGTTCTAGTGACATAAATATTTGGTGATTATTAACGTCAAGATCCATCTTCTAAGCACAGCTGTCAGGTCTCTTTTTTTTCTCCAGCCCCTGATCTTTATTTTTTTAAACCAACTGAACTAATGGGGAAATAGTTTAAGGAGAACACACACACACATGCTGTACACACACAGTGACTTATAAAACAAACTTTTTTTCCCTGAGATTTCCAGCCTAAAAAGACTATCTCCAGCCAAGAAAAATCAAATAAAGTGGTTCAGCAATGTGCCTCGGTTCAGTTAGAGAACCAAATCATTTTTTAATAAATATTTAGGCCTTGTTTTAGGAGAATAAAAAGCCAACAGTAACAAAGACAGGGCTGTGATGTTTAGATTGCTGGAACTCCTTTATGTTGCTGCTGACCATTGACACATATAGGTTAATTTCCACATGGAACAAGGGAAATTCTATCCTTGCTTTGTAAAGAATGGGTCAGCCAAGGCACGTTAATCTTTTTACCATGTGTGCAGTATGAGGAGTCAGACCACCATAGTGTTTTGTGTTGGGGTTTTTTTTTTAGCAAAAGCAGCGGTTATGTTGCTCTTCTGGGGTAGTTAATAAAGAAGAACTTATGTTGAATACGTTTATAGAGGTTTCACTTTGTAATCTAATTAATCTTTGGCTGGGCCTGGGCCTTGGTACCCCCCCCCCCCCCCCAACTCACTGAAGAAACTTACAAACTGAGTTATTTGTACAATTTACCACATGGAAGAGTGATATAATTAGTATATTTAGCCAACGTCTTTCACTAGAGGAAATGTTTTTGACAAATTGCTTGAAGGAATTATTTGAGCTGCAAATTCAAAGAGAACTGTCCTTTTTTAGTCGACTTTGTAGTGATACTGACATATTTAGTGAAATCTAGCATACCAGTGTGAGCTTACTAAATGCAATTATAGTACATAAATATATTTTCATATTTTCCAGATGAAGACTTAAAATGAAAAAAACAAGTTATAAGTGTGTAATAGACACAGATTTTATTTGAAACATATGGAACACACAAACACACACACACATACAGTATATATATATATACACTATATATATATATATATATATATATATATAATCTAATATAAATAAATAACGATAGATATACATAGTACATATATATATATATATATATATATATATATATATATACATATATATATATATATATATATATATAGTGAAAATTTCTGAAAAGTTAAATGAATTTGGTTACATTTAAAAAGAATCGTTAAAAGATATTTAACAGTTTTTAACAGTGAAGTGAAAGTATCTATTCCTCATTGAATTATAGTTACAAATCCCCATGCCTAGTGAGAGTCAGTTACAATAATCCATAGCCACTGCAAATAATATATTTTGTTCAGTATTTACATTATTACAAATGATTATAATGTAACATTTCTGTTATACACACATGATAATTAAATAATACGATATCGATAGTAGTTAAATGGTTACAGTGATGTGCAGTCACTAGAGGCAGGTGAGGCAGTGCTTCACCTCTCATGTGGGCAAAAATATATATTTTTTTATTGGCTTTAAAAAAAAAATTGTAATTTTTTTTTCCCAGCATTTTTTTTTCTCACAGCTATATGTTGTGCAATGAAGAGGCACAAGCAGGTCTGCCCACCATTACACAACATGCTGCGCCATCTACTGGATGCAAGTGGTTAAGATCATTGCATGGCCCATTAACTGCTTATTTGAGGCAGTCCTATTTGGGCTGAACCAATCCAGCAAGAGGCATTAGTAAGTGGAACATAGGGTTGGGGCTGGATGTTAAATCATATAAAACAAAACAAAAACAGAAAAAAACAACTTTCATATATTTTGTTGCTGTCCTGTGAAGCTGCCAGCTTTGCTAAAGTGAAAAAGAGAGTTCTGTTCTTCCCCTCTAAGTGCAGTGGAATGTGCCACTGTCACTTCCTGAATCCTTCCAGAGCAGGAGAGAGGCACAGAGAGCAGTGTTTTAGCCACATCTTATTAAAGTAAGATTTTACTGAAAGATTCTGTTAGTGAAAATGATAATTTAATGAATGTGGTTTAGTGTTTGTTTACTCTTTTACAGCAGGGTCGTTTTTGTATTTTGTTTACTCAAACTTTACACCCACTAACTTAGCAGCTTGCCTCTGTACTTCACACTAAATTATAGACTAATTTTCTGAACTCTCTGTAGCTCTGCTGTTTTATTACTTTAAAATGCAGTGGTCCCCCCCCCTTGTGTGTGTGTGTGTGTGTGTGTGTGTGTGTGTCTCTCTCTCTATCTATCCATCTCTCTCCTTATGTGTTGTTCTCCCCCATGGTCTCTTTCTCTCTCTGTCTCTCTTCCTCCCCCTCTGACTCTCATCCCTTATGTAATGAAAGAATCTATAAGCATAATTTGCAGCATTAAAGTAAAAAGTATGTTTTAAACATATTTTAATGGGCATGGATTTCTAGATCTCATAATCAGAGCAAGCATTTTGTTATCTGGCAAGAGTTTCTGTTACAATCCTTTAAATTAAAATCAGATGTTAACTAAGTTGACCAGTTTTCCAAGACACTATTTAAAGGGACATGAAACCCATATGAAACCCATATGCAAATTTAAATAACTTTCCAATTTACATCTAATATCTAATTTTCTTCATTATTTTGATGTCCTTTGTTGAAAATCATATCTAAATATGCTCAGTAGCTGCTGATTGGTGGCTGCACATAGATACCTCATGTGATTGGCTCACCCATGTGCATTGCTATTTCTTCAACAAAGGATATCTAAAGAATGAAGGCGTATCCTGCCACTGCCTCACCAGCCTCTGATGTCACTGCACGTCACTGAATGGTTAAGTGTGATAATAACTAAACATAGCAAATTAAAAACTGGATATTAATTTCCATAGGCAAATAGGAAGTACGGCAATTAGCAATAACTTCTACAATAATTGAATTTTACAATGAAAAAAATTGCACTAAAGTAAATTACTTGGTGCTTCATCATATACCTGGATTTGTGTGTGTGTGTGTATGTGTGATTTCATAATATATAAAAAAATGCCAGCTCTTATTATATTATAATGGCTATATACAGTTTTAATCATCCATCAAAGCGATAATGTCACCAGGGATTACACAATATAGCACAACACCAAAAACCAGTCTACCTTACTATGGCCTAGATTTAGGCCTAGATTTAGAGTTTGGCGTTAGCCGTGAAAACCAGCGTTAGAGGCTCCTAACGCTGGTTTTAGGCTACCGCTGGTATTTGGAGTCACTCAAAATAGGGTCTAACGCTCACTTTCCAGCCGCGACTTTTCCATACCGCAGATCCCCTTACGTAAATTGCGTATCCTATCTTTTGAATGGGATTTTTCTAACTCCGGTATTTAGAGTCGTTTCTGAAGTGAGCGTTAGACATCTAACGACAAAACTCCAGCCGCAGGAAAAAAGTCAGTAGTTAAGAGCTTTCTGGGCTAACGCCGGTTTCTAAAGCTCTTAACTACTGTACTCTAAAGTACACTAACACCCATAAACTACCTATGTACCCCTAAACTGAGGTCCCCCCACATCGCCGACACTCGAAAAAAAATGTTTAACCCCTAATCTGCCGACCGCCACCTACGTTATCCTTATGTACACCTAATCTGCTGCCCCTAACACCGCCGACCCCTGTATTATATTTATTAACCCCTAATCTGCCCCCCTCAACGTCGCCTCCACCTGCCTACACTTATTAACCCCTAATCTGCCGACCGCAAAGCGCCGCTACCTACGTTATCCTTATGTACCACTAATCTGCTGCCCCTAACACCGCCGACCCCTATATTATATTTATTATCCCCTAATCTGCCCCCCACAACGTCGCCTCCACCTGCCTACACTTATTAACCCCTAATCTGCCGACCGGACCTGAGCGCTACTATAATAAAGTTATTAACCCCTAATCCGCCTCACTAACCCTATCATAAATAGTATTAACCCCTAATCTGCCCTCCCTAACATCGCCGACACCTAACTTCAATTATTAACCCCTAATCTGCCGACCGAATCTCGCCGCTATTCTAATAAATGTATTAACCCCTAAAGCTAAGTCTAACCCTAATACTAACACCCCCCTAAGTTAAATATAATTTACATCTAACGAAATTAATTAACTCTTATTAAATAAATTATTCCAATTTAACGCTAAATACTTACCTGTAAAATAAATCCTAATATAGCTACAATATAAATTATAATTATATTATAGCTATTTTAGGATTTATATTTATTTTACAGGTAACTTTGTATTTATTTTAACCAGGTACAATAGCTATTAAATAGTTAAGAACTATTTAATAGCTAAAATAGTTAAAATCACTGTGACCCTATGTACTTTGCTTACTTTGACTTGTTTTGGATCACCATAATAAACAAGTTTTTCCAGCAACTAACCTTGAGTCAACAGATCTCTTTTATTTGTGAACTTTATCCATATAGTGGTGGGATATACCGCATATTGGCCTGTTGCTCCCGTAGCCGAAACCGGCGTTGACTTCCGGGTTTGTC